>NW_024097522.1:37500-430000 GCF_016545835.1 Crotalus tigris
AGAAGAGGGGAAGGGGAGAAGAGGAGAGGGGAGGGGAGGAGAGAGGAGGAGAGGGGAGGAGACAGGAGGGGAGGGAAGGGGAAGAGAAGAGAGGGGAAGGGAGGGGGAGAGGAGAAGAAGGGAGGAGACAGGAGGGGAGGGAAGGGGAGGAGAAGAGAAGGAAGGGAGGGGGAGAGGAGGAGAAGGGAGGAGACAGGAGGGCAGGGGAAGAGAAGAGGGGAGGGGAGGAGAGAGGAGAGGGGAGGACGGGAGGGGAGGGAAGGGGAGGGGAAGAGAAGAGAGGGGAAGGGAGGGGGAGAAGAGGAGAGGAGAGAAGGGAGGGAGGGGGAGAAGGGAGGAGACAGGAGGGGAGGGGAGGGGAGGGGAAGAGAAGAGGGGGAAGGAGAGAGAGGAAGGGAGGAGAGGAGGGAAGGGGAGGGGAGAAGAGGGGAAGGGAGGGGGAGAAGAGGAGAGGAGAGAAGAGGGGAGGGGAGGAGAAGGGAGGAGACAGGAGGGGAGGGGAGAAGAGGGGAAGAGAAGAGGGGAGGGGAGGAGAGAGGAGGAGAGGGGAGGAGACAGGAGGGGAGGGGAGAAGAGGGGAAGAGAAGAGGGGAGGGGAGGAGAGAGGAAGAGAGGGGAGGAGACAGGAGGGGAGGGGAGGGAAGGGGAGAGGAGGGGAGGGGAAGAGAAGAGAGAGGGGAATGGAGGGGGGAGAAGAGAAGAAGAGAGGGGGGAGGGGAGGGGAGGGGAAGAGAAGAGAAGAGAAGAGGAGAGGGGAGGGGTAGAAGAGGAGAGGGGAGAGGAGAGAGGGGGGGGGAAGGGAGGGAGGGGAGAGGGGAGGAGAGGAGAGAAGCTGAAAGGGAGCTTGGAGGTCTTCTAGTCCAGCCCCCTGCTCAAGCACAACTCGCACAGGCACGGGGGATCACAATCAGCTGCTCAAGGACGCCCAACCTGGAGACTTCGGGATCCTGTCGGAAAAGCAGCAGGATCTGCTCGGTGTTAACAAAAAGTGCCCAGCAGGGAAAGCAGAAAAGCAGCAGGATGAGGATGCCACGTTGCAAAATGATCCCGACTCTCTTCATGTTTTTACTCCCGTAAGTCTGGCAAAAAGAGAGAGAGAGAGAGAGAGAGAGAGAGGGAGGGAGGGAGGGAGGGGGAGAAATAAAAATAAAAATAAAATACATTAGCCGTAAATCGGATTCTTCTGATTCGCCCACAAAGGGATCTCTGAGCAAAACAGCTGAGGGATTCAGGGATCACGTACTGAATGTATAAGAAATTGTCCCCGCGGAGACAGGAGACTGAGAATCGGGAGCACGTGAAGATCAGCCCTGGTCATTAAGCGGATCGCTGAGGCTGTTAAGCGGAATACACATTACCTGGGACATGAGGGTATCGCACACCGATGCCAAGCCGGTCCCCACCGAAATGCCAATCACATTGACCACCTGGAAAGAAGGAAAGGAAAGGTCAGCAAGAGATCCCCCCCCCGTATTTCTGCACCATTCCGTCTCTGATATCATGTTGCTCAACCGTGGCAACTTGAAGGTTATAATAATGATGATGAGGAGGATGATAATAATAATAATAATAATAATAATAATAATAATAATAATAATAATAATAATAATAATAAAAAACTTGGAAGGGACCTTGGAGGTCATCTAGTCCAACCCCCTGCTCAGGCAGGAAACCCTATCCCATTTCAGATCAAATGGCTGTCCGGTCTCTTCTTAAAAACTTCCAATGTTGGAGCATTCACTGCTTCTGGAGGCAGGTTGTTCCACTGGTCAATTGTTCTGAATGTCGGGAAGTTTCTCCTTAGTTCCAGGTTGCTTCTCTCTTTGATTAGTTTCCATCCGTTGCTTCTTGTCCGCCTTCAGGCGCTTTGGAGAATAGCTTGACTCCCTCTTCTTTGGGGCAGCCCCTGAGATACTGGAACACTGCTACCATGTCCCCCCTCGTCCTTCTCTTCATTAAACTGGACATATCAATTCCAGCAACCGTTCCTTATATCTTTTAGCCTCCAGTCCCCTAATTATCTTTGTTGCTCTTCTCTGTACTCTTTCTAGAGTCTCAACATTTTTACATCGCAGTGACCAAAACTGGATGCCATATTCCAAGTGTGGCCTTACCAAGGCCTTGTAAAGTGGTATTAATGCTTCACATGATCTTGATTCTCTCCCTCTGTTAATGCAGCCCAGCATTGTGTTGGCTTTTTTGGCAGCTGCAGCACACGGCTGGCTCCTGTTTAAGGGATTGGTGAACTTCAACTCCCAGAATTCCCCAGCCAGCACTTTCATGGATGGACTTCAATGTCCAGAGATCCCCAGCTGGCCAACATTAAGAAGGGTGTACCTCAACACCCAGAATTCCCCAGCTAGCACTTGGATGGATGGGCTTCAACCATCGGCATTCCTCAATCTGCTTTGATGGTTGAGGAATTCTGGGACCTGAAGTCCATCTCTCAGAGCATGCTGGGAGTTGAACCGAGCTGGCGAATTCTGGGAGTTGAAGTCCGTTCCTCTTAAAGAATGTTGGCTGGGGAATTCTGGGAGTGGAAGTCCACCCTTGTTCAAGCAGGCCAGCTAAGGAATTCTGTTAGCTGAAGTCAATTCATTTTAAAACATGCTGGCTAGGGAATTCTGGGAGTGGATGTTAGCCCGTCTTAAAGCGTGTGGGCTGGGGAATTCTGGGAATGGAAATCCACCCCTCTTAAAGCATGCTGGCTGGGGGATTCTGGGAGTGGAAGTCCACCCCTCTTAAAGCAGGCTGGCTAGGGGATTCCGGGAGTGGAAGCCCACCCCTCTTAATGCATGCTGGTTGGGGGATTCTGGGAGTGGAAGCCCACCCCTCCTAATGCATGCTGGCTGGGGAATTCTGGGAGTGGAAGTCCACCCATTTAAAGCATGGCTGGCTTGGAATTCTGGGAGTGGAAGCCCACCCCTCTTAAAGCAGGCTGCCTGGGGGATTCCGGGAGTGGAAGCCCACCCCTCTTAATGCATGCTGGCTGGGGAATTCTGGGAGTGGAAATCCACCCCACTTAAAGCAGGTTGGCTGGGGAATTCTGGGAGTGGAAGCCCTCCCCTCTTAAAGCAGGCTGGCTAGGGAATTCTGGGAATGAAAATCCACCCATCTTAAAGCACGCTGGCTGGGGAATTCTTGGAGTTAAATTCCACGAATCTTAAACCATGCTGGCTGGGGGATTCTGGAAGCTGAAGTCCACCCATCTGAAAGTTGCCAAGGCTGAGACACATTGCTCCAACATGTCAATGCTTCTCCAGTGTCTCACTGCATCCAGGCCCTATCCAGCCCCCAACATGGTCTTCACCCATCTGTGCATCAGTCAATAGTCAATCTTCACCTGTTCCAATTCTATCAGGGGACAGTGCTACAAAACCCCTTTTCCTGCTTTGGCTAGGCAGGGATGTACCTACCGAGACTGCAACGGTGACGGCATCAAGTTCGATCTTGCCCAGATGACCGCAGAAGATGGAGCTCACCACGCTGATCAAGAAGCCCAACAGCTGGGCTGTGAACTAGGGAGGAAATTGCAAAAATTAGAGGATTATTCCAGGAACCGACAGACGCCCGCAACGTCTGAAATCCGTAAGGCAGTGGTTCTCAACCTGTGGGTCGGGACCCCATTTGGGGTCGAACGACCATTTCACGGGGGTCGCCAAACAACGCAGTCCGCCATTTTTTTCCCCTTTTCCTTAGCTGTGCTACTCCCGTTTATTCTATTGGCTTTTGAAAGCCAATAGAATAGACTCTCTTGAATAAAGTCTAAGTCTATTGGCTTTCAAAAGCCAATAGGAATTGTCCAGGCTGTCTCTGCCCTGCTGAGCCCGCCAAAAGTCCCATTCTGCAAACGGTGCTGCACCAGTTGAGTAGTCCTCGACTTACAACCGGTTGAGTAGTCCTCGACTTACGACCGGTTGGGGGGTCGCGGCATTAAAAAGGTTGAGAACCACTGCCGTAAGGCATTGAAAGATTTGCTTCTGAAAGTAATTCTCTTCAATGGGCAAGCCACCCACCACCACTGTGTGGACTTACCAAACTGCACATTTGTCTCCCAGGGGCGGTGAATAGGAGATTGGGATCATAGAATAATAGAGTCGGAAGGGATCTTGGAGGTCATCTAGTCCAACCCCCTGCTCAGGCAGGAAAGCCTACACCCTTTCAGACAAATGGCTGTCCAGTCTCTTCTTAAAAACTTCCAGTTTTTGGAGAATCCACAGCTTCTGGAGGCAGGTTGTTCCACTGATTAATTGCTCTCATTGTCAGGAAGTTTCTCCTTAGTTCTAGGTTGCTTCTCTCCTTGATGAATTTTCCCTCAAATATCAGAACACTTGCTATCCTGGTCTTCTTCTGGAAACCCACCCCTAGACACCTTGTCTTGCTGGGTTTTCAACAATCTGCCATTGTTACTTCCAGTCCTTTACTTTCTGGTTTCAAGTGTCATGGAAAACAGTTCTTCAGCCAGATGCTAACTTGCTAAAGTTTGGTGAGAACCATCCAGATATTTGTAGAAATAACACAGAGGGGGGGAAAAAACCCCAGGCATTGTCCAGGTGCTAAATTCAACACTCCAATATGATATGTAAATATACATATATTAGCAGATGGAGAGATGGACGGACAGGCAGATGATAGATGGATAAGTAGATAGACAGACAGATGCACATGTGGATGGATCTATGGATGGGTGGGTGGGTGGGTGGGTGGATGATGGATGGATGGAATGATGGGTGCATGGATGGATGGATAACAGACAGATGGATGGACAGGTAAGTAGATGGATGGATGGATACATACAGATGGATAGACGGACGGACGGACGGATGGATAGATGGTGGATAGATGGTTGGATGGGTAGGTGCGTGGATGGATGGATAGCAGACAGATGGATGGACAGGTAAGTAGGTAGATGGATGAATACATACATATGGACGGACGGACAGAAGGATGGATGGATGCAGGGATATGTAGACAGACAGATGGATGGGTAGGTGGGTATTTTATAGGTAGATAGATGGATTTATATGTAGATGGATGGATAGGTGGATGGATGAAGGGATGAAGGGTAGATAAATAAATGGGTGGGTATGTATGTCAGTAGATAAATAGATAAATGGGTGGGTATGTATGTCAGTCAGTAGGTAAGTAGGTAGGTAGGTACACGGGTGGATGGATGGATGGATGGATGGATGGATGTAGAGATACATAGATGGACAGATGAGTAGGTAGGTATACTGTAGATAGGTAGATAGATGGATGGACATGTAGATGGATGGATAGGTGGATGGATGGATGTAGGGAAGGAAGGATGAAGAGGTGGATGGAGAGATAGATACATGAATAGGTAGGTAGATAGATGGGTAGATGGATGAGTAGGTGACAGATATTGCAAAATATGTCTGCTTCGGCCTGTCATTCATGTTTTGCAACACCCCACCCTCGGGCCACAAGCCCTGCCTAAGAGTCAACACCTGCCAATCAAAGCGAGCGTTCCACATGCCAGGAGCTTGTGGTCTGCATTCCTCCGAGCCACTCCTTGTGTTTCTTGGTCCCAAAGAGTTTAATCTGGCTCTTGAACCCTGGAAATGCAAGCTTTGGCTTGGCGCTTTTTGGACCGAAGGGAAAGAGTCCAGGATAAGCGACACCCACCTGGACTAAGCCAGTTTATGCAATCTCCACCCGGTGCGTATGTGAGTTATCCGATCTAGGGGCTGACCTTTCTGCCTGCTTAAGTCAGGAAATGATTTTTATCAAGGAGCAAAGAACAGAAAGTTATGAAGCACCATTCTAAGCGAAGAGGGGGGATCAAGCTGTTCTCCAAGGCGCCTGAAGGCAGGACAAGAAGCAACGGATGGAAACTCGTCAAGGAGAGAAGCAACCTAGAACTAAGGAGAAACTTCCTGACAGTTAGAACAACTAACCAGTGGAACAATCTGCCACCAGAAGTGGTGAATGCTCCAACACTGGAAGTTTTTAAGAAACAATTGAGCGGCCATTTGTCTGGGCTGGTCTAGTCCAGGAGTAGGCAACCTGGGCTCTTTTATGACTCGTGGACTTCAACTCCCAGAATTCCTGAGCCAGCCATGCTGAGGGGAAAGGGAGAGGTTTCCAAGCTGAGCCATGCTGGCTCAGGAATTCTGGGAGTTGAAGTCCACCAGTCATGAAGGGGCCATAATTCCCACATGCTGGCTTAGGAATTCTGGGAGTTGAAGTCCACAAGTCATAAAAGAGCCAAGGTTTTAGTCCATCTAGGGAAGGGGAAACTGCCGGCCCACGGGATGGATGCGTCACGGCGAAACCTTGCCCACCCCATTGCCAGCAATGGAAAAAAAGTTACGATACGTCGTGACACGTCACGTCACGTGACATTGCGAGTTTGACACTCCTGGTCTGGGGCAAACACAGGACCACCTTCCGCAAACTCAGAGGCTCCAACTCTGAAGCCAGGCCTCTCCTTCAAAACCCAACCCAGAAACTTTTTCGGCCTGGAGCGATTTTGGAAAATATCAAAACTGGACAATAACAACAACAACAATAATTATAATAATAAAGTTGGAAGGGACCTTGGAGGTCATCTAGTCCAACCCCCGGCTCAGGCAGGAAACCCTATATCAGTGGTTCTCAACCTTTCTAATGCCGTGACCCCATAATACAGGTCCCCATGTTGTGGTGACCCCCAAGTGGGTGTAGCCACCAATAAGAGGGAGTAGGACAGCTAGGGAAAAGTGGAAAAAATGGCAGACAGTGTGGTTTGGCGACCCCCGTGAAATGGTCATTCGACCCCAAATGGGGTCCTGACCCACAGGTTGAGAACCACTGCCCTATACCATTTCGGACAAATGGCTGTCCAGTCTCTTCTTAAAAACTTCCAGTGTTGGAGCATTCACCGCTTTTGGAGGCAGGTTGTTCCACTGGTTAATTGTTCTGTCTGGAAGTTTCTCCTTAGTTCTAGGTTGCTTCTCTCCTTGATGAGTTTCCAACCGTTGCTTCTTGTCCTGCCTTCAGGTGCTTTGGAGAATAGCTTGACTCCCTCTTCTTTGGGGCAGCCCCTGAGATACTGGAAGACTGCTATCCTGTCCCCCCCCCTCGTCCTTCTCTTCGTTAAACTAGACATACCCAATTCCAGCAACCGTTCCTTACATGTTGTAGCCTCCAGTCCTCTAATCATCTTTGTTGCTCTTCTCTGCACTCTTTCCCAATTATAATAATAATAAAGTTGGAAGGGACCTTGGAGGTCATCTAGTCCAACCCCCTGCTCAGGCAGGAAAACCTGTACCATTTCAGACAAGTGGCTGTCCAGTTTCTTCTTAAAAACGTCCAGTGTTGGAGCATTCACCACTTCTGGAGGCAGGTTGTTCCATTGATTAATTGTCCACACTGTCAGGAAATTCTTCCTTAATTCCAGGTTGCTTCTCTCCTTGATGAGTTTCCATCTGTTGCTTCAGGCACTTTGGAGAACAGCTTGACTCCCTCTTCTTTGGGGCAGATCCTAAGATACTGGAAGGCTGCTATCACGTCCCCCCTCGTCCTTCTCTTCATTAAACTAGACATACCCAGTTCCAGCAACCGTTCCTTATATGTTTTAGCCTCCGGCCCCCTGATCATCTTTGTTTCTCATTATCAAATGATCGTCTCCTGACCAGGGATACGATGCTTCTCATCCAGCATGGAACAAAGGCTGGCTCAGTTGGGAAAAGGGGATCTCCCCTCCTCCACAACACCCAGAAATACACACAGCCTCCAGCCACTGCAGGAAGAAAGGAACGCCGGTTGCTCGCAGGGACACAAGGAAAGTGCCAACGAAGGCTATATGAGTAAGTTTGGGGATGGGTTTCAACGTGTTTAGCAATCCCAAGAATCAAACGGCTTGTAATTTCCTCCTTCAGGTCAGAGAAAAAGCTTGCTCCAAATTTCAGGAAAGTCCCCCAAAAAGATTCGCACTGGAAAACCCATCCTAAATGGTGAATGGATTTATAAATGGACGCAAAACTCCGGACGTTGTGTGTGGCAAGAGAGATTTTCCAACAGACACAGGAGTTCTCAGAATGCCAATCCGTAGTATTTCTCAGTCTTCGCAACTTTAAAAGGAGTGGACTTCAACTCCCAGAATTCCCCAGCCAGCATGCTTGAAGATAGTTGGTATCTGGGAGTGGAAGTCCACCCATCTTAAAGCAGGCTGGCTGGGGAATTCTGGGAGTTGAAGTCCACCCATCTTAAAGCCTGCTGGCTGGGGAATCCTGGGAGTGGAAGTCCATCCCTCTTAAAGCAGGCTGGCTGGGGGATTCTGGGAGTGGAAGTCCATCCCTCTTAAAGCAGGCTGGCTGGGGGATTCTGGGAGTGGAAGTCCACCCCTCTTAAAGCAGGCTGGCTGGGGAATTCTGGGAGTGGAAGTCCACCCCTCTTAAAGCAGGCTGGCTGGGGAATTCTGGGAGTGGAGGTCCACCCACCCCACCCCACAGGGTTGTTGTTATGAGGAATATAGAGGAAGGCCTGCTGGATATGTTTGCCACCTTGAATTAGTCGTTAAAAATAATCAAAAGGTAGGATACATAAATAAAAGCATTTCTGCCATTTTATTTTTGATAGCCGGCTGAAGAAAGGGAAAAAAAAAACGTAAAAAATCCCCAGTGCTATCTTTTCTAGGAACGCTGATTTATGACATGCAAATGTTTGTCTTCAACACTTCAGGAAAGAGGCCTCTGAGCTGAAGAAAAAGAATTGAGAACGGATGGATGGAGAAATAAAGAACGCAAGAGCCATAAAAAGGGACTTTGTTTTTTTTTTCCACTCAATCGAGGTTTTTATAATCAGCAGAGCCCAGAAGCTATATGAGTAAGAAGGGCAAAATCCAAGAAACAAGCCTATGAAACAATAGTGCGAGAAAAAACAAGATAGCCAAAAATCAGAAGGAATAGAACAGAACAGAACAGAACAGAACAGAACAGAACAGAACAGAATAGAATAGAATAGAATAGAATAGAATAGAATAGAATAGAATAGAATATTGCTGGAAGGGACCTTGGAGGTCTTCTAGTCGAGCCCCCTGTTCAAGCAGGAGAACCTATATCAGTGGTTCTCAACCTTTTTAATGCCGCGACCCCCAACCGGTCGTAAGTCAAGGACTACTCAACTGGTGCAGCACTGTTTGCAGAATAGGACTTTTGGCGGGCTCAGCAGGGCAGAGACAGCCTGGACAATTCCTATTGCCTTTTGAAAACCAATAGAATTAGACTCTATTCAAGAGAGTCTATTCTATTGGCTTTCAAAAGCCAATAGAATAAAAGTGAGTAGCACAGCTAAGGAAAAGGGGGGAAAAAATGGCGGACTGCGTTGTTTGGCGACCCCCGTGAAATGGTTGTTCAACCCCAAATGGGGTCCCGACCCACAGGTGGAGAACCAGTGACCTATATCATCTCAGACAAATGGCTGTCCAGTCTCTTCTTAAAAACCTCCAGTAATGGAGCACCCACAATTTCTGGTGGCAAGCTGTTCCACTGGTTAATTGTCCTCACTGTCTGGAAGTTTCTCCTTAATTCCAGGTTGCTTCTCTCTTTGAACCTCCAAGCTCCTTTTCCGACTCATTACAGATAGTCCTCGACTTACAGTCATTCATTTAGCGACCGTTCAAAGTTACGACGACCCTTAAAAAGTGACTTATGACTGGTTTTTCACACTTACGACCGTTGCAGCATCCCCCGCGGTCACGTGATCAAAATTCAGACGCTCGGCAACTGACTTATATTTATGACGGTCGCAGTGTCCCGGGGTCAGGTGACCCCCTTTTGCGACCTTCTGGCAAGCAGAATCAATGGGGGAAGCCGGATTCACTTTACAACCGGGTTACTAACTTCACAACTGCGGGGATTCCCTTAACAACCATGGTGTAAAATGGGGCAAAACTCACTTAACAACTCTCTGGTTTAGCAAGAGACATTTGGGGCTGAATTGTGGCTGTAAGTTGAGGACTACCTGTACTGCAGTGGTTCTCAACCTGTGGGTCGGGACCCCATTTGGGGTCCAATGACCATTTCACGGGGGTCGCCAAACAATGCAGTCCGCCATTTTTTTCCCCCTTTTCCTTAGCTGTGCTACTCCCTTTTATTCTATTGGCTTTTGAAAGCCAATAGAATAGACTCTCTTGAATAGAGTCTAATTCTATTGGCTTTCAAAAGCCAATAGGAATTGTCCCGGCTATCTCTGCCCTGCTGAGCCCGCCAAAAGTCCCATTCTGCAAACGGTGCTGCACCAGTTGAGTAGTCCTCGACTTACGACCGGTTGAGTAGTCCTTGACTTACGACCGGTTGGGGGCCGCAGCATTAAAAAGGTTGAGAACCACTGCTGTACCAAGTCAGGTGATCTGCTTAACTCCAGCCTCTTTACATTCTTCCTTCTAAGGTTGGGTAGAGCCTGGTAGACTGCCCTGAGACAGAGAGGTTCTCTTCAGCCATCCAGGCAAAAGCCCTGTCCCCCAACCTCTGGTCCGTTCCTCTCTCCAACCTGGGCAAAAGGACCATTCCATCATCCAAACTCAGAGTACAGAATCATGGAATCACAGAAGGGACCTCAGAGGTCCTGTAGTCCAACCCCTCCCCCCTTATCCAAGTCAGGAGTCCTTCTAGCATTCTGGACAAATGGTTGTCCAATCAAAAGGTTTGTATCTCTCCCTTTGACACCTTCTGGGGTCTAGACCCAGTATATTTTGGGGGGGGGGGCAGAGGGGCTGGGGAAGGGGCAAGGACAAGAAGCAACAGATGGAAACTCATCAAGGAGAGAAGCAACCTGGAACTGAGCAGAAACTTCCTGGCAGTGAGAACAATTAACCAGTGGAACTCCTTGCCTCCAGAAATTGTGAATGCTCCAACACAGGAAGTTTTTAAGAAGAGACTGGACAGCCATTTGTCTGAAATGGTATAGGGTTTCCTGCCTGAGCAGGGGGTTGGACTAGATGACCTCCAAGGTCCCTTCCAACTTTACTACTACTACTACTACTATACTACTACTACTACTACTACATCCAGTTTTGGTCACCACGAGGTAAAAAAGATGTTGAGACTCTAGAAAGAGTACAGAGAAGAGCAACAAAGATGATTAGGGGACTGGAGGCTAAAACATATAAGGAACGGTTGCTAGAATTGGGTATGTCTAGTTTAATGAAGAGAAGGACAAGGGGGGACATGATAGCAGTATTCCAATATCTCAGGGGCTGCCATAAAGAAGAGGGAGTCAAGCTATTCTCCAAAGCGCCTGAAGGCAGGACAAGAAGCAACGGGTGGAAACTAATCAAGGAGAGAAGCAACCTAGAACTAAGGAGAAACTTCCTGACAGTGAGAACAATTAACCAGTGGAACAACCTGCCTCCAGAAGTGTGTGAATGCTCCAACACTGGAAGTTTTTAAGAAGAGACTGGACAGCCATTTGTCCAAAATGGTGTAGGGTTTCCTGCCTGAGCAGGGGGTTGGACTAGATGACCTCCAAGGTCCCTTCCAACTTTACTACTACTACTACTACTACTACTACTACTACTACTACTACTATTATTACTATTATTATTATTATTATTATTATTATTATTATTATTATTAGAGTGTGGCCTTCGTTCTGGAGTCCGGCCAGTGTTTCAATGTTTAAAACTCTGTTTAACTTTATAGCCTCTGAGATCTACAGAGCTGATTTCTCTGTTTGCTAACTCAAAAGTCAAGAGCAATCACAGCATCGCCTTGATTTTATTTACTTACTTACTTACTTACCTACCAGAAAGGGTGGCAATTAATTCATTTGTTTGTCATACTCATAAAAATGGATGCACAGAATCACCCCCAAAGTTCTACTGAATGCCAGATGGTCAAGATGGAGCCTTCCTCAAACTTAATTTTTCTAAAAAAAAAATTTAAACCACTTTCTCCCTTCTTTCCCCACCAGCTTTCTCTGTGCCCCAAAACTCCCTTTATTTTTCCCCCCATCCTTTTAATTCCTTGTTCCAGGTCCACACAACCATCCTAGCCCAAAAAGAAAGGATCCGGTCTGCAAGTGTGCTTTGAAAGCCCTCCGCTTCCTGACAGCTAAGGCACCACCCTTAAGTGACTCGGGGTTCAAGAATCCTCACGCATTACTTATGGACTGAGACGGGGAAAGGAAGGGCTGGAGGCAGGGCTGGGGGCAGAGCGAATTCGTTCACACGACCTAGAGTTAAAATGGGGAAAGCGTTTATTTCCATCCCAGCCCAAACCATCCCACTTAATCCGCCGGGTTGTGTGAACGAGCGGACGAAGCTCAAACGGGACGCCTCGATTTCCACCCCAGCCGAAACAAATACGCTTAACCCGCCGGGTTGTGTGAACGAAGGGACGAAGCTCAAACGGGGCGAATTGATTTCCTTCCCAGCTGAAATAAATACGAAACAATCCGGGGTTTTTTATGAACGGACGAAGCTCCAATGGGGCGAGCTGATTTCCCTCCCAGCCCAAATTAACACGTGTCATCCGGCGGGTCGTGTGAACGAGCGAACGAACTTTTTTTTTTCTCCCCTTCCCTTCCCTCTCCCGGTCCCGAGCCCTCCTTACCACGGGCCCGCCGATCTTGATCAGCTCCCGGGCCTCCTGCCAAGCGCCGACGGGCAGCAGGCGGCGGAGGCTGCGGCCGCAGCGGGAAGCCCAAAGCGGCAAACTCCGAGCCGGCTCCTCCATCACCGTCCCGGCCGGCCGCTGCCCTCGGCCATGGGGGGCCCCACGCAGTTTCCGCCCGGTAGCCTAACGGCCGAGCCGCCCAACCCGCCCGAGCCGGCGGCGGGCAAAGCAGGAGCAGCGGCGGCGGCGGCAGCCGAGCTCCGGGGGCCACGTGAAGGTAGGGGAGAAGGGGCGTGGCCTGGCCGGGAATCCCCGCCGCTATTGGGTGGACCGCGCTGTGACGCGCGCCAAGCAGGGGCGCCAGGGGCAACCTGCCCCTCCCCCTCCCCCCAAGGCTGGGTTTCCCCTTTTTGTGGGCG
Source organism: Crotalus tigris (assembly GCF_016545835.1). Classification (NCBI taxonomy): domain Eukaryota; kingdom Metazoa; phylum Chordata; class Lepidosauria; order Squamata; family Viperidae; genus Crotalus; species Crotalus tigris. Next base: position 50,483 of record NW_024097522.1, read on the forward strand.
AGGGACCACTTGGGGAACCCCCCCGCCCCCCCCTTTGTCTTGGGACCCCCTCCTCTGAATGGGTGGCCAACGAGAGAGAGAGAGAGAGAGAGAAGGATGGAGAGAGAGAGACATAACAGATGATAGAGATAATAGATAGATAATTAATCCATAGATGATAGCTGGCTGGCTGGCTGGATGGATGGATAGATTGTTGTTGTTAACTGCGAAGTTGGGTCCGACCCATCGCGACCCCATGGACCACGTTCCTCCAGGCCTTCCTGTCCTCCACCATCTTCTGGAGTCCATTGAAGCTCACACCTACTGCTTCAGTGACTCCATCCAGCCATCTCATTCTCTGTCGTCCCCTTCTTCTCTTGCCCTCCATCTTTCCCAGCATCAGACTCTTCTCCAGTGAGTCCTTCCTTCTCATTAGGTGGCCAAAGGACTTGAGTTTCAACTTCAGGATCTGGCCTTCTAAAGAGCAGTCGGGGTTGATCTCCTCCAGGACTGACCGGTTGGATCGCCTTGCAGTCCAGGGGACTCGCAGGAGTCTTCTCCAGCACCATAGTTCAAAGGCCTCAATTCTTTGGCGCTCAGCCTTTCTTATGGTCCAACTTTCACAGCCATACATTGCAACTGGGAAAACCATGGCCTGGACTATACGCACTTTTGTTGGCAGGGTGATGTCTCTGCTTTTTAGTATGCTGTCTAGATTTGCCATAGCTTTCCTCCCCAGGAGCAAGCGTCTTTTAATTTCTTGGCTGCAGTCCCCATCTGAGGTGATCTTGGAGCCCAGAAAAATAAAATCTGTCACTACCTCCATTTCTTCCCCATCTATTTGCCAGGAATTGAGAGGGCCGGATGCCATGATTTTGGTTTTCTTAATGTTGAGTTTCAAGCCAACTTTTGCACTCTCCTTCTTCACCCGCATCAAGAGGCTCTTTAGTTCCTCTTCACTTTCTGCCATTAGAGTGGTATCATCTGCATATCTTAGGTTGTTGATATTTCTCCCGGCAATCTTAATTCCAACTTTTGTTTCATCTAGCCCTGCCTTTCTCATGATGTGATAGATGTTATGAGAGAGAGATGATAGACAGAGATAAAGATGGAGAGAGATATACAGATGATAGATAATAGATATATAGAAAGATAGACAGATGATAGATAGATAGATAGATGATAGATAGATAGATAGATAGATAGATGATAGATAGATAGATAGATAGATAGATAGATAGATAGATAGATAGATAGCATTTTTTGTCATAGAACGCCCAGAACAGAGTTTCGGCACCTTTTTTGGATGGAACTTTGTAGGGTAGACAAGGCGGGTTGTATGATGTGCGTGAGTTCCGGCACCTTTTTTTTTTTTTTGCAAAAAAAAAACACTGGATGGATGGATAGAGAGATAGATAGATAGATAGATAGATAGATAGATAGATAGATAGATGTTATGACAGAGATGATAGAGATAAAGATGGAGAGATACAGATGATAGATAATAGATATATAGAAAGATAGATGATAGATAGATGTTATGAGAGAGAGATGATAGACAAAGATAAAGATGGAGAGAGAGATAGATGATAGATAGATAGATGTTATGAGAGAGAAAGGATAGAGATAACAGAGAGATATATATAGATGATAGATAGATAATAGATATATAGAAAGATAGTTGATAGATAGATAGAGATGAGAGAGATGATAGCTAGAGATAAGGATGGAGAGAGAGATACAGATGATAGAGATAATACATAGATAATTAATCCATAGATAGATAGATAGATAGATAGATAGATAGATAGATAGATAGATAGATAGATAGATGTTTTTTCTTTTTAAAAACATCCAGTGCTGGAGCACTCACAACTTCTAGAGGCAAGCTGTTTCATTGGTTAATTGTCCTCACTGTCAAGAAATTTCTCCTTAGTTCTAGACTGCTTCTTTCCTGGATTAGTTTCCATCCGATGCTTCTTGTCCTGCCTTCAGATGCTTTGGAGAACAGCTTGACTCCCTCTTCTTTGGGGCAGCCCCTCAAATATTGAAAGACTGCTATCGTCCCCCGTTTCTTTCCTTTAGACTAGCTCAGTGGTTCTCAATCTTTTTAGACCGGCGACCCCGGTCATAAGCAGGCGGCATGCATGCGCGGCGGTGCCCCCTGCGCGGCACGCATGCGCGGCACCGCCCCCATGCGCCGCCCCCTGCACGGTGCGCATGCGTGGCGGCGTCCCATGCGCCGCCCCCTGCGCGGCACACATGCGCGGCGGCGCTCCCTGTGCCGGCTGAGAAAAAAATGGCGGATTGCATTGTTGGCGACCCCCGTGAAATGGTCGTTCGACCCCAAATGGGGTCCCGACCCACAGGTTGAGAACCGCTGGACTAGCTAAACCGAAGTCCTGCAACTGTTCTTCGTATGTTTTAGTCTCCAGGCCTTTAATCATCTTAGTTGCTCTTAGTTATCTTTGACCACCTTAAAAATTTCTAAGAAAAATTATATATATTCAGAGGAAAAAATATTCAAGGCTAAGGCTGGTCCATCTGTCTTTCTCCGATAAGGCTGTTGCTCCCTTCATTGTCCATCCACAAAGGTCAGGGCTGCCAGACTAGAGTTACTACATCTAGGAGTAGCAAATATTTGCTCCGTCATTGGTGCTTAATTAAGGGGACGTCCCCCACCTCAAGCCAGCTTCTCATGTTTGTTTGTTTCCGGAGCAGAGGCTTTTTTTTCAGCTCCTCTTAGATTCATAGCTCACCCTGAACTTAATCCTATTGCCCATTTTTGACCCCCGTACAATAGAAATATTTGCATTTTTATCTGTGTTCTACTTAGACTTGCAAGGAAGATATTGCTCCAAGGGTAGGACTGAACCTAGCATGCTCAGAGCTTGCACCCAGCATAGGTCGTCCTCGACTTACGAGCCCAATTGAGCGCAACATTTACACCACTGTGAGACGCTTAAGTGAGTTTTGACCCATTTTACAACCTTTCTTGTCACCGTTGTTAAGTGAAACACTGCGGTGGTTAAGTTAGGAACATGGTCATTAAGTGAACCCAGCTTCCCCCATTGACTTTGCTTGGCACAAGGTCGCAAAAGGGGATCACGTGACCCTGGGACACTGCGGCCGTCATAAATATGAACCATCCGAATTTTGATCATGTGTCCATAGGGGTGTCACAACGGTCGTTAAGTGTGAAAAACCAGTCCTAAGTCACTTTTTTCAGTGCTGTTGTAACTTTGAACAGCCACTAAATGGACCATCGTAAATCGAGGACTACCTGTATATGATTTTTGCATTTGCGAAGCATGTTAAGGACAAATAATATGCCTGCCAGATTCTTGGCACCGAAAAAAAAGCAACTTATGATGGGTCCTCGTGCTTGTGACCGTCGTAGCATCCCATACAGTCATGTGATTAAAAATTTGGGTACTTGTCAACCAGCATGTATTTTGCATGTTTGTCAGCATCCCGGAATCATGTGATCGCCCTTTACGACCTTCCCAAGTGGCTTCTGAGAAACCCAGCCAATGGGGAGGCTGGATTCACTTAATAACCGTCTTACTCACTGAACAACTGCAAGGATTCACCTCGCAACTTCGGCAGGAGAGGTCGTAAAATGAGGAAACATTCACTTCGCAATTGCCTTGCTTAGCAACGTAAATTTTGGGCACGGTTGCAGTCATAAGTTGAGGACTATGTGTATTGATGCTGAGAACGTTAAGAAGAACAACTTTAACTTCAACTCCCAGAATTCCTCAGCCAGCCAGTCAGCCGGCTTCTGGACTTCAACTCCCAGAATTCCTCAGCTGGCCAGTCAGCCAGCTTCTGGACTTCAACTCCCAGAATTCCTTAGCCGGCCAGTCAGCCAGCTCGTGGACTTCAACTCCCAGAATTCTTCAGCCGGCCAGTCAGCCAGCTTGTGGACTTCAACTCCCAGAATTCCTCAGCCGGCCAGTCAGCCGGCTTGTGGCCTTCAACTCCCAGAATTCCTCAGCTGGCCAGTCAGCCGGCTTGTGGCCTTCAACTCCCAGAATTCCTCAGCTGGCCAGTCAGCCGGCTTGTGGCCTTCAACTCCCAGAATTCCTCAGCTGGCCAGTCAGCCGGCTTGTGGCCTTCAACTCCCAGAATTCCTCAGCCGGCCAGTCAGCTGGCTGAGGAATTCTGGGAATTGAAGTCCACAAGTCTTAAAATGGCCGAGTTTGAAGACTCTTGGTTAATAATCTCTGGCTTCTGACTGCCTGGGAAATCAGCCTCCAAATAACCAGATTAAGGTCAATTCTCCACACACCCCCAGTGAATGTTCAACCTTAAATTATGCAACCAGATCATTCTTTTCTTATTAGGCGATGGCAATTTCTGGAGAATTCTGTCACGTGTCGGCCATTATCCCAGGCACATTTGCATCACTGGGTCTCTCGCCTGGACACACACAATCCAGGTCAAATGGCATCCATAGGCAGTCCCTGAGTTACAACCGTTTATTTCAGTGGTTCTCAACCTGTAGGTCGGGACCCCATTTGGGGTCGAACGACCATTTCACGGGGGTCGCCAAACAAGGCTGTCCGCCATTTTTCCCCCCTTTTCTTTGGCCACGCCCCTGGCGTCCGGTGATGTATAAGTGGTTGGGGGTCACCACAACACGGGGAACTGTATTATGGGGTCGCGGCATTAGAAAGGTTGAGAACCACTGGTTTATTTAGTGACTGCTCAAAGTTACAAAGGGCCCTGAAAAAAAGGGACTTAGGATCATTTTTCACACGTAGGACCGTTGCAGCATCCCCAGTGACAGCTGATCGAAATTCAGGTGCTTGCTTTAAAAAAAAACCCAGCCGCTTGGAGGGAGGATGCCTCCCTTTCTCCCTCCCTCTCTCCCTCTCTCCCTCTCTCCTCTCTCTCTCTTCCCTCTCTCCTCTCTCTCTTTCCCCTCTTTCTCTTTCCCCCCTTTCTCCCTCGCTCCCCCTCTATCTCCCCCTTCTCTTTCTCTCACCCACCTCTCTCCCCTCTCTTGCTCTTTCCCTCTCTCTCCCCCCTCTGCCTCTTCTCTCTATCCCTCCCTCTCTCTCCCCCTCTCTCTCCTTTTCTATCTTTTTCTCTCCCTCTCTCTCCCTCCCTCCCTCTCTCCCTCTCCCCCTCTCTATCTTCTCTCCCTCTCTCTTTCCCTCTTTCTCCCCTCTTTTTCGATCCCTCTCTCCCTTTCTGACCCTCTTTACCGCTCCCTCTCTCCCCCCTCTCCCTCTTTCTCCCCCTCTCTGCCCATCTCCTCTCCCTTTCTCTCCTCTCTCCTCTCTCTCCCCCCTCTCCCCTCCCTCTCTCCCCTTTCTCCTCCTCTCACTGCTCCCTCTCCTCTCTCTCCCTGTTCCTCTCTCCCCCTGCTCTCTTTCTCTCTCCTCCTCTCCCTCTCCCTCTCTCCCCCCCTCTTTCTCTCCCTCTCTCTGCCCCCTCTATCCCTCCCTCTCTCTCTTCCCCTCTCTCTCTTTCTCCCTCCCTCTCTTTCTCTCCTTCTCTGTCCTCCCCTCTCCCCCCTCTCATTCCCTCTCTCTCTCCTCTCTCTCCCCCCTCTCTCTCCCTTTCTCCCCCCTCTTTTTCTCTCCTTCTCTCTCCCCCCTCTCTCCCTCTTTCTGCCCCTCTCTCTGCCCATCTCTATCCCTCTCCCTTTCTCTCCTCTCTCCTCTCTCTGCCCCCTCTCCCCCTCCCTCTCTCCCTTTCTCCCCCTCTCACTGCTCCCTCTCACCTCTCTCTCTCCTCTCTCTCTCCTCTCTCTCTCCTCTCTCTCCCCGTTCCCCTGCTCTTTTTCTCTCCTCCTCTCCCTCTCCCTCTCTCCCCCTCTCTTTCTCTCCCTCTCTCTGCCCCCTCTATCCCTCCTTCTCTCCTCTTCCCCTCTCTCTCTTTCTTCCTCTCTCTTTCTCTCCTCTGTCCTCCCCTCTCTCATTCCCTCTCTCTCCTCTCTCTCCCTTTCTCCCCCCTCTTTTTCTCTCCTTCTCTCTCCCCTCTCTCCCTCTCTCTATCCCTCCCTCTCTCCCTGTCTCTCCTCTCTCTCCCTCTTTCTCCCCGTTTTTCTCTCCCTCTCTCTCCCCCCTCTCTCCCTCTCTCTCTCCCTCCCTCTCTCCCCCCTCTCTCCCTCTTTCTGCCCCTCTTTTTCTCTCCCTCTCTCTCTCTACTCTCTCCCTTTCTCCCCCCTCTTTTTCTCTCCTTCTCTCTCCCTCTCTCTATCCCTCCCTCTCTCCCTGTCTCTCCTCTCTCTCCCTCTTTCTCCCCGTTTTTCTCTCCCTCTCTCTCCCCCCTCTCTCCCTCTCTCTCTCCCTCCCTCTCTTTCTGTCTCCCCCCCTCTCCCTCTTTCTCCCCCTCTTTTTCTCTCCCCCTCTCTCTCTCTCTCTCTCTCTCACCCCTTTCTCTCTCCCTCTCTTTCTCCCCCTTGCTCTTTCTCCTTAGACATAAAAGCCAGCTGGGTGAGTTTGGCCCAGTCACCAACAGATGGTGAGTTTTAGTCCCGCCTTAAGGCACAAAAGCCAGCTGGTTGACTTTGATCCAGTCCCTCTGTCTCAGCCTAAGCTACCCCACAGGGTTGTTGTGAGGAAGACAAGAGGAGGAAGGTGTGTTGTTCATGTCTGCCACCTCGAATTATTTATAAAAATAATAAAGGCGAGATACAAACACTAAACACAATCCCACCCACCCACCCCCCGCACACAATCCCAGGCATTGAGCGCTATAGAACTAACGAGTTGGCAAGGAGAGTTAAGAATAATTAACAAACCTAACTAGGAAGCCCGTTGATGACTAAACTATGGCTAATGAGCTATGCTAATTGGAAGCAGTGACGGCCACCGGTTGTGTCGCAACACCAGAAAAGGCGCTGGATGCAATTTTACTGTAAATGGAGGTCAAAGGTTGGGACCGTTTCTTAATGCATCTGGGTGAAAAGGGAAATTCGGAGAGGTGAATGCAATTGACGAAGTCACACCAAAGACCCAAAAGCAAGAAAAGGGAGTGGGGTTGGTTATTTTTCATTTTTATTCTTTTTTTTTAATTTGCATATTTATTCAGAATCAAAAACACGCTGTTGAAGGAAAAGTCTTCATCGTGGTTCAGGCCAAGCCGGGAATAAACAACATGGCAACTGCTTTGGAAAGAAGGTTGTAGTTTATTGAAGAGGAGAGCCAAACAGAAAGATGGCTCTGGAAGAAAAGAGAGAGAGAGAGCACATGTAGGGAGTGGGTTTTTATACCCTCTGGAGCCTTTTGTTTGGAGTTGTTTCCTGTTTCCCTTTGAGGCTTTGTATTGCCTGTGTCATGTATTCTGACCTGAGTCTGGGTGTGCCCTTTGGCATCTGTGGATTAATCCTATTATGTCCTGTCTTAGCGTTTGGGTGGGGTATGTAGATTTTAGGTATCTTTGTCTTTTTAAACTTCTAGCGAGGGTGGGGGGCATCCAACCTTCCTGGATTATTTACGTCTGCATTTCTACAGAGCTGGTTTCTGCTGGGGAGTGGGGAGGGAGACCTGGGGCTATTAAGAAAAACTGGGCGTGCTTTCCTGCCTCTTTAAGATCCTTTGAGGAAATATATTTTTCTGCCCTTTTAATATTTCCTTCTCTGGTGCGGGGCTGACTTCTCACAATGCTATTTGGAACGTTTATTCACCTTGCATCTGTAGGCAATTCTTTAAAAAAAAAAAGCTGCATGTTTTCTGCGACCGACACGCCAACGAAGAAAAAAAATATAAATATGAATTCGCAATTTGCCATTTTTATTGGTTGAGAATATAAAATCCAAAAGTAGGAGAGAAAAGGGAGGGAAAAGGGTAAGGAGAAGTGTAGAAAAGGAAGGGAGAAAAAAAAAGGCATTGACTCCTTCTAGTGCAGGGCTTTTCAACCTTTTCACCCTTTGTACCACTTTTAGGATATGGCAACATCCGAGGACCACCCGTCACCTAGCAAGGTGTCAAAAACCTAATGACCAAAAAAAAAAGAGGAAAAAATTGATGAAGTATAGGTAGTCCTCGACTTACAACAGTTTGCTTAGTGACTGTTTGAAGTTACAATGGCACTGAAAAAAGTGCCCCCCAAGCCACAGCCGAGCAAGACACCTGCCTGCCCGCCTGGCGGTGCTCTTCCTCCTGTCCGAGGTTTCCATTGCTGTGAGCATTTCTGTTGAGAATTGGCAGCGGGGGTGGGGTGGGGGGTGTTTGGTTTTTATCCCCCCCCCCCCGTCTGCTGGGTGGTTGCAGCTGAGAAATTTCTCCTTGGCATGAAAGAGAAAAATGGGTGTGCAGAGAGAGACACAAAAACAAACACCTGGGATGAAATCCTAAAACTCTGCTGGATTTTAAAACTTCCAAACTTTAAAACTTTCTTGCTTCTTTACGTACTTTTCATTTCTGGGCTTCGTGCTTGATTGTGGCTTTTACTGATTCAATAGATTCGTTGTTATAGAAATGGCCAGTTTATACGATTGTGCCAAAGGAAAAAATGGAACTTCGATATTATTCTTTTATTCTACTGCACTAGAGCAGGGCTTTTCAACCAGCTGGATCTGAAACAAGGCATAAGGGGGTGCCAACCTCCCATCCCTTGACAAGGCCGGAAGCCCAACAGGACCGCGTCTTCAAGGGAAAAAAGGTGAAGGTGGAGGCTGTTCGGTTTTCCGGCTGTTTAAAACGCTAAGAGATGCTCGCTGGATTATTTTCATGTTTGATTTTTTTTTCCTGCAATAAAATTGTGCAATTACTAGCACTGATGGTGTTACCTAGTTGGGTAATGAAACGTCTGCAAGGAAAACAACAAGCTCAGAGAGCACCAAGGACCCCAGAGTTGTTGCGTTGTTGTTGGTGGTGGTGGTCTTCCTCCTCCTCCTCCTCGCACTCCCCCTCCCTTCTAGCACTGATAATGTTACTCAGTTGGGTAATGAAATATCTGCAAGAAAACCGCCAAGCTCAGAGAGCACCCAGGACCTCACAGTCCCCCACTTCCTCGTCCTCTTCCTTCTCTTCAACCCCTCCTTCCTTCTAGTGCTGATGAAGTCACCTAGTTGGGTCATGAAACATCTGCAAAAAAACCTACCAAGCTCAGATAGCACCCATGAACTCCACAGTCTCCTCCACCTCCTCCTCCTCTTCCTACTCCTACTCCAATCCCCACTCTCTTCTAGCACTGATCATGTCAGCTAGTTGGGTCATGAAACATCTGCAAGAAAACCACCAAGCTCAGAGAACACCAAGGACTCCACAGTCCTCATCATCATTCTCCCACCTCCTCCTCCTCTTCCTCCTCCTCCTCCTCCTCCTCCTCCTTCAACCCCACTCTCTTCTAGCACTGATCATGTCAGCTAGTTGGGTCATGAAACGTCTGCAAGAAAACCACCAAGCTCAAGAGAGCACCAAGGACCCCACACTCCTCCTCCTCCTCCTCCTCCACCTCCTCCCCTTTGTTCCCCCTTCTCCTTCTCTTACACTCTGCAAACTCCATTCTCTTCTAGCCCTGATGATGTTATCTAGCTGGGTCATGAAATGTCTGCAAGAAAACCATCCAGCTCAGAGAGCACCAAGGACCCCACAGTTCTCCTCCTCATCCTTCCCTTCCTCCTCCCCTTCACTCCCTCTTCTTCTCCTCCTCCTCCTCCTCTCCATAAATCCCTCCTTCCTTCTAGCGCTGATGAAGTCACCTAGTTGGGTCATGAAACTTCTGCAAAAAAACCTACCAAGCTCAGAGAGCATCCAGGAACCCCAAAGTCTCTTCCTCCTCCTCCTCCTCCTCCTCCTCCTCCTCCTCCTCCTCCTCCTCCTCCTTCAACCCCACTCTCTTCTAGCACTGATGATGTCAGCTAGTTGGGTAATGGAATGTCTGCAAGAAAACCACCCAGCTCAGTGAGCACCAGGGACCCCACAGTCGTCGTCCTCTTCCTCCTCCTCCTCCTCCTCCTCCTCTTTCTCCCACTGCTCTTCCTCCTCCTCCTCAACCCCCCCCTTCCTTCTAGCACTGATGATGTCACCTGGTTAGGTAATGAAACGTCAGCAAGAAAACCACCCAGCTCAAAGAACACTAAGGACCGCAGATATTCCTATTTATCCTCCAAAAGGACCTCTGATTTTTAGACCTTTAAATACAGGCTTTAACACTGCCCACTTCTTGCAACCAATTTTATCTCTTACTTCTCAGCCAAGGAAAACCACTCCACTCTTAAGGGGAGTCGTGTTTATACTACACTGAGCTCAACTGCCCGGTCCTTTTATTTGTTGATGTTAAAAACATGAAATAACAGATTTTGCTTTTCCTCGTTTGGGACCAGGGATTAATCGCCCGTTGGTTTCGTTTACTTTAAGCAAAGAAATGATCTTCGGGTAATCCTCAAGTTACGGCAAACACTTGGGCCCCAAATTTCCGTGGCTAAGCGAGGCAGTTGTTTAAGTGAGCTTTGTTCCATTTTACGACCTTTCTTACCACCGCCGTTAAGCAAATCACTGCAGTTGTTCAGGGAATCATGCAGTCGTTAAGCGAATCTGGTTTCCCCCGTTGACTTTGCTTGTTGGAAGATGACTGGGAAGATGACTGGAGGCTAAAACATATAAGGAACGGTTGCTAGAATTGGGTATGTCTAGTTTAACGAAGAGAAGGACGAGGGGGGACAGGATAGCAGTATTCCAATATCTCAGGGGCTGCCATAAAGAAGAGGGAATTAAGCTATTTTCCAAAGCACCTGAAGGCAGGACAAGAAGCAACGGGTGGAAACTAATCAAGGAGAGAAGCAACCTAGAACTAAGGAGAAACTTCCTGACAGTGAGAACAATTAATCAGTGGAACAGCTGCCTCCAGAAGCAGTAAATGCTCCAACACTGGAAGTTTTTAAGAAGAGACTGGACAGCCATTTGTCCGAAATGGTGTAGGGTTTCCTGCCCGAGCAGGGGGTTGGACTAGATGACCTCCAAGGTCCCTTCCAACTTTACTAGTATTATTATATTATTATTCACACGGTGCCCATATGACCCCTGGATTGCTGCAACTGTCATAGGTACATGCCAGTTGCCAAGCAACTGAATTTCGATCACGTGACCGTTGGGATGCTGCAATGGTTGTAAGTGTGAAAAATGGTCATAAATCACTTTTTTCAGTGCTGTTATGACTTTGGTCATTAAAGGAAAGGTTGTAAGTCCAGGTTGTTGAGGTGAGAACACAATAATGTTCCTGCTTGAGCAGGGGGTTGGACTGGATGACCTCTAAGGTCCCTTACAACTCTTTTATTCTATTAACTATCTCTACTTTCTTTGCTTGTGCTATAGTCATTACCCCTGCACAGTGCTTTTTTTGTAAAAAAAAAAGGTGCCGGAACTCACACATGTCATACAACCCGCCTTGCCTACCCTACAAGGTTCCATCCAAAAAAGATGCCGGAACTCCGTTCTGGGCATTCTATGAGAAAAAAAAGCCCTGCCCCTGCATCTTCCATGCAAGAGAGTAGAATAGAATAGAATAGAATAGAATAGAATAGAATAGAATAGAATAGAATAGAATAGAATAGAATAGAATAGAATAGAATAGAAATCTTTATTGAAAATAGAATAGAATAGAATAGAACAGAACAGAATAGAATAGAATAGAAATCTTTATTGAAAATAGAATAGAATAGAATAGAATAGAAATCTATTGAAAATAGAATAGAATAGAATAGAATAGAACAGAACAGAACAGAACAGAATAGAATAGAAATCTTTATTGTATTGAAAATAGAATAGAGTAGAGTAGAGTAGAGTAGAGTAGAGTAGAGTAGAATAGAATAGAATAGAATAGAATAGAATAGAATAGAATAGATCAAGGCTTTTCAACCAGTGGTACGGGTACCACCTGTGGTCCATTGGCACCTGGCAGGTGGTACGCGACCATCCTAGAAAAGTGGTAGTGGAGGAGGGGAATGAGCTGAACCTGTGGCAGCACCGCACAAGCCTGAGTGAGAGACGGCTGGAGCTGCAGGGCTGTCAGGGCTCAGCGGAAGCACCAGGATCAGCGCCAGGCTCCAGGTGGAGCTCAGCACTGATCCTGGCGCTTCTGCTGAGCCCAGAAGAAGCGCCGATCAGCTGGAATGTTGCAGCATCTCCAGGGTCTTGTGATTTACATTCAGATGCTTGGCAACGGATTCATATTTATGACGGTCACAGTGTCCCAGGGTCATGTGAAGTGACCAAAACCTGCTGCAACCACCCAGCAAATGGGGGGAGGGGAATAAAAACCGAACACCCCCACCCCACCCCTGCTGCCAATCCTCAAGAGAAATGCTCACAACAATGAAAACCTCGGACAGGACGAAGAGCACCACCGAGTGGGCAGGCAGGTGTCTTGCTCAGCTGTGGCTTGGGGGGGGCACTTTTTTCAGTGCCATTGTAACTTCAAACTGTCACTAAGCGAACTGTTGTAAGTCGACTACCTGTACTTCATTACTTTTTTCCTTTTTTTATGGGTCCTCAAGTTTTTGACACCTTGCTAGGCGACTGGTGGTCCTCGGATGTTGCCATATCCTAAAAGTGGTACAAGGGGTGAAAAGGTTGAAAAGCCCTATTCTAGTCCAACCCCGTGCTCCACCAGAAGACCCTATACCATTTCAGACAAATGGCTGTCCAGTCTCTTCTTAAAAACCTCCAGTGATGGAGCACCCACGATTTCTGGAGGCAAGCTGTTCCACTGGTTAATTGTCCTCACTGTTAGGAAGTTTCTCCTTAATTCCAAGTTGCTTCTCTCTTTGGTCAGTTTCCAACCATTGTTTCTCGTCTTGCCCTCTGGTGCTTTGGAGAATAGTCTGACCCTCTCTTCTTCGTGGCAGCCCCTCAAATAATTTGCCACGGAGGGAAAAGCAGCTTCCCTCCCTATACCAAACACCGGTTCCCAAATCCTTACTCTAGCCATGAGGACTAGAACCTTGCAATAAACAACAGCTTCACAGACAGCCTCCGGTCTTCTGGGCCGTGCTATTTTTAATGGCCAACAGATCTTTGACTTGGCAGAAGAGTTGAGTTTCGTAACAGCTCCTGGAACCTCATCCGTTTTTTGACCCCGTGACCGTTAATCCTGGAGACATCCCAGCGGGTCCAGATCAACCTCCCACTCATGTCGAAATTCCCGACCAGCTGCTCCTCCCCATTCTTTTATTGGCTCTGGACAGGCTGTCTCCTTCACTCTTTGCCCAAAAGTATCAGACTGTGAAGAAGATCATCCAGAGGGTTGAAGATCTGCTTGAAGTCCATCGGTGCAGCTGATGAAAAACTTCCTTGAGGTCAAGGAGAAGAAACCTATATTTTTAAGAAGCCTCAAGCAGTCCTTTCGCCCCCCACCCCGCCCCCCACCCTGTGACCTATGGATCAAGGGGCCTCTGATTTGGAGAAGCCCCCAGCCAGCACTTTCTCGGAGGAAGATCCAAAGACTGCGGCGCATCCATGTTGCAGGAAATTATGTCGGCTGATTCCTTCCAATTTCTGGGAAGAGGTGAAGAAGATTTTGGTGATGTCCGGGCCATTGGTAAGTCTTCTTCCACTTGCAAGCTTGCAGCCTATCAGAGATGTTCTTGTTGGAGGTTTAGAAAAAGAAAAATCAGAATAACAGAATTGGAAGGGACCTTGGAGGTCTTCTAGTCCAACCCCCTGCTCAGGCAGGAAACCTTATCATTTCAGACAAATGGCTGTCCATGCTCTTCTTAAAAACTTCCAGTGTTGGAGCATTCACCGCTTCTGGAGGCAGGTTGTTCCACGGGTTAATTGTTCTAACTGTCAGGAAATTTCTCCTTAGGTAGAGGTTGCTTCTCTCCTTGATTAGTTTCCATCCTTGCTTCTTGTCCTGCCCTCAGGCGCTTTGGAGAACAGCTTGACTCCCTCTTCTTTGGGGAAGCCCCTGAGATATTGGAAGACTGCTATCCTGTCCCCCCTCATCCTTCTCTTCATTAAACTAGACATACCCAATTCCACCAACCGTTCCTTGTATGTTTTAGCCTCCAGTCCCCTGATCATCTTTGTTGCTCTTCTCTGCACTCTTTCTAGAGCAGTGGTTCTCAACCTTTTTAATGCTGCGACCACCAATCAGTCGTAAGTCGAGGACTACTCAACCAGTTGTAAGTCGAGGACTACTCAACTGGTGCAGCACCGTTTGCAGAATGGGACTTTTGGAGGGCTCAGCAGGGCAGAGACAGCCTGGACAATTCCTATTGGCTTTTGAAAGCCAATAGAATCAGACTCTGTTCAAGAGAGTCTATTCTATTGGCTTTCAAAAGCCAATAGAATAAAAGGGAGTAGCACAGCTAAGGAAAAGGGGGGGAAAATGGCGGACTGCGTTGTTTGGCGACCCCCGTGAAATGGTCGTTCGACCCCAAATGGGGTCCCAACCCACAGGTTGAGAACCGCTGATCTAGAGTCTCAGCATCTTTTTTACATTGTGGTAACCAAAACTGGATGCCGTATTCCAAGTGTGGCCTCACCAAGGCCTTGTAAAGTGGTATTCATGTGAACTTGATTCTATCCTTTTGTTAATGCAGTTGTGGGAGGACAGCAATCCCCCCCAGAGAAAGAAATATTTTGGGAATATTAAACGGCAGAATATTACATTTCCCCAACGGATCTTAAACGGCAGAAAAGCAGGCCCGGTTTTCTTAATAGCCCCAGGCAGAGACCAGCTCTGTAGAAATGCTGATTTGGTGATTCATTCAGAAAGAGGAGAGCCAGGAACCTTGGAGATGATGAGATTAGAAAGACAAAGACCCTCTAATATCTACACACACCCCACCCAAATTCTAAAAAGATGACCTTTAAGACATAATAGGATTAACCCACCACCATCAGAATACCAAATCCTGGAAGTATCTGAGGATTGGAAAAGAGCTGATGTGGTTCCCATCTTCAAGAAAGGGAAAAAAAACAGACCCAGGAAACTACAGACCAATCAATTAATAGAATAGAATAGAATAGAATAGAATAGAATAGAATAGAATAGAATAGAATGGAATGGAATGGAATGGAACAGAACAGGATAGAATATAGACTGGGAATTAGAAATATAATAAGAATAGAATAGAATATAGACTGGGAATTAGGAACAGAACAGAACAGAACAGAACAGAATAGAATAGAATAGAATAGAATAGAATAGAATAGAATAGAATAGAATAGGACCTTGGAGGTCTTCTAGTCCATCCCCCTGCTTAAGCAGGAGAACATATACCATCTCAGACAAGTGACTGTCCAGTCTCTTCTTAAAAACCTGCAGTGATGGAGCGCCCACGATTTCTGGTGGCAAGCTGTTCCACTGGTTAATTGTCCTCACTGTCAGGAAGTTTCTCCTTAATTCCAGGCTGCTTCTCTCTTTCTTGCAAGATAGTCCAGTAGCTTTTTGGAAAAACATCTTGGAGATTTTATTTTATTTTATTTTATTTATTAAACTTACCAGCTGTTTTTGGTCTAGCCTGCGGTCCTCAAACTGTCTTTAGCAACTAAACTCCAATATCTTAGAGGCTCCCATGATTAGGGGACTGGAGGCTAAAACATACAAGGGACGGTTGCTGGAATTGGGAATGTCTAGTTTAATGAAGAGAAGGACGAGGGGGGACGGGATAGCAGTCTTCCAATATCTCAGGGGCTGCCCCAAAGAAGAGGGAGTCAAGCTGTTCTCCAAAGCGCCTGAGGGCAGGACAAGAAGCAATGGGTGGAAACTCATCAAGGAGAGAAGCAACCTGGAATTAAGGAGGAATTTCCTGACAGTGAGAAGTTGTAGGTGCTCCAATACTGGATATTTTTAAGAAGAGAATGATAGCCATTTGTCCGGAATGGTAAAGGGTCTCTTATATTAGGGGGTTGGACTAGAAGACCTTCAAGGTCCCTTCCAACTCACTTATTCTGTTAAACTCTGTTATACAGCTCAGATTTGAGGTAGATTTCATACTCTGAGACCTAGCCCATTGCTGAGCTGTGAAGCAAGCATCTTCTGATCCAAATGTAGATGAATTCTGCCACCTTGGGAGACAAATTTCAGAAAGAGAGCTGTGTTAGTCTACAATGGTCAAAAATTAAGTGTCTGGTTTCAGCGCAAAATTTTCCTCTGGATTGCATTATGACCACATGTTAGTGGACCACTAAAAGGCTAATGACTTTTACTGCCTTTTCTTTCTTAATTATTTGAGGTTTTCTTTTGAGATTAAGGGGGAAGCAAAGAGGTGGTTAAATTCAGAAAGACTGGAACAATTGGTTCAGCCTGCCCCCAGCATTGAACTGAATTATTGCAGGAGTTTAATCCAACACTGAGCTTTAAATTGCTTGGTTGGAATAGTTTAATCCAGGGTTTCTGAACTGTGGCAACTTTGAGATGGGTGGACTTCAACTCCCAGAATCCCCCAGCCAGCATGCTTTAAGATGAGTGGACCTACACTCTGAGAATTCCCCAGCCAGCATTCTTTAAGATGGGTGGACCTCAACTCCCAGAATTCCCCAGCCAGCATTCTTTAAGATGGGTGGACCTCAACTCCCAGAATTCCCCAGCCAGCATGCTTTAAGATGAGTGGACCTACACTCTGAGAATTCCCCAGTCAACATGCTTTAAGATGGGTGGACTTCAACTCCCAGAATTCCCCAGCCAGCATGCTTTAAATGGGGTGGACTGCACTCCCAGAATTCCCCAGTGTGCTTATTTTAAGATGGGTGGACTTCAACTCAGCCCAAGTTGCCACAGTTCAAAAATACTGCGAATCTTCTGCGAACACTAATATTGCTATTATTCCAGCCTTTGAACCTATGCATACTTAAAGATCCACAACTCCAGATGTTTCAAAGCCCACCTGGATGGCCTGTACCACACCTCTAGGTGGCGATTTGAAAAGTCCCCAATCTTCACCTTCCCCCCCTCCTCCCTTTTCTTCCCCTAGACGGTGATTCAGCTCTTGGTGTTTATGATCCACGTCGTCAGCACAATATTCTGCGGCCACATGGGCAAAGTTGAGTTGGCTTCCGTCACCCTGGCCATCGCAGTGAGTTTTCCTTTTCATGGGTTCCCCCCCCCCTATCTTCCTCGGGTGGTAGCTTCCAAATGGCTGGCCTCTAAAAGCTAAACAGAGTCAGCCCTGATTTCTGCTTGGATGGGAGACCACCAGGAAAGCCCAGCATTAGAGGCTAGACTAGGAAGTTGGAAAAAAACAGAGTCGCTTTTTGACGAGATGGATGGCAAATAAATTTAACAAACAAACCAAGAAATAATAAATAACATCCCAGAAGAGAATGACAAATGTCTTCTATATACCGTATTTTCCGGCGTATAAGATGACTTTCTAAACCAACGGTTCTCAACCTGTGGGTTGCGACCCCATTTGGGGTCGAATGACCATTTCACGGGGGTCGCCAAACAACGCAGTCCGCCATTTTTTTCCCCCTTTTCCTTAGCTGTGCTACTCCCTTTTATTCTATTGGCTTTTGAAAGCCAATAGAAGAGACTCTCTTGAATAGAGTTTAATTCTATTGGCTTTCAAAAGCCAATAGGAATTGTCCAGGCTGTCTCTGCCCTGCTGAGCCCGCCAAAAGTCCCCTTCTGCAAACGGTGCTGCAAGTTGTCTGCAGCGAAGGCGAGCTGTCTGGAAGTTTCCACCCCTCCCTGCTGAGCAACTACTAAAAATGTAAGTAAAAGAGGGCCAGGGGTGGGAGGTGGGAGGCCGGCGGGCGCAGGGAGGGTTGCTGGCGCACGTGGGGCCCGGCGGGTGCCTTACCTCCCTTGGGCTGGGCCAGCTGGTGGCCCAGCCGGTGGTTGGCCTGCGCCGTCTCTTCTGCTTGCCAGCTACGCCTCGGCCGGCACAGGGGGCGGCACCACGCATGCACGGCGCTCCCAGGCAGGGAAAATCCTCGACTTACAACCGGTTGGGTAGTCCTCGACTTACGACTGGTTGGGTAATCCTCGACTTATGACTGGTTGGGGTCGCGGCATTAAAAAGGTTGAGAACCACTATTCTAAACCATGCAAATCTTCTCCGAAGTCGGGGGTCGTCTTATACGCCGAGTCGTCTTATACGCCGGAAAAGATGGTATTTTTTTACCCTTAAAATAAGGGGGATATTATCCATTAGATTTCTTGAGAGTCAACAAGCCTGACTTGAAAGATAGTTAGTCCTCGACATAGAATCGTTCGTTTAGCAACCGTTCCAAGTTACAATGGCATTGAAAAAAGCGATTTACCATTGGCCCTCACACGACCGTCGCAGAATTTTCCCACGGTCACATGATCAAAATTAAGACGTTTGGCTACCACCATGTATTTACAACGGTTGCAGCGTCCCCCGTGGTCACGTGATTAAAATTCACCTGCCACCAGCAAGATTAGCAAAAATGTTTAAAAATATGTCAGATAGATGTTGGAAATGTAAACGTAAGTCAGGCACGTATTATCATTTTTGGTGGACATGTGATAAAGAATTATTGGAAAAAGATACATACTTGGTTAGAAAAGATGCTGGCAGAACATGTAGATTTCAAACCTGAACTTTTTTTTTATTAGGTATAATGCCAGAAAAGACTAACAAACAAAGCCTATATTTGATTTTACATGTCACAACAGCGGCAAGAATAATATTTGCGCAATATTGGAAAAATGAAGGAATGCCATCAGATGAAGAAATAATTAAAAAAAAAATACTAGAATGCACAGAGATGGACAGATTGACTATGAGACTGAAAGAAAAAGAAGAAACAGAATATTACCAAACTGGGGACTTATTTTACCGATCTTTAGAGGAAATAATAAAGGATTAGGAATTAAATATGTATTAGCGTACTTAAACTCAGACAGCACGTTGGTTGAAAAATTATTATTGTATGTATGGAAAAAATTAATAAAATCTTAAAACAGAAAAAAAAAATTCAGATGCTTAGCAACTGACTCATACTTATGACGGTTGCAGTGTCCCGGGGTCACGTGATCCCCTTTTGCGACCTTCGGACGAGCAAAGTCAGTGAGGAAGCCGGATTCAACTTAAGGACCGTGTGACTAATTTCACACTGCAGTCATTTTAACCACTACGATCAGAAAGGTCATAAAACAGGGCAAAATCTACTTAGCAACTGTCTTGCTTAGCAACGGAAATTTTGGGCCGTAAGCCCTAAGTACACGCCGGGTGCCCAGCATGTGAATCCCGATGGCGGGATAAGTTGCTTTTTTCAGTGGTATTGTCATTTCAAACGGTCACTAAGCGAATCGTTATAAATCGAGGACTACCTGCAATCAGATTCAGGCTGTCCTCGACTTACAGCAGTTCGTTTAGCAGCCGTACAAAGTTACAACAGCATTGAAAAAGCAACCGAGGACCCTTTTTCACACATATGACTGTAGCAGCACAGCATCCCGGAGGTCGCGTGATCAAAATTCGGACACTTGACAATTGACTCATACTTATGACAGCTGCAGTGTCCCGGGGTCATGTGATCCCCTTCTGCAACCTTCTGACAAGCACTGTCAATGCCAGATTCACCTAACAACCGGGTTTCTAACTTTTCCTGCCTGAGCATGGGGTTGGACTAGATGACCTCCAAGGTCCCTTCCAACTTTTTATTTTTTATTACTATTTATTTTATTACTTAATAGCTGCAGTAAAACTGTGGCAAGCAAGCTTGTAAAATGAGGCAAAACTCACTTAACACCTGTCTGATTTAGCAACAGACATTTTGGGCTCAATTGTGATCGTAAATCGAGGACTTCCTGTACAGCAGTCAGGGTGGCAATCTTTTCAATAGGGAGATATTTTGCAGATCCTTAAAGAGTTCTGCCGGTTTTGTGTTACTGCTGTGAAGGTGTAGCTGTAATTAGAAATTAAAAGGCGAGTTTGGAGTTTAACATGTAAATTTTACAAAAAACAGAGCACTGATACAGGTAGTCCTCGAATTACGACCACAACTGAGCCCAAAATTTAGGCTGCTAAGTGAGACATTTGTTAAGTGAGTTTTGCTCCATTTTAGGACTTCTGCCACAGTTGTTAAGTGGATCACTGCAGTTGTTAAGTTAGCAACACGGTTGTTAAGTGAATCCGACTTCTCCCATTGACTTTACTTGTCAGGTGGTCGCAAAAAAGGGATTCACGTGATCCCAGGATGCTGTGACCGTCATAAATATGAGTCAGTTGCCAAGTATCTGTATTTGTGACCATGGGGATGCTGTGACAGTTGTAAGTTTGAAAACCGTTCTTAAGTCAGGTACTCCTCAATTTACATCCCCAGCTGAGCCCCGGATTTCTCTTGTTAAGTGAGACATTTGTTTTGCCCCACTTGACCTTTCTTGCCACCGTTGTTAAGTGAATCACTGCAATTCTTAAGTGAGTCACACGGTTGTTAAGTGAATCGGGCTCCCCACCCATTGACTTTGCTTGTCAGAAGGTCGCAAAAGGGAATCACGTGATCCCAGGATACAGCAACCGTCGTAAATACAAGCCAGTTGCCAAGCAACTGAATTTTGATCATGTGACCACGGGGATGCTGCAACGGTCATTAAGTGTGAAAAATGGTCCTAAGTCACGTTTTTCAGCGCCATTTTAATTTTGAACAGCCACTAAATGGATGGTTGTAAGACGAGGATTGCCTGTATTAGGATTAAAAGAGGGATTAAACTTTAACCTCTTTTATAATCCCCCTCTTATGATTCTGAATAGGAATAGCTGCAGATTATCTGGATAATCTCCAGGTTTTCTAAAATTTTCCTCCTGTCTATTTCTTACTGTTTCTAGGTGATTAATGTGACCGGCATTTCTATAGGTTTCGGGTTGTCTTCGGCTTGCGACACATTAATATCTCAAGTAAGTCACAGTTTGGGGGGAGATGCGGAGGGGGACAAAACATGATCTGCTATGACAGGGGTAGGCAACCTTGGCCCTTTTATGACTTGTGGACTTCAACTCCCAGAATTCCTGAGCCAGCATGGGAGAACTATGGCCCCTTCGTGACTGGTGGACTTCAATTCCCAGAATTCCTGAGCCAGCATGGGGGAACTATGGCCCCCTTCATGACTGGTGGACTTCAATTCCCAGAATTCCTGAGCCAGCATGGGGGAACTATGGTCCCTTTTAGGACTCGTGGACTTCAACTCCCAGAATTCCTGAGCCAGCATGGGGAAACTATGGCCCCTTCATGACTGGTGGACTTCAACTCCCAGAATTCCTGAGCCAGCATGGAGAAACTATGGCCCCTTTTATGACTTGTGGACTTCAACTCCCAGAATTCCTGAGCCAGCTTGGGGAAAACCTTAGCCCCTTCACGACTGGTGGATTTCTACTCCCAGAATTCCTGAGCCAGTCATACTGAGGGGAATGGGAGAGGTTTCCATGCTGAGCCATGTTGCCTCAGGAATTCTGGGAGTTGAAGTCCACGAGTCATAAAAGAGCTAAGGTTCCCTCCCCCTGGCCTAGATCAGTAGTAGGCAACCTTGACTCTTTTATGATTCGTGGACTTCAACTTCCAGAATTCCTGAGCCAGCCATGCTGAGGGGAAAGGGAGAGGTTTCCAAGCTGAGCCATACCGGCTCAGGAATTCTGGGAGTTGAAGTCCACGAGTCATAAAAGAGCCAAGGTTCCCCACCCCTGTGCTATGGAAGGCAGCTGAGCATGAATGGGAAATTCTGCGTTTCTGTCAAAGCTTAGATACTGAAAGAAAAAATGTCGGCCATTTTCCTGATTATTTCCTGCATTCAGGATGTTTGGAAAGGCTAAATCTGGGGTTCAGCCCCTTCACAATCCAGAAGAGTGGGGCTTTTCTTTTCTGCAAAAGAGATTCCCTGTTCTCTTTTGCCATTGCGTGATTCAAGACAGTCACAGAAGAATTGCTTAACTGGCGGGTCCCTGGTGCTCTCTTGAGCTTGGTGGTTTTCTTGCAGATGTTTCAGGGCCCAACTAGGTAATGTCATCAGCGCTGGAAGAGAGTGGGGGTTTGTGGAGAGGAGGAGGAGGAGACTGTGGGGTCCTTGATACTGTCTGAGCTTGGTGGTTTTCTTGCAGACGTTTCATTACCCAACTAGGTAGCATCATCAGTGAAGGGAGGGAGTGGGGTTTGTGGAGAGGATGAGGAGGAAGAGGAAGAAGAGGAGGACTGAGGGATCCTTGGTGCTCTCTGAGCTTGGTGATTTTCTTGCAGACGTTTCATTGCCCAACTAGGTAACATCATCAGTGCTAGAAGGGGGTAGGGTTTGTGGAGAGGAGGAGGAGGAGGAGGAGGAGGAGGAGGAGGAGGAGGAGGAGGAGGAGGAGGAGGAGGAGTGGGACAACAGCTGTGGGGTCCTTGGTGCTCTCTGAGCCTGGTTGTTTTCTTGCAGACGTTTCATTACCCAACTAGATAGCATCATCAGTGCTGGGAGGGAGTGGGGTTTGTGGAGAGGATGAGGAGGAAGAGGAAGAGGACTGTGGGGGTCCTTGGTGCTCTCTGAGCTTGGTGGTTTTCTTGCAGACGTTTCATTACCCAACTAGATAATACCAGCAGTGCTAGAAGAGAGGGAGGTTTGCAGATAGAAACGCTGTAGATCAGAGGTCTCCAACCTTTCTCGATTGGTGGACCGGAGGGAAAGGGAGGGAGAAGCATTTTACGTGCGTGCACACACAAACACAAAAAGGGCGGCCAGCATGCACAACGCAAAAGGGGTGGTGCTAGCACCACGTGACACTCATTAGCAGCACCCGGTTTTTGCTGGGTGGGTACTAGCACTGTCCCGTTTTCGTTGCACAACATCCGGTTTTTGCCACAATGGCAGCGCTAGTGTGAGTGGGAGTTGAGTGCACGCACACACATGTGCACAATGGCCAACCTGTTCACGGCCCGGTGGCCAGCAGGCCACAGCCCGGTAGTCCCCACAGGTTGGAGACCCCTGCTGTAGATAGATAGATAGATAGATAGATAGATAGATAGATAGATAGATAGATAGATAGATAGATAGATAGATAGATGGATAGAGATGGATGGATAGAGATAGATAGATAGATAGATAGATAGATAGATAGATAGATAGATAGATAGATAGATAGATAGATATGGATGGATAGATAGATAGAGATAGATAGATAGAGAGAGAGAGAGAGAGAGATAGAGATGGATGGATAGATATAGATAGATAGATAGATAGATAGATAGATAGATAGATAGATAGATAGATAGATAGATAGATAGATAGATATGATGGATGGACGGACGGACGGACGGATGTATAATAGAGAGAGAGAGAGAGATGGATGAATGGATGAATAGATAGATAGATAGATAGATAGATAGATAGATAGATAGATAGATAGATAGATAGATAGATAGATAGATAGATAGATAGATAACCAATCAGATGATGACTGTGGAAGGAGGACTGACAGATCCTGGAGGTAGAGGAAGAACAGGAATCAGCCTAGCATCCTTACATAGCCACAAATAAACAGAGTGCAGCCTTCCTTGATTTTCATTGATGTTTATCTTGCTCCTGGCAGAAGCTAACCACTGGCCAGGAAGATTCCTGCGCCTAGGCTTTCAGCAATAAATCAGTTTTGTTGGTCTTTCATGTGTGCCTCTGGCCTTTCCCCTTCTTCTTCCAGACTTACGGCGGGAAGAACATGAAACGGGTGGGCACCATCCTCCAACAAGGGGTCCTGATTCTTCTCCTCTGCTGTTTCCCGTGCTGGGCATTTTTCATCAACACAGAACAGCTCCTCTTGTTGATCCGGCAGGATCCGGAAGTCTCCAGGTGAGAAAAGGAAATCTGTCTTCTGAGTTAAAGCAATATGGCGGGTGTGTCCTGTCCCAGCCTTTGTGAGTCCTTGTTAACTCACAAGGAGAAACCCCTCTTTTAGCAAGCAGGCTGGAAATGCAGGAAAAACAAACCCCTTTTATCAATTACGTACAGAACCTGCAAAATGTCCCAAAAGCAAAGGCAAACAGAACACGATTCAAACGGAGAATTGTTCACAGGCAAGACGAACAAAACATGATTCCATGAAACTGGAGTCCTTTGCAATCGGTTGCCTTCAGCAACCAGCACCGCCCACACCTTCCCTTTTTTATTATACAACCCCGAGGCATGGCTGCTCAATGCCTTCTCCTCCTCCCTTGGAGTCGGCCCATTGCCTCCCTCTGTCCTGCTCTTGTTGCCTGTCTGCGTTTGCCAGTGTCTAGTCCAGGGCTTTTCAACCTTTTCACCCCTTGTACCACTTTTAAGATATGGCAACATCTGAGTACCACCAGTTGCCTAGCAAGGTGTCAAAAACTTGATGACCCATTAAAAAAAGGGAAAAAGTAATGAAGTACAGGTAGTCGACTTACAACAGTTCGCTTAGTGACTGTTTGAAGATACAATGGCACTGAAAAAAGTGCCCCCCAAGCCACAGCCGAGCAAGACACCTGCCTGCCCACCCGGCCGCGCTCTTCCTCCTGTCCGAGGTTTTCATTGTTGTGAGCATTTCTGTTGAGGATTGGCAGCAGGGGTGGGGTGGGGGGGTGTTTGGTTTTTATTCCCCCCCCCCATCTGCTGGGTGGTTGCAGCAGGTTTTGGTCACTTCACATGACCCTGGGACACTGTGACCGTCATAAATATGAATCGGTTGCCAAGCATCTGAATGTAAATCACAAGACCCTGGAGAGGCTGCAACGTTCCAGCTGATCGGCGCTTCTTCTGGGCTCAGCAGAAGCGCCAGGATCAGCGCCGAGCTCCAGCTGGAGCCTGGCGCTGATCCTGGGGCTTCCATTGAGCCCTGACAGTCCTGCAGCTCCAGCCGCCTCTCGCTCAGGCTTGGCGGTGCTGCCACCGGTTCAGCTCATTCCCCTCCCCCGTTACCCCTTTTCTAGGATGGTCGCGTACCACCTGCCAGGTGCCAATGGACCACAGGTGGTACCCGTACCACTGGTTGGAAAGCCTTGGTCTATGATGTCTTCCAGCTGTGAGTCCTCAGAATCTGACTCAGCTTGAGCACGAGTGGAGGGGCCAGGCATCAGATTGTAAGTCCTGGAGCTCATCAGAGCTTTCCGATTCCCCGGACTCAGCTGCCAGGTTCACTGGCTGACACGGAATCAGAACAGGGTGGGACTGGGGATTTTGGGCCTTGCAGGATGGGCTGGGTGGGAATTCCCCTGTGGACGGCTATAACTGGGGTTTAAAAATTCTTCTCGGACTATTTTGTCAATGAGGGCCTTCTCTGGATTGTCTTGAAGATGATGGAATAGACCAGTGGTGGCAAACCTATGGCACGCATGCCAGAGATGGCACTCAGAGCCCTCTCTGTGGGCACGCGCACCATGCCCCGAAGATGGCAACCATCCCTCTTCAACCAGCCACCCGATAAGTCGCCGAGGTCCCACGTGGCCGGATGCATCCCAGCATGGCTGGTTTCCCTCCCCTCCCGTCCCTCCTGGCCTCACATGCTCTTCTTTTCCCGGACACGACCCACTGCATTGCCGCCTCAGCTGTCGGCCGTCCGTCCAGCTCAGAGGCGGCTTCTCTGAACTGCTGGCGGCGGGCTGCGGAGCCCCAGAGTGCGCCGGTCGAGGGGCTGGCAGGTTGTGGCTGCTGACGGACACTGTCGGCCCCCATGCGCTTGCTGGCCTCTGTGTGTGGGGGCCGATGGTGTCAGGCAACAGCCATCCCAGTCCCTGCCTCGCCTTGCCCTGTGACAATGGCATCCCCGCCCTGCCTCGCTTTACCTCGCCTCACCCCGAGGGCGAGTCTCCTGCCCACCGCCCCACCTGCCAGAGACCCCCTGGATCTCCCCCAACCCTGCCCGCCCCCCACAGGCATCTCCACGAGCAACATCGTGGTGACCATGCCCACCTTGGTCACACCCACCCAGTCTGCCATGACCATCACAGCCACGCCCAGTCAGTGGGACGCACCCACCTGGCACCCGGCGACAAATAAGTGGGTTTTGGGTTGCAGTTTGGGCACTCGGTCTCTAAAAGGTTCGCCATCACTGGAATAGATTTACAGGTAGTCCTCGACTTACAACAGGTTCACTTAGTGACTGTTCAAAGTTACAACAGTCTGCTGAAAAAAAAAGTGACCTACGACCTTTTTTCACCCTTACAACCACTGCAAGCTCCTCATGGTCACGCGGTCAAAATTCGGACGCTCGGGAACTGACTCCTATTTATGACGGTCACAGTGTCCCTGGGAGGTCACGTGATCCCCTTTTGCGACCTTCTGACAAACAAGGTCACTAGGGAAGCCAGATTCACTTCACAACTGCGTTACTCACTTAACAACTGCAGTGGTTCACTTAACAATTGTGGCAAGAACGGTCGTAAAATGGGGCAGGGCTCGCTGAACAACTGTCTCGCTTAGCCATAGAAATTTTGGACCCAATTTGGTCGTAATTCGAGGACTATCTGTATGTCATGCTGGAAAGGACTGGTCGGGGAATTCTGGGAGTTGAAGTCAAAATGGCTCCTGAATGAGAGGCAAGGTTTCAATCACGTTGTTGCAGGCGCCATCTTGATTTTTTTGGCTATCCTCTCACACAACTTTGACTCCGGCCATGATTACAATTGATGTAGTGTTTTTCATTTGCTTTCTGGATGCTACTGCCATTGTCTGTGCTAAGGCTTTTCTCTCTTTTTCAAATGAATAAAGACCATCCCTTAAAAAATTCGTACCTATGAAGAACATTGGTTCAAAGTTTTAATCAATAAAGGGGGTATCCATTCAAAAATCACACCGAGTGAGATGATTCGTTAAAAATTCAAAATTTGTGTCAGTTAGGAATATCATTCAAAATTCACATTAATTAAATCATTGGAAATTCAAATCAAGAAATAGCACCCATTCAGAATAGAAGTGGTTCAAAGTTCAAATCTATAATGAACATCTATTCAAAATTAGAATCAATTAAGAAATCTATTCATAATTCACATCAATTAAGAATATCCATTCAAAATTCACATCAATTAAGAAATTACTCATAATTCACAACAATTAAGAATATCCATTCAAAATTCACATCAATTAAGAATATCATTCAAAATTCACATCAATTAAGAATATCCATTCAAAATTCACATCAATTAAGAACATCATTCAGAATTCCCATCAATTAAGAATATTAATTCAAAATTCACATCAGTTAAGAACATCGAAAATTCACATCAATTAAGAAATCATTCCAAATTCACGTCAGTTAAAAATATATATTCAAAATTCACATCAGGTAACAATATCCATTCAAAATTTACATCAATTAAGAAATCTACTCATAATCACATCAGTTAAGAAATCTACTCATAATCACATCAATTAAGAATATCCATTCAAAATTCATATCAGTTAAGAACATCAAAAATTCACATCAATTAAGAAATCATTCAAAATTCACATCAGGTAACAATATCCATTCAAAATTCACATCAATTAAGAAATCTACTCATAATTCACATCAATTAAGAATATCCATTCAAAATTCACATCAATTAAGAATATCCATTCAAAATTCATATCAATTAAGAACATCATTCAGAATTCACATCAGTTAAGAACATCAAAAATTCACATCAATTAAGAAATTGTTCAAAATTCACATCAGTTAAGAATATATATTCAAAATTCACATCAATTAAGAATATCCATTTAAAATTCACATTAAGAATATCCATTCAAAATTGCCACCAAGTAAGAATATCCATTCAAAATTGCCCTCAATCGTTCAAGACTGACATCACGTACGGTAAGAACAGCCATTCAAAATTAAAAACAATTAAGATCTTTCAAAATTAAAATCAGTCAAGAGCACCCATTCAAAATGTCTAATCTTTCACAAGATCAGGTCACCCCTCATAAGATTTACCACAAAACTGGACCTTTTGAAATTAATTGAATAGACTTTAATATTTTTTTTAAACAATATTTATTTATTCTTTAAAGTTTGAGGCCTGTCACAAGATAGGCCTTCTCCAACTATTTCTCACAAGAAAAAGGCTACTTCAAAGCATGAGATTTTATTTTAAGACAGCTGTGAACATTATCATAGAATCGAATAATTGCAAATTTATTTATGCCATTTTTTTTTCCTTTCCAGGCTCACTCAGGTTTACGTCATGATCTTTATCCCGGCACTACCAGTAAGTTTTCGGCTTCGCATCAGGGAAGAATGGATGTCTTCTCTCATATATATATATGTTTTCTGAGGTTTTCGCGGGTGTTTGTATGTAGGTCTTTGGTTGTTCGGGTTTTCTCCCACGTAAAATTGGAAGTGTCTTGGCGACATTTCGACGAAGTCCCATTCGTCATCTTCAGGCTGGTGTTTTCAGCTTCGTGCTTCGAGCAGCAATGTGTGGTCTTAGCTGTTTCTTCCTTTTGAACACCACGAACGCGTAGCCAAAAAATAGCAAGGCAGCCCAAAATCTTAACCCCCCCTGCAACTCAGACTAACCTGAGCACAACCAAACAGAACACTCCCCCAGCCAATCAGAGTACAGCCAACCCCCCAGCCAATCAGAGCACAGCCAACCCCCCAGCCAATCAGAGCACAGCCAAGTCCCTAACCAATCAGAACACACCTCCACCCAATCAGAACACAGCCAAGCTCCCACCCAGTTCATACCCCCACTGGCAGTTAAAAGGAAGAAACAGCTAAGACCACACATTGCTGCTCGAAGCACGAAGCTGAAAACACCAGTCTGAAGATGACGAATGGGACTTCGTCGAAACGTCGCCAAGGCACTTCCAATTTTACGTGGGAGAAAACCCGAACAACCAAAGACCTACCTATCTCTCTCTCTCTCTATCTGTCTATCTATCTACAGGTAATCCTCAGTTTACTACCACAATTGAGCCCAAAATTTCTGCTGTTAAGTGAGACATTTATTAAGCGATTTTGCCCCATTTTACGGCCTTTCCTGCCACAGTTATTAAGTGAATCATGGCAGTAATTAAGCTACTCACATGGTCATTAAGCGAATCCAGCTTTCCCGTTGACTTAGCTTGTCAAAAGGTCGCAAAAGGGGATCATGTGACCCTGGGACACTGCAACCGTCGTAAATACCGGTCAGTTGCCAAGCATCTGAATTTTGATCACGTGACCATGCCGGGGAGGGGAACGCTGCAACGGTCATAAGTGTGACAAAGGGTTCCTAAGTCCCTTTTTTCAGTTCCGTTGTAACTTTGAACAGTCACTAAGTGAAATGTTGTAAGTCAGAGACTATCTGTACGAGACTGTGCACGGGTGTGTGCTTGTTTGTATGCACAGCGCTGCATTCAGGGGGACTGAAACAACCGAAGTTGAAGTCCTCGATTTACGACTGTAAGGCAGCCTGCCCATTGGGGTTATAAGTCACGGCGGTCGTAAAATGGGTCGGCCATAGGACCGACCTGATTTCCTGACCTGCTTTGCAGAGGTCATTAAGCAAGGACAGTGGTCATGAAGTTGCTCCTACGGTCCTTAAGCAAATACCACGGACTCAAGCTAACCACCGGTTCATGATGGAGGCGGTTTTGTCAAAAAACCCAGCAGGTTTGGGCAAAAGCGTCGTAAAATGAGGACATGTGACTACGCTGCAAACAGATCTGTAAAAGCAGTCCGGCTGCTTAGCAACAGAGGTCTGGTTATGTGACTGCAGCTGTCAGAACTTCAAATCCACATCATAAGGGCCGTCCCCCCCGACAGGTCCTCGTAACTTTGAACGGTCACTAAGCGAACGGTCGTAAGTCGAGGACTACCTGTCAGTGTATATTTTTTTGCTTTTTTAAAAAAATAGCAGCAAGAGCTTTTATTTGGGTTATATAATCCTTGTATTTTCTTAACCTGCTTCTGAATTTTGCACATTCGTGCTTAAAGAAAAAGCTAAATTTTCACCGCAAATTTTAGCCTATGTTATTCAGGAAGTCCTCGCCTTACACCAGTTCATTTAGTGACTATTCAAAGTTACGGCAGCACTGAATGACGTGACTTAGGACTGCTTCTCATACTTACAACCGTTGCAGCCTGCCAGGGTCACGTGATCAAAATTCGGACGCTTGGCAAGTGACTCATACTTGTGACAGTTGCAGGGTCCCGGGGTCACATGATCCCCTTTTGCGACCTTCTGACGAGCAACGTCCATGCCAGATTCACTTAACGACAACGTTGCTAACTGCAGTGATTCACTTAACAACGGTGGCAAGAAAGGCGGTAAAATCAGGCAAAATTCACTTAGCAAAGGTTTCACTTAGCAACAGAAATTTTGGGCTCAACTGTGGTCGTAAGTCGAGGACTACCTGTGTTTCTAATTGGGAGTCATGTTTGCATGCTAGTTATAAACTACAATTCCCATCTGCCCCCTTTGGCAACTTATTAGCTATGCAAGGGGGCACGGACAATAATGGAATGATCTTTCCCACATTTGCATTGGATGAATCGAATAGAATAGAATAGAAATAGAAATAATAGAAATAGAAATAATAGAAATAGAGAATAGAGAATAGAATAGAATAGAATAGAATAGAACCATTTCTGACAGCTGGCAGGTTGAACTCCAGCAGGTAAAGCTTTCCACAATTCTTCCCTGAAACTCAAAAGCTGTACCAGTGGAACATCTGCCTGGAACAGTGGTAGATTCTTCTACTGAGCCTAGAATGGATCTAGTACAGCGGTTCTCAACCTGTGGGTCGGGACCCCATTTGGGGTTGAATGATCATTTCACGGGGGTTGCCAAACAACGCAGTCCGCCATTTTTCCCCCCTTTTCCTTAGCTGTGCTACTCCCTTTTATTCTATTGGCTTTTGAAAGCCAATAGAATAGACTCTCTTGAATAGAGTCTAATTCTATTGGCTTTCAAAAGCCAATAGGAATTGTCCAGGCTGTCTCTGCCCTGCTGAGCCCGCCAAAAGTCCCATTCTGCAAACGGTGCTGCACCAGTTGAGTAGTCCTCGACTTAACGACTGGTTGAATAGTCCTCGACTTACGACTGGTTGGGGGTTGTGGCATTAAAAAGGTTGAGAACCACTGATCTAGTACTTCTCCCCAGGGTTTTTTTTCTCATGGAATGCCCAGAACGGAGTTCCGGCACCTTCTTTGGATGGAACCTTGTAGGGTAGGCAAGGCGGGTTGTATGATGATTGTGAGTTCCGGCACCTTTTTTTTTTTTTTTTTTTTTTAGAAAAAAAGCACTGCTTCTCCCATCTTAGCAAGTTTAAGATATATGGACTTCAACTCCCAGAAGTCCCCAGCCAGCATAGCTGGCTGGAGAATTCTGGGAGTTGAAGTCCATACGTCTTAAACTTGCTAAGATGAGAAACAGTGGTTTAAGACCAGGGGTCTTCCAACTTGGCCCTTTTCTGACTGATGGACTTCAACTCCCAGAATTCCTCAGCCAGTGTGCCTGGCTGAGGAATTCTGGGAGTTGAAATCCACAAGTCACAAAAGAGCCAAGTTGAAGAGCCCTGCTCTAGAATGGCTTCCAATCTACTGTATGCATTCAGGATGCAACAATTTTATAACTGGCAGAAACATTTTTGAGCCAATTCGACAAATTAACGAATCTTACTTTTTCTTAATTGCTTTCCCCCCCCCCTTTTTTTTTGCATCTCGCAGGCAGCCTTTATTTACCAGATCCAAATGCGGTATTTGCAAAACCAGGTAAATACATTCCTTTCCTTCCTTCCTTCCTTAGCCATTTGCATCTCTTTGCAAGCAACAGCTTGGGACCGTACAGAACAACAGAAAAACAGAGTTGGAAGGGACCTTGGAGGTCTTCTAGTCCAACCCCCTGTGCGGGCAGGTTGTCCCATCTCTTTTTTTAAAACTTCCAGTGTTGGGATGGAAGGGCTGGATCCTAACGAAGCATCTTGATCTTCTAGCCCAGGGGTAGGCAACCTTGGCTCTTTTATAACTCGTGGACTTCAACTCCCAGAATTCCTGAGCCAGCCATCCTGAGGGGAAATGGAGAGGTTTCCATGGTGAGCCATGCTGGCTCAGGAATTCTGGGAGTTGAAGTCCACGAGTCTTAAATTTGCCAAGGTTGAGGACCCCTGATATAGGGCAGGGGTGGGGAACTTTGGCTCTTTTATGACCCATGGACTTCAACTCCCAGAATTCTTGAGCCCGCCATGCTGAGGGGAAAGGGAGAGGTTTCCATGCTGAGCCATGCCGGCTCAGGAATTCTGGGAGTTGAAGTCCACGAGTCATAAAAGAGCCAAGGTGGCCTACCCCTGGTCTAGGCCTAGGACGCTTTATGACTCGTGGATTTCAACTCCCAGAATTCCTGAGCCCGCCATGCTGAGGGGAAAGGGAGAGGTTTCCATGCTGAGCCATGCCGGCTCAGGAATTCTGGGAGTTGAAGTCCACGAATCATAAAAGAGCCAAGGTTGCCTACCCCTATACGTAGCCCAATAACTATAAAGGGCAGGGACAAGAAATTGGTGATCTACGTTGTTATGGTTCTGCCAGCAAGCATCCCGTGGTATCCCTTGAAATGTCATAATAAAATAAAATAATATTTCATTGCAGAAAATCATTTGGCCAGAGGTTTTTTGTGGCATTGCTGCAAATATTATCAACGTCCTGGCGAATTATATTTTCCTTTACCAATTCCATATGGGCGTTCGGTAAGTAGGCTGTTTAATACAAAAATGTCTATTCCCACAGCAGGCTGGTTTCTGCTTCCCTTTCTTGGATTGGAGTTGTCTTTGCCAAGTGATTTTTTTTTTTTTTTTTTTTTTGGAAAACTGAATATCAGTTATGGGTTTTAGCAGAAGATGGTTGATAAAGCCATGGATGAAGTGAATTAGAATTCATCAAACTACAAACTCTGCAAAACTCAGCTACAGCCAGTCCTCGATTTACAACCATTCATTTAGTGATCGTTCAAAGTTACAACCGCATTGAAAAAAGTGATTGATCGCACGGGGAGACTTGTCTCCTCGTCGGCTAGCCTTTCCTCCACCAGTCGACCCTTATACGGGTCGAAAGTCGCCCTGGAGGGTGAGACTTCGGTCGAGGAGACTTCAGCTCGGTTGTAGAGGAGCGGCGGCTCCTCCAGCTGTACGGGCGATCTCTGAGGGCTGACGGAGAAGAAAATCGGCCAGTAAAATGGCCAATCACCCTGCTGTTTCAAACCGCAAGTCAAGAACATCTAAGCTGTAAGAGCCCCCGTGGTGAATTCGGGTGAGAATTTTCCTTGCTACTCTCTCTATTTGACTTTGCTTTTTACCTGTAAGAGCCTTGTTGGAATTATTTCCCTGGCTAAAGAAAGCAGGTTTTATGTTTTTGGAAAGGAAGGCGTTTTACAAGATTAAATTTTACTTTCATATTTTTTGGGATACAGAAAACTCTCTCTCTCTTTTTTTTTTTTTCCTAAGAACTGTATTATCACCTGGTGTTGGAAGATTATTTCTTCTTTCACACTATACTTTTAAAGATAGAAATAAGGAAATGGTGCCTGGAAAAGACTCTTTCGTAACTTACTGAGGACATCTATTGGCGTAAATGTAATATTGCACTTTTTGGTTACTTCTTGAAACCAGACCAGATTTGACCTTCAAATTATTTCTGAAAGAAGACAAGCTGAGCTGTGGGAATTGTGGGGGTGGATATATGCCAATTTTCATCAAATACAGCCTCCACAAAAAAAAAAGAGATTTTTTTTCTAACTACTATTAAAATGGAGAAACCGCATTCACAATTAAACTATAATCTTATACTGGAAAAGATACATGAGGCCACTGCAGAAATTTGTGCCATATTGAAAGAATCTATTACAGAACTAAAATCCAGAAATTTCACTTCAAACACTCAAACGGATGCTCAGATTACATCTGATTATTTTACAAACCAAGATATACTAGAAGAGGAATTAACAAAGATAAAAGTATAAGAAGGATGGTGATACACCCCGATTAATAATGGTCGGCATTAACGATGGGGGGGAAGGGAGAACCTCCCCCTCAGCCCATACACAGTGAAAGCTCGGTTATTAAAAACTCTTTTATTATTTCTCTTGGTGATCGATTTATTTTCGGATTTTATCATGAATGTACCCAAGAGTCAAGTTTTTGGTCTTATATCTAGTCAATATATATATATATATATATATATATATATATATATATATATATATATATATGAGCGTGATTATTAGAATAGATATTTTAAACAGATTAAGAATGCACTGAATTTGTGTATTTATGTAATGTTTGGGAATAAAATGGAAATTATTATGTATTGGAATTGAAAAATAGATGACTGTTTAGATTGGATGCTGCCAATAATTAATGGAGTGTTTTAAATTACTAGGATGACTTTTCTGTATGACAACAAAGATGTGATAAGGCATGATAAGTAACTGGAGAAAATTTGAATTTTGTTTGATGAATCTGAATGAATTAAGGTTTAATATTATTTTGTTATTTTAAAGAGATGAATTGATTCTGGGATTATATATCTATAGGGCTGATTAATATTTTATTGTTATTAGGATAATTATTGTGTAATGGAAGAAGAAATAAATGAGATTGGTGATAAAATGAGGAATGTGAGAGATTAAGAATTAGAATTGATAATTTGTTGTTTTAAACTTAGACTATGGTAGTAAACTGATAAAGTTATAAAACAGATTTAGTAGTAATAGAAATTTAAAATAGAAATGGAATATTTAAATGTATCATGTTAATCGAGGGAAATAGAGAGGGGATAGTGAAATGTATTGAGTTGACTTGCTTATATATGTTTTTACTTTTGAATGTTGGACCACCCAACCACCACGGTGGGTTTTGAGTACTTTTTCTTAAGAATCTAAAAAAAAAAACAATAAAATGTGTTAAAAAGAAAAAGAAAAGAAAAAGAAAAAAGGGACTGACGACCATTTTTCACACTTGCAGCATCCCCAGGGTCATGTGATCAAGATTCAGATGCTTGGCAACTGACTCGTATTTACGACGGTTGCTGTGTCTCGGGATCATGTGATCCCCTTTTGCGAGCTTCTGACAAGCAAAGTCTCTGGGGGAAGCCAGGTTCACTTAACAACCGTGGGATGAACCAAATATCTGCACTGAATCACTTAACAACTGTGGTGAGAAAGGTCGTAAAATGGGACAAAAAAACTGTCTCACTGACACACGTTTTGCTTCTCCTCCAAGAAGCTTTTTCAGCTCTGACTGGATGGTGGGGAATAGAAGGATTTATACTCCTTGCAGAAAGCTGGTCATTTGCCTTCTTTTAGAGAGTCGTTGAGGCCACCTGGAGGTTTACCTGTATCCCCTGGTTTGAAAGATAGGGCATTTGCACCACTCAGGTGACCCTGAGGACACAGGTAAACCTCCAAGTGGCCTCAACGACTCTCTAAAAGGATGCAAATGACCAGCTGTCTGCAAAGAGTATAAAATCCTTCCATTCACCCACCATTCGGTCAGAGCTGAAGAAGCTTCTGGGATAAGAAGCAAAACGTCTTCAAAGATTAAAAAGAAAGTCCAGTTGCCTCTTGAAAAAACACCTTTGGGATAAACCATGACCTGGATGACTGAGAATCTCCATCCACATTTATGGATGTGGTCATGAATTTTACAATTTTACAACCTTTTCAGCCACCGTTGTTAAGTGAAGCATGTGGTCATTAAGCGAATCAGGGGGTCCTTAAGCAACTCCTGGTCCTCCCATTTCTTTTTCTTGTGGGAAGACGCCTGGGAAAGTCCCAATCCTGCACCTTTCCTAAACACAGGCCGGTTGCCCCACGCTCAGATTTGGATCCGGTGACCCTGGAGACACTGTGACCGTCGTAAGTGTGAGGACTCTCTCTTTTCAGTGCCGCTGTTAACTTCAGATGGACAAATGAAGGATTGTTAAGTCGAGGATTAGAGATGGGGAAGCCAGAAAAAAACTGGAAAAATTCGGAGGAAAAAACCCAGGTCTTTTTCTGTTGTTTTCCTCTTTTTTTTTAAAGCCATTTGGGGGAAAAAAATGGGAAGAAAATCTTTTTTTTCCCTCCAATTTTTCCAGGCCTCCCCATCTTTATCAAGGCTTAGCTGTGTTGAAATTCCTCTCCCTCAAATTCACGGGCAAAGAAAATCGGGACAGGCTTGAAAGCCACACGGTGTGAATATTCCTCACAAAACCGACAAAAACCCAAAGCAATGTTTTAAAAGATTTCCTGCCAATTTCCATTCTGATGACCTGCATTTTTTTTTTCTTCCCTCAAAGAGGGTCTGCCTGGGCCAACACCATCGCTCAGTATGCTCAAGCCATCAGCCTCTTTCTGTACATCAAGTGGAAGAAGCTTCACGTCGAAACCTGGGGAGGTGAGACCCCCTCCATTATAGGCATGCGGAAGGGTGGGGGGGTGTCTTTCCTTGCTTGCTCCGCTGCCAGACTCCCATTGCCGACTTCTCAATTAGAGGATTAATTAGAGAGCCAGTTTGGTCTACAGCAGGGGTAGGCAACCTTGGCTCTTTTATGACTGGTGGACTTCAACTCCCAGAATTCCTGAGCCAGCATGGGGGAACTATGGCTCCCTTTATGACTGGTGGACTTCAACTCCCAGAATTCCTGAGCCAGCATGGCTCAGCTTGGAAACCGCTCCCTTTTCCCTCAGCATGGCTGGCTCAGGAATTCTGGGAGTTGAAGTCCACGAGTCATAAAAGAGCCAAGGTTGCCTACTACTGATCTAGGCCAGGGGGAGGCAACCTTGGCTCTTTTATGACTGGTGGACTTCAACTCCCAGAATTCCTGAGCCAGCATGGGGAACTATGGCTCCCTTTATGACTGGTGGACTTCAACTTCCAGAATTCCTGAGCCAGCCTGGCTCAGCTTGGAAACCTCTCCCTTTTCCCTCAGCATGGCTAGCTCAGGAATTCTGGGAGTTGAAGTCCACGAGTCATAAAAGAGCCAAGGTTGCCTACTACTGATCTAGGCCAGGGGGAGGCAACCTTGGCTCTTTTATGACTGGTGGACTTCAACTCCCAGAATTCCTGAGCCAGCATGGGGGAACTATGGCTCCCTTTATGACTGGTGGACTTCAACTCCCAGAATTCCTGAGCCAGTATGGCTCAGCTTGGAAACCTCTCCCTTTCCCCTCAGCATGGCTGGCTCAGGAATTCTGGGAGTTGAAGTCCACGAGTCATAAAAGAGCCAAGGTTGCCTACCCCTGGTCTAGTGGCTAGAAAGCGGCAGACGGTGAGTTCTAGTCCTGCCTTAGGCAGGAACATAGTCACCTGGGTGACTTTGGGCCAATCCCAGGAGACTGTGAATTCTAGTTCCGCCTTAGGCATGAAAGCTGGCTGGGTGACTTTGGGCCAATCACCAGACTGTGAGTTCTAGTCTCACCTAAGGCATGAAGACCACCTGGGTGACTTTGGGCCAATCACCAGCAGACTGTGAGTTCTAGTCCCGCCTAAGGCATGAAAGCCAGCTGGGTGACTTTGGACCAATCACCAGGAGACTGTGAGTTCTAGTCCTGCCTTAGAAAAAATGGCATTTTGATCCTATCTATAGACACAGTACACACTCCTGTGCCAGACTCAAAAACTAACATTCTCTTGATTCTAACCATGAATCCTGGCTTGTTCAGCTGATGTTCCTTCTTTTTTTCCAGGTTGGTCCATAGACTGCCTGCAGGAGTGGGGGCTCTTCATGTCGCTGGCGATTCCCAGCATGCTGATGATTTGCATTGAATGGTGGACCTTTGAAATTGGAAGCTTTCTGATAGGTCAGGAGCGGGCAGGGGGAGGAGCTATGGTTGGGGGGTGGGCCCAAAAGACAGGACACTCCCTTTCTCCCAGGTGGGTGGGGCAATAAATATTGCTGTAGTGGGGAATGCTGAAACAGGTAGTCCTCAATTTACGACCATTCATTTAGTGACAGTTCGAAGATACAACGGCGCTGAAAAAAGTGACTAGTCCTCACATTTATGACCATCACAACTTGTCTAGGATTTGAAGATCAAAATCCAAGTGCTCATCAACTGGAATATACAGATAGTTTCCGACTTACGACAGTTCATTTAGTGACTATTCAAATCACAACGGCACAGAAAATGTTACTTAGGACCATTTTTCACATGACCGTTGCAGCATCCCCAGGGTCAGGTGATCAAAATTCAGGCTCTTGGAAACTGACTCATATTTATGACGGTCGCAGTGTCCCGGGGTCACGTGATCCCCTTTGCCAAGCAAAGGTCCATGGGGAAAACGGATTCACTCAACAACCGTGTTCCTTGTTTAGCAATGGCAGTGATTCACTGAATGACGGTTGCAAGAAAGGTCGTAAAATGGGGCAAAATTCACTTAACAACAGTCTTTTTGGGTTCCATGGTGGGCCTACGTTGTAGAGGGCTATCTGTATTTTCAAGGATTGCACTTATCAACTGCGGTGATTCGCTAATGGTTCATAAAATTGGGTGGTGACTCACTGAATGACTGCCTCACTTTGCAATGGACATTCTGTTTCCAGTTGTGCTTGTAAGTTGAGGATCTCAGTTGAGCATATAGGGTTTCCTGCCTAAGCAGGGGGTTGGACTAGATGACCTCAAAGGTCCCTTCAGACTCTGTTTCTATCCTATCCTATCCTATCCTATCTTATCCTATCCTATATTGATATTCCATTCCATTCTAGTTCTATTCTATTCTAATTATAATTCTATTCTATTTTAATTTTAATTCTATTTTCTATTTTGTTCTGTTCTGTTTTGTTTTATTCTCTATTCTATTATCTATTGTATTCTATTATGTTATGTTCTAATCTATTCTATTCTATGTTATTCTATTCTATTCTGTTCGATTCTATTCTATTCTATTTTCTATTCTATTCTGTTCGATTCTATTCTATTCTATTTTCTATTCTATTCTATTTTCTCTTTTATTTTCTATTCTATTCTATTCTATTCCATTCCATTCCATTCCGTTCTATTTTGTTCTATTTTGTTCTATTCTGTTCCGTTTTATTCAGTTCAGTTTTATTCTATTCTATTCTATTCTATTCTATTCTATTCTATTCTATTCTATTCTATTCCATTCCATATTTTCTATTCTATTCTATTCTATTCTATTCTATTCTATTCTATTCTATTCTATTCTATTCTATTCCGTTTTTTCATTATTCTATTCTATTCTATTCTATTCTTGTTTCTATTCTATTCTATTTTATTCTATTCTATTCCATTCCATATTTTCTGTTCTGTTCTATTCTATTCTATTCTATTCTATTCTATTCTATTCTATTCTATTCTATTCTATTCCGTTTTTTCATTATTCTATTCTATTCTATTCTATTCTATTCTATTCTATTCTATTCTCAATAAAGATTCTATCCTATCCTATCCTATCCTATCCTATCCTATCCTATCCTATCCTATCCTATCCTATCCTATCCTATCCTAGACATTTTAGACCTCTTCCCTGTAGACCTTCCTGGATATTTATTTATTCATTCATTCATTCATTCATTCCCCGTTAATTTTTTTTTTTAATTTCAGGCCTCCTCAGCGTGCTGGATCTTTCTGCACAATCCATCATTTATGAAATCGCCACCGTTGCGTATATGGTAAGCATTTCCCGTCTGCCATTATCACCACAACGGTGCAACGAGAGGCTGTCCACCCAGAGCTTCTGCAGCGCCTAGCAAAAAAATTAGGCCAAGGCCTGCCATCTTGACTTTTTTCGACCCTCTTTGGCAGATCCCTCAAATTAGCTACCCAAAATGTACATTTTCCTGCATTTATGCTTTGTCTCGGCTCTCATTGATACACAGGGACAGCTCGTCTTTGAGTCATAACCATTTATTTAGAGACCAGGTGTAATTACAAGGGTGCGGGGAAAAATGACTTACGGCCAGTCCTCACACTTACGTCCGTTGCAGCATCCCCAGAGTCACAAAATCCATATTCAGACGCTGGGCAACTGACTCATGTTTATGACGGTTGCAGTGTCCTGGAAGGGGAAGAGGGGTTAAAAGCCGGCTTCCAATCAGCAAAGTCAAAGGGGAAAGATGGATTCGCTTAACGACCACGTGACTCATTTCATGACCACCCAAAAAGGTGGTAAAACCAGGCACCTGACGACCGTATCACTTAGCGACCAAAGTTCCAGTGGTAATTGTGGTCATAAGTCGAGGGCTACCTATACTCCTCTTTAAACAGCTGCCTCGTTTACTGACTGTTGACATTCACAACCATGAGGAAAAAAAAGCCTCGCCTTTACGACCTTCTCAGGACTTTAAAGCAAAAAAAAAGGCGGAAGTCAGATCATAAGCACAGTTGCCGTTTCGCTGAACGACCGGTGTGCTGGGCCCAATTATGGCCGCTAAACTGTCAGTACCATCCATACAGGTAAAGTCCTCGCTTTACGACAACAATGGAGCCCAAAACGGACATTGCTAAGGGAGACCGCTGTTCGGCGAGCTTCGGCCCTTTTTTTTACAACCTGCCTTGTCACAGCAGTTAAGCCAATCCCTGCAGCCGTTAAGTGAGTAAAACGGTTGTTAAGTAAATCCGGATTCCCCGTTGACTTGACTTGTCAGGAGGGGATCGTGTGATCTCTGTGACCGTCATAAGTATGAGCCATTTGCTGAGCGTCCAAATTTTGACCGTGCGACCGTGGGGATGGCTACAAACGATCATAAGTGTGAAAAATTGTGCTTTTCCTCAGTTCCCTTGTAATGTAAACGGTCACTAAATGAATGGTTGTAAGTCCAGGACTATAAAAAAAATATGAATCAATAAATCCAGGCTGGTGAAGGACTTTACCAAGACAGGAACTGAACGGGCATCTCACCAGGTCTGTCTTCTCTGTTAAGTCTCGGCTCTGCTTTGTTTGCCTCGTTTTAGATACCCTTTGGGATCGGGGCCTCGACCAGCGTCCGAGTGGGCAACGCCTTAGGAGCCGGGAAGGCAGAAGAAGCCCGGAGGTCATCGGTGGTCGCCATCTTTTGCACAGGTATCATCCTAGGGCTGGTAGAAAGAACGGAAGCCAGGGGAAGCATAAACCAGCATTTCAGAGCCAGAATAGAGCTGGAAGGGACCTTGGAGGTCTTCTAGTCCAACCCCCTGCTCAAAACAGGAGATCTTACACCATCCTGGTCAAAGAGTTCTCTAAGGTTTTCTTGACAACCTCCAATGATGGAGCACCCATAATTCTGGAAGAGTTCGTTCCTTCCCCCTCTCCATCCATCCATCCATTCCTCCATCCATCCATCCATCTATCCATTCCTCCATCCATCCATCCATTCCTCCATCCATCCATCCATCCATTCCTCCATCCATCCATCCATCCATCCATTCCTCCATCCATCCATCTATCTATCCATCCATTCATCCATCCATCCATCCATCCATTCCTCCATCCATCCATTTCTCCATCCATTTCTCCATTCATCCATCCATCCATCCATCCATCCATCCATCCATCCATCCATCCATCCATCCAAGTGACTGTCCAGTCTCTTCTTAAAAACCCCCAGTGATGGAGCACCCACAACTTCTGGTGGCAAGCTGTTCTCCTGGGTAACTGTCCTCTCCTTAATTCCAGGTTGCTTCTCTCCTTGATTAGTTTCCTTCCACTGTTTCTTGTCCTGCCTTCAGGTGCTTTGGAGACTATATGGCCGTGGTGGGGAACCTATGGCACGGGTGCCAGAGGCGGCACTCAGAGCCCTCTCTGTGGGCACGCGCGCCGTCGCCCCAGTCCTAGGCCTTCAGCTGGGTTTTATAAAACCTTTTCGCTTTAGGTCTCCGCCACCGTGTGCAAAAAAAAAAAGTTCAATCAATTTCAACTTCTCGCGGGAAAAAAAAAGATCTTGCAAAGTTGGAATTGATTGATTGAACTTGTTAGTCCCACCCAGTCTGTCGTTACCACTGCAGCCATGCCCACCCACTGGGCCATGCCCACCCAATTGGCTAGACCCAGCCAATGGGCGACACTCAGCCAATGGGCCATACCCATCCGGCACTCGACGATGCATAAGTAGGTTTTGGGTTGCAGTTTGGGCACTCGGTCTCTAAAAGGTTCGCCATCACTGCTATAGGGGTGATCCCCTCTTCCTGGTGGCAACTCCCCAAATATTGGAAAACTGCTATCATCTCTCCCCTAGTCCTTCTTTTCTGTAGATTAGCCAAACTCAAGTTCTGCAACTGTTCTTCCTACGTTTTAGTCTCCAGGCCTTTGATCATCTTAGTTGCTTCTGAAGACAAGCCATTCCATTGGTTGATTTCTCTCACCATTAGGAAATACCTCCTTAGTTCCAGGTTGCTTCTCTCCTTAACTAGTTTCCATCCGTTGCTCCTTGTCCTGCCT
The DNA here is from genome assembly GCF_016545835.1 of Crotalus tigris. NCBI lineage: Eukaryota > Metazoa > Chordata > Lepidosauria > Squamata > Viperidae > Crotalus > Crotalus tigris. The sequence continues at coordinate 92,636 of NW_024097522.1, forward strand.
TCAGGTGCTTTGGAGAATAGCTTGACTCCCTCTTCTTTGGGGCAGCCCCTGAGATATTGGAACACTGCTATCATGTCTCCCCTCCTCCTTCTCTTCATTAAACGAGACCTACCCAATTCCAGCAACCGTTCTTCGTATGTTTTAGTCTCCAGGTCTTTAATCATCTTAGCTGCTCTTCTCTGCAATTTCTCAACCTTAAGATGAGAAGAAATGAGTGCAGCTTGGATCAGGGGACATGGATCTTGTGGAATACAACGCTCTTACTTGCAGCTGTTGAGCTACCTGATACATTCCTCTCTTTAGGAATCATATCCTTGGCAGGACTTTAAGTTGTCTTGTGTATGCAAACCCAATGTTGTGGCATAACTACAGCCTATGAGTAGGATTCTGAAGAAGTAGATATAACACAAAAGAGGTGTTTTCCAAATGTTTTGTGATATGGCTCTCACAGTCCCTCAGTCCTTCATCGTGCTACTTTAGTTTAACAATAACAATAATAATAAAGTTGGAAGGGACTTTGGAGGTCATCTACTCCAACCCCCTGCTCAGGCAGGAAACCCTATACCATTTCAGACAAATAGGGTGTCCAGTCTCTTCTTAAAAACTTCCAGTGTTGGAGCATTCACAGTTTCTGGAGGCAGGTTGTTCCACTGGTTAATTATTCTCACTGTCAGGAAGTTTCTCCTTAGTTCTAGGTTGCTTCTCTCCTTGGTTAGATGGTGCCCAGCACCACACAACTGAAGCCCAACATTGTATTTACATGCAGTGAATATTAAGAATGGATGGGGCTTTGGTCCCACCATCACTGACGCCATCTTGACTTTTTTGACACACCCATTTGCAGATCCTTCTGAGTTAGCGACCATAGTATAACACAGTGGTGAGTAACTATGGTCCCTTTAAGAGGGGCCCTATAACAAGAGGAACAAGAGATTTAAGTAATATAGTATGTTTTACAATACAGTATATGAAATGTAAAAATATTGGGATGATGTAACTTTTATATACATAAGTGAAATATAAGCTGATCAGAAAGGATGTTGTAAGGTAGACAAGAAGCACAGTATTTTTATAATACATGAAGTATGAAAATATTGGGATGGTGTACCTAAATGGAAAAATTTGGATACTTAGATGATTAAAACTGAGAAAATCATGACTGATAAGAATGGATTGGAAAAAAGGGGAAATTAAGCTTAAAAATTACAAAAATAGGATGCATGGTGAACTAATGAGATGATGGTTATAAGAATAATATAAGCTGATAAAAGATGGTATACACAGATGTTATCACTATTTGTATAAATATGAAAAAAATGTCTATAATTAATCATTTACAGTATATATTGAAAATATGAAGAATTATATTTGTTTAAAGTTGAAGAAAGAAATGCAAATGGGAGAAGGGAAGATCAAAGAAATATATTATTAATTAATATACTAATGATAGGATTAACAAATTTAATCATTATTGACTGTTAATTAATTATTATTGTCTTTTTTTTCTTTTTTCTTTCTTTTTTTTCATTCTCAAATATATAAACCAAGACAGCATGCTGTACACCAGGCCCTGGAGATTATTATTGTTAAAGACCAATAAAATATTTTTAAAAATAAAATAAAATAAAATAAAATATAAAATAAAATAATAAAATAAAATAAAATATAAAATAAAATAAAATAATAAAATAAAATAAATAAAAAAAATAAAATAAAAAAATAAAATAAAACTGTGGTCCCCTATAAGACGTGTGGACTTCAACTCCCAGAATTCCTCAGCCAGCCAATATGGTCCACAGGTCTTAAAGGGGACCATACAGTAATTGCCTTTCCTGGACTTTGTTGTGATTTTTCTTAATGTCTCTCTTTCTAATGCTTTGGATAGCAGGATAGGCAGCAGATAATGTTTTTTGATGTTTTTTGCTTTTTTTTTTTCTCTAGTGGGATTCTTCGTTCTGATGTGTGTTGTGATGACAGCCTCGAAAGACGTTTTGGCCTACATTTTCACCAGTGAAAAGTAAGTGTGACAATCTGGGAGTGGAAGTCTGCAGGTCTTAAAACTGCAAAGACTGGACACCCCCCCGCGGCTTAGAGCAGAGCTTTTCAACCTTTTCACCCATTGTACCACTTTTAGGATATGGCAATAACCGAGTACCACCAGTCGCCTAGCAAGGGGTCAAAAACTTGATGACCCCCCCCAAAAAAGGAAAAAAGTGATGAAATACAGGTAGTCCTCAATTTACAACAGTTCACTTAGTGACTGTTCAAAGTTAAAATGGCACTGAAAAAGTGCCCCCCAAGCCACAGCCGAGCAAGACACCTGCCTGCCCACCCGGCCGTGCTCTTCCTCCTGTCCGAGGTTTTCATTGTTGTGAGCATTTCTGTTGAGGATTGGCAGTGGGGGTGGGGTGGGGGGGTGTTTGGTTTTTATTCCCCCTGTCTGCTGGGTGGTTGCAGCAGGTTTTGGTCCCTTCACATGACCCTGGGACACTGTGAGCGTCATAAATAAGAATCGGTTGCCAAGCATCTGAATGTAAATCACAAGACCCTGGAGAGGCTGCAACATTCCAGCTGATTGGCGCTTCTTCTGGGCTCAACAGAAGCGCCAGGATCAGCACTGAGATCCAGCTGGAGCCTGGCGCTGATCCTGGTGCTTCCGCTGTGCACTGACAGTCCCGAAGACGCACGGATCAGCTGGAAAGCAGCACTGATCCTGGCGCTTCCACTGAGCCCTGACAGCCCTGCAGCTCCAGCCATCTCTCGCTCAGGCTTGTGCGGTGCTGCCACCGGTTCAGCTCATTTCCCCTCCCCCGCTACCCCTTTTCTAGGATGGTCACGTACCACCTGCCAGGTGCCAATGGACCACAGGTGGTACCCGTACCACTGGTTGAAAAGCCCTGGCTTAGAGGATGTTGCTGGTGATGCTGATTTTACTCTGTTTGTCCAAACAGGGAAGTGGTTGATCTGGTGGCCTATGTGATGCCTGTCTACATCGCCTTCCACCTGTTTGAAGCTCTTTGCGTGAGTCCATTTTTTTTTTGTTGAAAGAAAAGTCTTCATCGTGGTTCAGTCCAAGCTCGGAATAAACTGCAGCTTTCTTTCTAAAGCAGTCACCATGTTTATTCCCAGCTTGGACTGAACCATGACGAAGACTTTTCTCTCAACACTTTTTTCACTTCTTTTCACAGGCCAGGATAGGGTTAAATTTAAGCAGGAGTTCACCCCAGACCCATCCTCAAATATATTAGGTAATCCTAGGCAACTGTGGTTTGTTTAGTTACACCACTGGTAACCAAACCATGGCTTAAGGGAGTATGTGAAAATAGCCTCTGGTGTGGGCTGGATTGTGGGGACTTCCACTCCCAGAATTCCCCAGCCAGCATGCTTAAAGATGGGTGGGTTCAATTCCCAGAATTCCCCAGCCAGCATGCTTTCAGAGGGGTGGACTTCCACTCCCAGAATCCCCCAACCAGCATGCTTTAAGAGGAGTGGACTTCCCCTCCCAGAATCCCCCAGCCAGCATGCTTAAAGACAGATGGACTTCAACTCCCAGAATTCCCCAGCCAGCCTGCTTTCAGAGGGGTGGACTTCCACTCCCAGAATTCCCCAGCCAGCATGCTTTAAGAGGGGTGGACTTCCACTCCCAGAATCCCCCAGCCAGCCTGCTTTAAGACGAGTGGGCTTCCACTCCCAGAATTCCCCAACCAGCATGCTTAAAGATGGGTGGACTTCCCCTCCCAGAATTCCCCAGCCAGCATGCTTTAAGAGGGGTGGACTTCCACTCCCAGAATTCCCCAGCCAGCCTGCTTTAAGAGGGGTGGACTTCCACTCCCAGAATTCCCCAGCCAGCCTGCTTTAAGACGAGTGGGCTTCCACTCCCAGAATTCCCCAGCCAGCATGCTTTAAGAGGGGTGGACTTCCCCTCCCAGAATTCCCCAGCCAGCATGCTTTAAGAGGGGTGGGCTTCCACTCCCAGAATTCCCCAGCCAGCATGCCTTACTTTAACTCCCAGATTTCGCCACCTCGCCTGCTTGAGGAGGGGTGGACTTCAACTCCCAGAATGCCCAAGCCAGCCCAGTGGGGACTCTGGGAGTTGAAGTCCACACACCTTCAATAAGCAGAGGTTCAAGAATTCTCTTGTAACCCATCCTCCTTTTCCTCTCTCGCAGGCCACAACCAGCGGGGTGCTGCGTGGCACCGGAAGGCAGAAACTGGGCGCCATTTTCAACATGTTGGGCTACTACACCGTCGGCCTGCCCTTGGGGGTTGTGCTCCTTTTCGTCGCCAAAATTGGCATGATAGGTACTAGCAGAGGTTGCCTGGCAGCCTTGTTCAGAGAATCCTCAAGTTACAACCATAAATGAGCCCCACGTTTGGGGTCGTGAGTTGTGACAGTCGTAAAGCAGGTCATCACATGACCGGATCTGATTTTTACAATCTTTTTCACAGCGCTTGCTAAGCAAACTCACTATTTGCTATGCGAAGGTTTCTGTCAGAAACTGGAATGCTGGTTTTGAGGGAAAAAAGTCGTAAATCTTGGTCAGCTGGAGGGGACTCTTCCAATGAGGGCTAGTTGCCAAGTGCCCAAAATATGGACATGTGACCATGTGGGGGGGCATCACAACTTCAAACCTAGGATGCGAGTCCCTTTTTCATTTCCACTTAGTGACTTTGAACAGTTGCTAAGTGATCGGTCGTAAGTCGAGGACTAGCTGTAAGTAACTAATACAGGAGTCCCTTGGTACTCAACTGCTTTGAAACTCGTCGAATTTCGAACTCAGAGCGTTTTGACCCTAAAATGTTGCCCCGCTACTCATTGTTGGTTTAGTATTCAACACAACAAGCTAGAATGTGTGGATATCGGCTGCTTTGTGAGTCACAACAACAACAACAACTTTATTGTCACTTTGAATGTACACCAATCGGCATACATCAAAATGAAATTTCATTGCATACAGCATGGCTCAGCATGGAAACCTCTCCCTTTCCCCTCAGCATGGCTGGCTCAGGAATTCTGGGAGTTGAAGTCCACGAGTCACAAAGGGGCCATAGTTCCCCCATGCTGGCTCAGGAATTCTGGGAGTTGAAGTCCACGAGTCACAAAGGGGCCATAGTTCCCCCATGCTGGCTCAGGAATTCTGGGAGTTGAAGTCCGCAAGTCATCAAGGGGCCATTGTTCCCTCATGCTGGCTCAGGAATTCTGGGAGTTGAAGTCCACCAGTCATGAGGGGGCCATAGTTCCCCCATGCTGGCTCAGGAATTCTGGGAGTTGAATTCCACCAGTCATGAGGGAGCCATTGTTCGCCCATGCTGGCTCAGGAATTCTGGGAGTTGAAGTCCACAAGTCATAAAGAGGCCATAGTTCCCCCATGCTGGCTCAGGAATTCTGGGAGTTGAAGTCCACAAGTCATGAAGGGGCCATAGTTCCCCCATGCTGGCTCAGGAATTCTGGGAGTTGAAGTCCACGAGTCACGAAGGGGGTCATAGTTTCCCCATGCTGGCTCAGGAATTCTGGGAGTTGAAGTCCACCAGTCACGAAGGGGCCATAGTTCCCCCATGCTGGGTCAGGAATTCTGGGAGTTGAAGTCCACTAGTCATAAAAGAGCTAAGGTTGCCTACCCCTGGTATAGGGTTTCCTGCCCGAGCAGGGGGTTGGACTAGATGACCTCCAAGGTCCCTTCCAACTTTATTATTATTGTTATTATTATCATCATTATTATTACTTTTCTCAGTGCCGTTGTAACTTCAAACGGTTGCTAAACAAATGGTCGTAAACTGAGGACTTTGCAATTTTTTTTCAGTCTCTCCTCCCCATGGTTTTTCTTCCTAGGGTTTTGGCTGGGCATGCTGATTTGCACCCTGATCCCCTGTATCTGCTCCATCACTTACATTATCCGGATGAACTGGCTGCAGGCAGCTGAAGAGGTAATACCGGCTCCTCCTCCGCTCCAACCACTAGGGAACACTCCCCCCGCATTCGATTTCTAGTTCCGTTTTCCTTCCCATCCCAGTCCTTCTCGCTCGTTTTGCACTGCTCGACTTACGACCATCACCAGCCCAGTCTTATAAGTCATAACTCACGCCAGTCATTAAACAAGTCGCCGTGTAACCACGCCTAGTTTGATGACCTGTTTTTTTTTAACAGCGGTTCTTAAGTAAAGCAAACACTGTGGTCCTTACACAAACATCACGGTCATTAATAGGGTTTCCTGCCTGAGCAGGGGGTTGGACTAGAAGACCTCCAAGGTCCCTTCCAGCTCCTATTCTATTCTATTCTATTTTTCCTGTTTCCATTCTATTCTATTCTATATTCTATTCTATTCTATTCTATTCTATTCTATTCTATTCTATTCTATTCTATTACATTCCATTCCATATATTCTATTCTATTCTATTCTATTCTATTCTATTCTATTCTATTCTATTCTATTCTATTCTATTCCATTCCATATATTCTATTCTATTCTATTCTATTCTATTCTATTCTATTCCATTCCATATATTCTATTCTATTCTATTCTATTCTATTCTATTCTATTCTATTCTATATTCTATTCTATTCTACTCTACTCTACTCTATTCTATTCTTTCTGTTTCCATTCTATTCTATTCTATTCAATATTCTATTCTATTCTATTCTGTTCAATATTCTATATTCTGTTCTATTCTATTCTATTTTTCCTGTTTCCATTCTATTCTATTGTGTTCAATATTCTATTCAATTCAATTCAATATTCAATATTCAATATTCAATATTCTATTCTATTCTATTCTTCCTGTTTCCATTCTATTCTATTCAGTATTCTATTCTATTCAATATTCTTCTATTCAATATTCTATATTCTGTTCTATTCTATTCCAATATTCTATATTCAATGTTTCCATTCTATTCTCTTCTATTCAATATTCTCTTCTATTCTTCCTTATTCTATTCTATTCTATATTCTATTCTATTCACTATTCTATTCTATTCAATATTCTATATTCTATTCTATTCAATATTCTATTCTATTCTATTCTTCCTGTTTCGTTTCTATTCTATTCCATTCCATTCCATTCCGTAATTCTATTCTATTCCATTCTATTCTATTCTATTCTATTCTATTCCAGTCCAAATTCTATTCTATTCTGTAATTCTATTCTATTCTATTCTATTCCATTCCATTCCATTCCATAATTCTATTCTATTCTGTAATTCTATTCTGAATTCTATTCTGAATTCTATTCTATAACTGTAATTTCAAAGGTGTGAACTTAAATAGACTCCAGAAGATGGTAGAGGACAGGAAGACCTGGAGGAACGTTGTCCATGGGGTCGCGATGGGTCGGACACGACTTTGCAATTAACAACAACAAATAATTTCTTGAACTCCACATGCCTTATGAAATTGTCTATATATTTCCATCATACGCGTATCATAGCGATATGTGCTCCTTTTATATATATTATATATTATTCCTGTTATCTACATATTCTGTGCCTTACGCCAAGTAATTAAGTAAACCTGTAATCTCCTGATTGTAAACAGCCCAGATTAGAGTCACTGTGTGGTGAGAGTTGGGTGGCCATATAATTTTTTTAAAAAAATAAATACATTTAATAAAATCTCTACCGTTCGGGCTCCTTCTTCCCTTTTAGGCACAGCACCGTGCGAAACTGTCGCAGAAGCCGGTGGAAGATTTGAACTCGGCTCCCCGGCCAGACAAAACCGTCTCTTCTTCCGATATCGAAGGCAAAGCAGGGTTTGGAGGTGAGCAAAGGAGCCCCCCCCCCCAAAAGCACTTAAAGCAAACCGGCCAACTTTAGTTGGATTCGGGCCTGAAAAAAAGTATTGATTTTAAGATAGGGAATTTTGGACTCCATTGCGGACGTAAGTCGAGGACTTCCCGTAGCTGAATGCGAGACCCACCTGTCCTTTTCTGTTCCAGGACTCACCGATGCCCAGAACGGCGTCGTGCTGCTGAGTTTCACTGTCATAGATGGCCCAAACTTGCCGGACAAGAAGGTAGCCAGTGTCCCCAGGACAGGCCAAGTTCTGACCACAAAACAACTGATTGTGAGACGGGGACTGGCGGTGGCTGCCGCCGTGGGCATTCTAGCCGTCGGAATATTGATACGAATATTCACGGTGGACAATTAGCGGCTGGAATAGACCTCCTCGAATCCAAGGCAAGGAAACAGGAGTGAGACGCCCAGCGCCAGCAGCCTGATTCATCCAACAGGGGGCGCCAGTGGGAGTCATACTCAGAGCTTCCACCAGGGGGCGCCCATCTCAAGCCAAACATTGGGGAAGGCTGGCCAACGTTTTGCTCGTTCTTGCAGAGCCAAGGTGCCCGAATGACGCAAAGACTATTTTTTTTTGGGGGGGGGGGGTTGTTAAGAAAGTTTTATTTCCATCCCACAGCTGTCTGCTGTAGATAACCCGACGTGTGGCCACGTTTATTCCATGTAATCTTTCCAGATAAAATCTTTTAGTAGTAATTTGTGCGTTTCTGTTTATGCTTTTTTTTTAAAAAAAATAGACTTGGAAGAAAAGCAGGTTAGAAAAGGTTAGCAAACAAACAAATCTGGACCCGAGGGGGTCAAAAAAGTCAAAATGGCGGCTCCCAACCCCACATTACCCAAGTTTTATCCTTGTTTACTTGTGATCGCAAGGATGGAGCTTCAAGGGTGATTGGGGGGGGGGTGTCTGTCATGGTTCCGACAGATGAAACTCTTCAAAAGAACTTCCGAGGCATTGTTTACCTTAAAGAATCTTTATTTTGAGTAGCATAACATCGGCACTGCATAATCGAAGCCAAAAACTGAATTCCCCTCCCCTGAGCACATAGTATCCAAGCACAATTCCCTCCTCCAATTAACCGTCATAAATCACATTCCCACAATTAGCTTGAAGCATGTGCAGGCTTCCTCTCCAGTTCTCCAGCCTGGCCAAATCCTTATCAGCTCTGGTTACAATAACCTTGTTCCTCACCCTAGGTTTGGTGTTGTTATGTCTAGCTGGACTCTTGTTCACATCTCCCCTCCCAGCATCATCTAACTCTTAAAAGCAAAAGGTACATTTTCAATGCAAAAACATTCAATGTTAGCAGCGTTGACAGGGTCACTATTTTGACTTTTTTTGACCGCCCTGCAGATGCCAGTAGCCATTTGGGGGGGGGGTTAATTTAAAGAGATGAACCGATGCAGCAGGCAAAGTATTTAATTTAGGATTCATTTGGCTTTTGCAATGTGGTTTTAGCTGCGGTTTGATCCAACAAAGCTCTGAGGATCTTATCTAGGAACTCAGAAGCGCTATTTATACACAGACCATAATCTAAATAGGATTAGGCTAGTTTACGGGGTTTATGCCTCAGCTTCCAGCGTTTGGAAAATTCTCTCTTCTTTTCCGCCAACCGTAGCTTCATTCCTGGGTTGGAACCCTCCATCCGCTTACTATTAATCCTAGTCTGTTTGATGTTTGCTCGTTTCACACATACGGGGGTTGAACTATTGGCCGAGGGATGCATATATTGCACGCTCAGGATTTACGTTCAAGAACTGCCCTATCGGAGCTCCTGTACAATGGAATTTATTGCGGCTGGGGATGGTGGGAATTGAAGTACAGCAACACGGCGCCTCTGATGAATAGAATCTGGGTCTAATACATCATTCTCAAAGCTCCGGACGTCTTCCTGGCTAGCCTTTCTCAGGCTTGGCAGCTGAACAATGGATGGACTTCAACACCCAGAATTCCCCAGCCAGCCATATTGTCTGGGGGATTCTGGGAGTTGAAGTCCACAAGCCTTAAAAGTAATAACTTTTTCAGGCCCGAATCCAACTAGAGCTGGTCTGTTTGCTCTAAATGCAAACTGAATTCTTACTTCTTGAAACTCCTCCCATGTGGATCCACTCCAAAGCCCAGCAGCCACTACCCGCTGTGATTGCTGGGTGTTGTAGTTCTGGGAATTGAAGTCCACAGGTTTCAAAACTAATAACTTTTTCAGCCCCCCGATTCAATTAAAGCTGGTCTGTTTGTTCTAAATGAAAAATGAATTTTTTACTTCTTGGAACTCTTTCCATGAGGCTCCACTCCAAAGCCTAGCAGCCACCACCCGCTGGGGTTTCTGGGTGTTGTAGTTCTGGGGAATTGAAGTTCCAGCTGCCAAGCCTGAGATACAGAAATATCTTTGTGGAGGACAAACCAGGACAAAATCACTTGCCCTCAGAGCAAAGAAACACTTAAAAAAAAAATCAAAATCAGTGCAAACGGGTCCCCATTTTATTCTCTGCCATAACACGGCTATAAAATGCAAAAGGTTTGATTGCTCCTTTCAAAGAAAAGAAAAGAAAAATTGTTAAGAAGCTGCTATCTCCCAAAAGGCAATGAAAATTTTATTTCCCCCCCACCTCACACAGAACAAGCTTCCTTTAAAAAAGACTCAATTAAGAAAAATATCTTGAAAATTCAACAATGGGGGCCTCTTTCTAGCTTCTCTGCTTATAAATCTCTTTTCCTTGAAATTCTGTTCTCTCTTTTCTTTGGTGCAAATTGTCCCTTCCCGGAGAGAAGATATAGAAGAATATATATTTATATAAGATATATTCTCACCCAAGGAATCGGCCTTTGGTGCTTCTGCTCTCTGTGTTGAATGATTAAGAAGAAATTGCGTTAACTCTTGTAAGTTAGTGTTAGAAAAACCCGACAGGCATACACACAAACACACAACTCCGCCTGGATCAACGTTGTGTTATGGCCGCTGCGGAATCTCCCTCTCAGAAAAGGACAACCTGTGAAAATTGAGAATAAATAATATTAATATTATGAATAATATTGATATTATGATCAATAATTATAATCAATAATTATAATATTATTATATTGATTAATAATAATAATAATGTTAACTAAGTCATTTTCTGCAGGGTGATAAATTGCTTCATGTTATTGCTTGGAGAAAAGATTGATATAACTGTGAGAACCACTTAATAGAATAATAATAATAATAATAATAATGATGATGATGATGATGATGATGTTGTTGTTAACTAAGTCATTTTCTGCAGGGTGATAAATTGCTTAATGTTATTGCTTGGAGAAAAGATTGATATAACTGTGAGAACCACTTAGAATAATAATAATAATAATAATGATGATGATGATGATGATGATGTTAACTAAGTCATTTTCTGCAGGGTGATAAATTGCTTCATGTTATTGCTTGGAGAAAAAATTGATATAACTGTGAGAACCACTTAACACGGGTGTCAAACTCAATTTCATTGAAGGCCGCATCAGCGTTGCGGTTGCCCTGGGGGGGGGGTGGCCAGGGTGGGTGCGGCCTACTGGGTGGGCGTGGATGGAGTGGGTGTGGCCTATTGGGTGGGCATGGCCAGCTCTACATCGTTCGCGTCAAGGGTGCCTGTGGGGGCCTGGGCAGGAGTGGGACAGATCTGGGAGTCTCTGGCAGAAGGGGGGGACTGGGGCAAGCGTCAAAGCATGGTGCATTTCTTCATTCCTCACAAAGGGGGACACCTCCCCAGCATGCACCCAGGGGGCGGGACCAATGCAGCAGGGGCTGGTTCCTCGCTGTTTCCAGACGGCCTTGTGGAGCTAAGACTGAATGCGTTTCAGCATAGATGGCCACCACAAAATTGTGCATTGGTTCCCGGCTGGCCTGGGCCCGGGCCAAGGCAGCGGGGGCCATTCCCTCACTGTTTCCAGGATGGCTTTGCGGGCCACATCTGGCCCCCGGGCGTTGTGTTTGACATGTCTGATCTAGGCAATATATTTAATGGTTTTTGATTTATTAAAGGGGATATTGTGTTATTAAGTAGACGATTTAATATGGTGGGAAATTGATAACTCTTAGGAAATAGAACAAGATTATATTTAAATAGATAAAATGTGTATTTTCGATATTATATAGTTTGTTATCTAGTGAAATAAGGGAAATTTGGGTTACCCCAAGTTCTGAAAATTATAAATATCAAAGGTTAAATTGGAATATTGACGAGAAATTTAAAAAAATTGTGTTTGTCATGTCTGACTTAACAGAATAACAGAGTAATAATAATAATAATAATAGTAATAATGATGATGATGATGTTGGAAGGGATCTTGGAGGGCATCTAGTCCAACCCCCTGCTCAGGCAGGAAACCCTATACATTTAATATATTTAATTATACATTTAATATAATTAATTATACATTTAATATATTTAATTATATTATTTATATATAATTATATATTAAATGTCTGCATTGAAAAAAGGGACAGAGATATAGGCAAGTCCTTGGCTGACGATTGTAATGGGGACAAGAATATATGTTGTTAAGCAGGGCGGTTGTTAAGCAAATCACCCATTTTTTGCCACTTTTGTTAAGGTAATCACTGTAGTTGTTAAGCGAATCATGGGGTTGTTAAGCGAATTCGGCTTTCCCCCACTGACTCTGCTTCTCGGAAGCCGGCTGGGAACGTTCCAAATGGGACATTGCGTGATCCTGGGGTGCTGCAACAGTCATTTAAGTACACGCCAGTTGCCCAAATTTTTTATTTTTGGTCATGGGACCATGGGCATGCTGCAACGGTTGTCGGTGCGAAGACAAGCCAGGAATCCCTTTTTTCAGTGTCGTCATAACTTCGAACGGTTTTTCAACCCGTGATCAGAAGTCAAGACATACCTGAACCAGGGGTGGGACGTCAAAGAAACGTTGAGTGAGGTCAGATAAAATGGGTCAGCTAAAATTAGGATAATACTCAAAATGGCCAGAATACTGTATATGATTATAAACATGATAATAATAAAAGAATAGAATATGTGGAATTCAAGAAATTATATAGAGGTTATAAGTTACATTTTGAAATAACGTTAGTTCATGAAAATAGAATAGAGTAGAGTAGAGTAGAGTAGAATAGAATAGAAATGAAAAAATATGGAATGGAATGGAATAAGAATATAATAGAATAGAATAGGAATAGAATAGAATAGAATAATAATAATAATAATAGTAAAGTTGGAAGGGACCTTGGAGGTCATCTAGTCCAACCCCCTGCTCGGGCAGGAAACTCTACACCATTTCGGACAAATGGCTGTCCAGTCTCTTCTTAAAAACTTCCAGTGTTGGAGCATTTACTGCTTCTGGAGGCAAGCTGGTCCACTGATTAATTGGTCTCACTGTCAGGAAGTTTCTCCTTAGTTCTAGGTTGCTTCTCTCCTTGATGAGTTTCCACCCGTTGCTTCTTGTCCTGCCTTCAGGTGCTTGGAAAATAGCTTAATTCCCTCTTCTTTATGGCAGCCCCTGAGATATTGGAATACTGCTATCATGTCCCCCCTTGTCCTTCTCTTCGTTAAACTAGACATACCCAATTCTAGCAACCGTTCCTTATATGTTTTAGCCTCCAGTCCTCTAATCATCTTTGTTGCTCTTCTCTGTACTCTTTCTAGAGTCTCAAAATCTTTTTTACATCGTGGTGACCAAAACTGGATGCAGTATTCCAAGTGTGGCCTTACCAAGGCATTGGAGAGTGGTATTAATACTTCACGTGATCTTGATTCTATCCCTCTGTTAATGCAGCCTAGCACTGTGTTGGCCTTTTTGGCAGCTGCAGCACACTGCTGTCTCATATTTAAGTGATTGTCTACTAGGACTCCGAGGTCCCTCTCACAGTTACTACTATTGAGCATGGTGCCACCTATGCTGTACGTGTGCATTTGGTTTTTCTTGCCTAAATGTAGAACCTTGCTTTTTTCACCATTGAATTTCATTTTGTTAGTTAGTGCCCAGTGTTCAAGTCTGTCCAGATCCTTCTGTATCTTAAGCCTGTATTCTGGAGTGTTGGCTATTCCTGCCAGCTTGGTGTCGTCTGCAAATTTGGTGAGTTCCCCATCTATCCCTTCATCCAAATCGTTGATGAAGATGTTGCAGAGTACTAGGCCCAGAACAGAGCCCTGGGTCACCCCACTACACACTTCCCTCCATATAGATGCGGTTCCATTGAGGACCACTCGCTGAGTACGGCCGGTCAGCCAGCTACGGATCCATCTGGTGGTGGTTCCGTCTACCCCACATTTTTCTATCTTGTCAAGTAGTAGGTTGTGATCTACTTTATCAAATGCCTTACTGAAGTCCAAGTAAAGAATAGAATAGAATAGAATAGAATAGAATAGAATAGAATAGAATAGAATAGAATAGAATAGAATAGAATGGAATGAAATGAAATGGAATAATGAAAGAATGGAATGGAATGGAATGGAATGGAATAGAACGGAACAGAATAGAATGGAATAATGAAAGAATGGAATAGAAAAGAAAAAAATAGAAATAGAATAGAATGAAAGAATGGGATAGAAAAGAAATAGAATAGAACAGAATAATGAAAGAATACGGAAGCCCCTGAGATACTGGAAGGCTGCCATCATATCCCGCCTAGTCTTTCTTTTCTCTAGACTGGACATACCCAAATCTGGCAACTGTTCTTCGTATGTTTTAGCCTCTGGCCCCCTCATCATCAGACGGACTGACAGGTGCTGCAACTTGAGCTGAGCTCTGCACATCAACTTGAGCTGAGCTCTGCACATCAAGGGTAGCTCCTGATCCCATCCTAAAGACCCTTAATCCTCTTTTCCTGGCAGAAATCTGGAGTGAGCCGGCCCTGCTGTTTTCCGGCATGTGTTTTTTTTTTTTCCCCCCCAAATTCCCAGGCTATTTTCCAGCTGAGAGATTGCCTGGTTGTCTCTCATCCAAAGGCTAAACTTGATACAGTCCTGCTCAGCTTCCTAAAATCCGTGAGGCGCCCTTATCAACGAGAGGATAGGCAGTCCTCGACATACGGCCGTTGGTTGAACCCTTGGCGTTACGACAGGGCGGCCTTCAGCAGAAGGATTTGGGGCTGATTTGGAGGAAGGTGAAATGTGAGAAAATGAAGTGGGAAAAAGGGTCAGTTTTTTTCAGTGCCGCTGTAACTTTGAACGGTCACTAAATGAACTGCTGTATGTCGAGGACTGCCCGTAATTCTACCTTGGTTTTCTTTAGTATAGTCCTCCTATAAAAGGGGGTCACATTGTTCTCCAAAGCACCAGAGGGCAGGACGAGAAACAACGGTTGGAAACGGATCAAGGAGAGAAGCAACCTGGAATTAAGGAGAAACTTCTAGACAGTGAGGACAATCAACCAGTGGAACAGCTTGCCACAAGAAATCGTAGGCGCTCCATCTCTGGAGATTTTTAAGAAGAGGCTAGACAGTCACTTGTCTGAGATGGTCTGGAATAGTTTAATGAAGAGAAGGACCAGGGGTGACATGATAGCAGTCTTCCAGTATCTCAGGGACTGTCCCAAAGAAGAAGGAGTCAAGCTCTTCTCCAAAGCATTTGAAGGCATAAAAGGAAGCAACGGATGGAAACTTATCAAGGAGAGAAGCAACCTGGAATTAATGAGAAAATTCCTGAGGACAATCAACCAGTGGAACAGCTTGCCTCCAGAAATCGTGGCCACTCCATCACGGGAGGTTTTTAAGAAGAGAGTGGACAGTCACTTGTCTGAAATGGTATAGGTTCTCCTGCTTGAGCAGGGGGCTGGACTAGATGACCTCCAAGGTCCCTTCCAGCTCTATTCTATTCTATATTAAAGAAGAGTTTATTTATAGGCAGTCATTTACAGATTCAAAATTAATCAGTAAGTCTAATGAAATTGTACTAATCCAAGAGAGAAGCAACCTGGAACTAAGGAGAAACTTCCTGACAGTGAGAACAATTAACCAGTGGAACCACCTGCCTCCAGAAGCTGTGAATGCTCCAACGCTGAAAGTTTTTAAGAAGAGACTGGACAGCCACTTGTCTGAAATGGTATATGTTCTCCTGCTTGAGCAAGGGGCTGGACTAGAAGACCTCCAAGGTCCCTTCCAACTCTGATATTCTATTTTACTCTAACGGCAAGTCAAAACGAAAAGGCATGTAGCTGCCAAAGTTTCATTCTTGACAGCCTCATTTTACAATTTGTTCATGGTGGTCATGAAGTAAGACAAACGGTCTCTTAAACAAATCTGCCTTCCCCCATTGACTGGGCATGTTGGAAGGCCCAGGGAAGCTCCCATTGGGTGATCACCTGACCCCAGGATGCTACAACAGTCACAAGTCCATGCCAGTTGCCGAGCATCTGAATTTTGATCACATGACCACGGGGATGCTGCGAAGGTGCGCAATTGGTCATAACTCACCTTTTTCGGCGCCGCTGAAAAGGACTACAGGTGGTGCTCGACTTAACAACAGTTCATTTAACTACCTCACTTAACAACAGAAATTTTGTTCTCAATTGCGGTCGTATGCTGAGGACTTCCTTTACTTACAAGTAGTCCTTGACTTACAGCTATTTGTTTAGCAATCGTTCAAAGTCATAGCGACACGGAAAAAAGTGACCATTTTTCACACTTAGCGACCATCACAGCACCCCCCCCACGGTCACGTGACCAAAATTCAGACGCTCAGCAACTGGCTCATATTTATGACAGTTGCAGCATCCTGGGGTCATGTGATCCCCCTTTTGCGACCAGCGAAGTCCACAGGGAAGCCACATTTGCTCTGTGACTAACTTAACCGCTGCAATTACTCACTTAACGACAGTGGCAAGGTTGTCAAATGGGGCAAAACTTGCTTAATGACGGTCTCTTGCTTAACAACAGAAACCTGGGGATCAATTGTGAGCGTTAAAAGTCGAGGATGACGCGGTTGTTAAATAAGTGGTCAGCATGAGGGAACTATGGCTCTTTTATGACTTGTGGACGTCAACTCCCAGAGTTCCTGAACCAGCATGGGGAACTATGGCCATTTTATGACTTGTGGACTTCAACTCCCAGAATTCCTGAGCCAGCATGGGGAATTATGGCTCTTTTATGGCTTGTGGACTTCAACTCCCAGAATTCCCCAGCCAGCATGGGGAATTATGGCTGTTTTATGGCTTGTGGATTTCAACTCCCAGAATTCCTGAGCCAGCATGGCTGGCTCAGGAATTCTGGGAGTTGAAGTCCACAAGCCATAAAATAGCCAAGGTTCCCCACCCCTGACCTATAGCATTTCTGGAAGCATTGTGGGGCGGGCTCTATTTCTTGATTCGGCCTACCTCGGAGGGCTGACATCCCGACAGACCAGCCTGTGCAAAAGCATCCTGGCCAGGGCTCACCTTGATCACAATAGCGGCCACAATCCCCAGCAGCGCCAGGGCGACCAGGCCAAACTTCCACATGCTGAACTTCTTCAGGATGAAGAATTTAGCCCAATCCACCTTCTTCTGGCTGTTCGGGGGGTACCGAATACTGTTGGCAGCTTCCATCTTGAACGTCCGGATGAGGCAGGCGCGCCGATGGGAGAAGGTGTCGAAGCTGAAATGGCCATGGTAGGCGCCCATGCCGCTGTTACCTGTGGGGAAGAGAAGATTTCAAGGGAGGGGGTCGTAGCTGGGCCAACCTGGAGAGAACACTGCAAAAACCAGGAGACGGTGAGTTCTAGTCTCCCCTTAGACATGAAAGCCAGCTGGGCGACTTTGGGCCAATCACAAGGAGGCAGTGAGTTCTAGTCCCACCTTAGGCATGAAAGTCAGCTGGGTGACTTTGGGCCAATCACCAGGAGACGGTAAGTTCTAGTCCCGCCTTAGGCATGAAAGTCAGCTGGGTGACTTTGGTCCAATCACCAGGAGACAGTGAGTTCTAGTCCCGCCTTAGCCATGAAAGCCAGCTGGGTGACTTTGGGCCAATCACCAGGAGACAGTGAGTTCTAGTCCCGCCTTAGCCATGAAAGCCAGCTGGGTGACTTTGGGCCAATCACCAGGAGACGGTAAGTTCTAGTCCCGCCTTAGGCATGAAAGTCAGCTGGGCGACTTTGGCCCAATCACCACGAGGCGGTGAGTTCTAGTCCCGCCTTAGCCATGAAAGCCAGCTGGGTGACTTTGGCTTAAACACCAGGAGACGGTGAGTTCTAGTCCCGCTTTAGGCATGAAAGCCAGCTGGGCGACTTTGGCCCAATCACCAGAAGGCGGTGAATACTAGTCCCGCCTTAGCCATGAAAGCCAGCTGGGTGACTTTGGCTCAAATACCAGGAGACGGTGAGTTCTAGTCCCGCCTTAGGAATGAAACCCAGCTGGGTGACTTTGGGCCAATCACCAGGAGGCGGTGAGTTCTAGTCCCGCCTTAGCCATGAAAGCCAGGTGGGTGACTTTGGGTCTAATCTGAGACTCACCAACGCCTCCAAAAGGTAAACCAGGAATGGAGAAGTGCATAAGGACATCGTTGGCGGTAACTCCGCCACTCGAGGTTTCAGCAATCATTTTATCAATGACCTGGGAGACAAAAGGGAGGAGATCAAAGCAAAGGCCGTTGGATGAAAAACCGATGGCGACTCGTACTTAGGACGGATTAACGAGTAGGAGAGAATATAGACGGTCCCCGACTTACAACTGTTGATTTGGTGACCATTCAAAGTTACAACGGCACTGAAAAAAGGGACTGATGCGCGTTTTTCACACTTACGACCGTTGCAGTCACGTGATCAAAATTAGGGTGCTTGGCAACTGGTTCGCATTTACGACGGTCGCAGCGTCCCGGGATCACGTGATTCCCCTTTTGCGACTTTCTGACAAGCAAAGTCAAGGAGGAGAGCCGGATTCACTTAACGACCGTGTTCCTAACTTAACCACCGCAGGGTTTCACTTAACAATGGTGACAGGAAAGGTCGTAAAGCGGGGTGAAACTCACTGAAGTGTCTCACTTAGCAACAGAAATTTGGGGCTGTACTGTGGTCTTAAGTTGAGGACTACCTGTACACCACAGTGGAGTCCCATTTTTTTTGTGGCTGAGGCCGTTGTTTGGTGAGCTTTGCCCCATTTTACGACCTTTCCTGCCACAGTTGTTAAGTGAATCACTGCAGTTGTTAAGTTAGTGACACGGTCGTTAAGCAAATCTGGCTTCCTCATTGACTTTGTTTGCCACACGGTCACAAAAGGGGATTACGTCACCCCTCCCGGGATGCTGTGACCGTCGTAAATACGAACAAGTTGCCAGGTGTCTGATTTTTTTTATATATGTATAACATTTTATTAATTTTCCAGTTTTACATTTAAGTATTTAAAAAGCAGCGTGGTGACTGGGTTAATCAATAGTTCGATAACAAAATCTTTAGTGCAAATCTCAGGTTACAACATCAGATATTTCTTCTCTTTTTCCCCTTAACGTTTACGTCTCGTATTCAAACTAGTACATTTCTAATTATATTAACTCAATGAAGATATCATTATTACATTTATCAACAAACTTTTAGCTTATACGTATCTTAATTACATCCAATCTTCATAAACCATCCGTCTCCTGTTATTAATTTTTGCCCAAGTTTTAGTTTCTCGTCAGTCTTCCAATTTAACCTTTGATATTTATAATTTTCAGGCTTTGGGTAACCAAGATTTCTCTTTGTCTCAATTCATAACAAAATCTAATATCCAAAATACAAATGTTATCTATTTGAGTGTAATCTTGTTCTATTTCCTAAAAGTTGTCTATTTCCCACCATATTAAATCATCTCTTTAATAATACAATGCCTGAATTTTGATCCTGTGACCATGGAGAATGCCGTAACAGTCATGTAAAAAACGGTCCTAAATTGCTTTTTTCAGTTCTGTTGTAATTTTGAATGGGTCACTAAATGAATGGCTATAGGTCAACAAAAAAATAAAATAATAAATAAATAAATAAATAATAAAATAAAATAAGATAAAATAAAAAATAATAAAATAAAATAAGGTAAAATAAAAATAATACAATACAATAAAATAAGATAAAATAAAATAATAACATAAAAAATAAAAAAATAAAACAATATAAAATAAAATAAAATAAAATAAATAAACATAACATAACAAAACATAACAAAACATTCAATTAACACCTGGAGAAAAAACTGGTGCTGAAAAAGACTACTGGTAGTCCTGGAATTACAGCAAGAGCTGGGCCTGGAATATTATAATAATAATAATAATAGTAAAGTTGGAAGGGACCTTGGAGGTCATCTAGTCCAACTCCCTGCTCAGGCAGGAAACCCTATACCATTTCAGAAAAATGGCTGTCCAGTCTCTTCTTAAATACTTCCAGGGTTGGAGCATTCACAGCTTCTGGAGGAAGGTTGTTCCACGGGTTAATTGTTCTAACTGTCAGGAAGTTATTGGTTATAAATTTTTTGGTTCTGAGACACTTATGTGATCCCTTTGCTTAACAACGGCTACCCAGGCCTTCCAGATGTGGTTGTTAAGTGAGGACTCCCTATATATCGTGAAGTATTAATACCACTTTACAAGGCCTTGGTAAGGCCACACTTGGAATACGGCATCCAGTTTTGGTCACCACGATGTAAAAAAGAGGTTGGGACTCTAGAAAGAGTACAGAGAAGAGCAACAAAGATGATCAGGGGGTTGGAGGCTAAAACATATAAGGAACAGTTGCTGGAATTGGGCGTGTCCAGTTTAATGATGAGAAGGACGAGGGGGGACATGATAGCAGTCTTCCAATATCTCAGGGGCTGCCCCAAAGAAGAGGGAGACAAGCTCTTCTCCAAAACCCCTGAAGGCCGGACAAGAAGCAACGGGTGGAAACTAATCAAGGAGAGAAGCAACCTGGAACTAAGAAGAAACTTCCTGACAGTGAGGACAATTAACCAGGGGAACAACCTGCCTCCAGAAGCTGTGAATGCTCCAACACTGGAAGTTTTTAAGAAGAGACTGGACAGCCATTTGTCCGAAATGGTGTAGGGTTTCCTGCCTGAGCAGGGGGTTGGACTAGATGACCTCCAAGGTCCCTTCCAACTTTATTATTATTATTGTTGTTGTTGTTATATAAATTGGAGAAAGAAAGAAAGACGAGAAAGGAAAGAAAGAAAGAAAGAAAGAAAGAAAGAAAGAAAGAAAGAAAGAAAGAAAGAAAGAAAGAAAGAAAGAAGAAGAAGAAAGAAAGGAGATGGGAATGAGAAGGAAGGAAGGAAGGAAAGAAAGAAGGAAGGGGAAGAAAGAAAGGAGATGGGAATGAGAAGGAAAGAAGGAAGGAAGGAAGGAAGGAAGGAAGGAAGGAAGGAAGGAAGGAAGGAAGGAAGGAAGGAAAGAAAGAAGGAAGGGGAAGAAAGAAAGGAGATGGGAATGAGAAGGAAGGAAGGAAGGAAGGAAGGAAGGAAGGAAAGAAAGAAGGGAAGAAAGAAAGGAATGGGAATGAGAAGGAAGGAAGGAGGAAGGAAGGAAAGAAAGAAAGAAAGAAGGAAGGGGAAGAAAGAAAGGAGATGGGAATGAGAAGGAAGGAAGGAAGGAAGGAAGGAAGGAAGGAAGGAAGGAAGGAAGGAAGGAAAGAAAGAAAGAAAGAAAGAAGGAAGGGGAAGAAAGAAAGGAGATGGGAATGAGAAGGAAGGAAGGAAGGAAGGAAGGAAAGAAAGAAGGAAGGGGAAGAAAGAAAGGAGATGGGAATGAGAAGGAAGGAAGGAAGGAAGGAAGGAAGGAAAGAAAGAAAGAAAGAAAGAAGGAAGGGGAAGAAAGAAAGGAGATGGGAATGAGAAGGAAGGAAGGAAGGAAGGAAGGAAGGAAGGAAGGGAGGAAGGAAGAAAGGAACTATACTTCTTAATAAAAAGTCAAGTTTTATATCAGGAGGAGGTGATCACTCCAGGTACCTCAATTTAAGGGCTTCTGAATCGGTTAGCCAGGACCCGGAGCCCGCCTTGAACGTGGGAAGGCAAAGCCTACCTTGTTGTTGCTGGAGAAGACGTAGAGGGCCAGGGGCTTCTCCCGCTGGTTGATGAACTGGATGGCTTCTTCTACTCCCTTCACTGCCACAATGGGCAGGAGCGGACCGAAAATCTCTTCCTGCATGATTCGGGCTTCCGGATTGACGTCCGTGAGGATTGTAGGAGCTAGAAAGAGACGAAGGGGGAAGGCCGTGAAAACAGCCCCGGTTCTTGGCTGCGGTTGCAGGGCCAGGGCCAGCCCTAGCGTTGGGTGAAACAAAGCGGGTCTGTTTTTAATATATCTGTATTTATATTTATTGAGACTTTTACAGAAACTAAAAGACAAATGAAAGAAGGAAAGGAAGAAAGGGGGGAGAGAGAGAGAAAGAGAGAGAGAGAGAGAGAGAGAGAGAGAGAGAGAGAGAGAGAAGGAAGGAAAGAAAGAACAAAAGAAAGAACGAAAAGAAAAAAGAGGAAGGAAAGGAAGGAAGGAAGGAAGGAAGGAAGGAAGGAAAGAAAGAAAGAAAGAGAAAGGGAAAAAATGAAGGATGGAAGGAAAGAAAAAGAAAGAAAGAATAAAAGAAAGAAAGAACAAAAAGAAAAAAGAGGAAGGGAAGGAAGGAAAGGAAGGAAGGAAAGAAAGAAAGAAAGAAAGAGGAAGGGAAAAATGAAGGATGGAAGGAAAGAAAAAGAAAGAACAAAAGAAAGAAAGAAAAGAAAAGAAAAAAGAGGAAGGGAAGGAAGGAAGGAAGGAAGGAAGGAAGGAAGGAAGGAAGGAAAGAAAGAAAGAAAGAGGAAGGGAAAAATGAAGGATGGAAGGAAAGAAAAAGAAAGAACAAAAGAAAGAAAAGAAAAGAAAAAAGAGGAAGGGAAGGAAGGAAGGAAGGAAGGAAAGAAAGAAAGAAAGAGGAAGGGAAAAATGAAGGATGGAAGGAAAGAAAAAGAAAGAACAAAAGAAAGAAAAGAAAAGAAAAAAGAGGAAGGGAAGGAAAGAAGGAAGGAAGCAAGGAAAGAAAGAAAGAAAGAGAAAGAAAGAAAGAAAGAAAGAAAGAAAGAAAGAAAGAAAGAAAGAAAGAGGAAGGGAAGGAAGAAAGGAAAGAAAGAAAGAGGAAGAGAAAAAATGAAGGATGGAAGGAAAGAAAAAGAAAGAACAAAAGAAAGAAAAGAAAAAAGAAGGAGGAAGGGAAAAAATAAAGGAAGGAAGGAAGGAAGGAAGAAAGAAAGAAAAAACAGAGGAAGGGAAAAAAATGAAGGAAGGAAGGAGAGAGAGAAAGAAAGAAAAGTGGAGGGAGGGAGGGGTGAAGGAAAAGATAGATGAGGATTGTTTTTTTAAGAAGTGAACCCATTAAACTTTGACGTGACCTGTTTATTTTTTACACTTAGGTCAACCTCCAATTTTTGGATGCCCCCAATTTCTTAGAATAAAGAGCTGAAAGGGACCTCAGAGGTCTTCTAGTCCAACACCCCCCCACGCTCAAGGCAGGAGACTTAGTTGATACCATCCCTACGCAATATATCAAAGGTGTTCAATAAATTGAGGGACCGTCGTGTTTTCTCCAGGGGGAGATCTTTGGGGCGCATGATTTGTTTTGGGGCTCACCTATGAAGCAGGCAGACTCGTCACTTTCTCCCCCGAAGGCCACCTTCTGCCCTTCCAACAGGCCCATCAGCCGCTTGAAATGCCGCTTGTTCACAATCCGCTCGTAGTCCGGGGAATCTTTGATGTTCTCGCCATAAAATTCCTGCGAGGGAATCAAGACCAACGGGTTGCTCTCTAGGACTAAAGAATCAGGACTGGCCTGGGCTTTACAGAGAGTCCTCAACTTACGACCACAATAGAGACAGGAACTTCCATCACTAAGAGAGACAGTTAAGTGAGTTGTACCTGATTCTTATGAGGGAGGGAGGGAGGGAGGGAGGGAGGGAGGAAGGAAGGAAGGAAGGAAGGAAGGAAGGAAGGAAGGAAGGAGAAAGGTAAGAATAGGAAGGAAGGAGAAAAGGAAGGAAGGAAGGAAGGAAGGAAGGAAGGAAGGAAGGAAGGAAGGAAGGAAGGAGAAAGGTAAGAATAGGAAAGAGAAAGGAAACAACAGGAAGGAAGGAAGGATGGAAGGAAGGAAAAGAAAAGGGAGGAAGGGAAGAAATGAAGGAAGGAGGAAGGAAAGAACGAGAAAGGTAAGAATAGAAAGGAAGGAGAACAACAGGAAGGAAGGAAGGAAGGAAGGAAGGAAGGAAAGGAAGGAAAGGAAGGAGAAAGGTAAGAATAGGAAGGAAAGAGAAAGGAAACAACAGGAAGGAAGGAAGGATGGAAGGAAGGAAGGAAAAGAAAAGGGAGGAAGGGAAGAAATGAAGGAAGGAGGAAGGAAGGAAGGAAGGAACGAGAAAGGTAAGAATAGAAAGGAAGGAGAACAACAGGAAGGAAGGAAAGAAGGAAAGGAAGGAAGGAGAAAGGTAAGAATAGGAAGGAAAGAGAAAGGAAACAATAGGAAGGAAGGAAGGATGAAAGGGAAAAGAAGAGGAGTAAGGGAAGGAAGGAAGGAAGGAAGGAAGGAAGGAAGGAAGGAAGGAAGGAAGGAGAAAGGTAAGAATAGGAAGGAAGGAGAAAAGGAAGGAAGGAGGGAGGGAGGAAAAGAAGGAAGGAAGGAGAAAGGTAAGAATAGGAAGAAAGGAGAACAGGAAGGAAGGAAGGAAGGACGGAGGGAGGGAAGGAAGGAAAGAGAAAGGAAACAATAGGAAGGAAGGATGGAAGGAAGGAAAAGAAGAGGGAGGAAGGGAAGAAATGAAGGAAGGAAGAAGAAAAAAATAGGAAGGAAGGAAGGAAGGAAGGGAGGGAGGGAGGGAGGAGAGAAGGAAGGAAAGAGAAAGGTAAGAATAGGAAGGAAAGAGAAAAGTAACAATAAGAAGGAGAAAGAAAACAATAGGAAGGAAGGAAGGAAAAAAAGAGGAAGGGAAGAAATGAAGGAGGGAAGGAAGGAAGGAAGAAGGAAAAAATAGGAAGGAAGGGAGGGAGGAAGGAAAGGGAAGGGAAGGGAAAGGAAAGGAAAGAAGGGGACAGATTATTCCAGCCTGATTTTCTTCAGTATAAAAGGGAAGAAAGAAACACCTGTATTTACTGTATTAAAATTCTGTTCCTTCATCCTGGAATCCCCGTGGGCTTTGTCTCGTGGCCTGGCCTACCTCGAAGGCTTGTGAGGGTGTGGATTACACCCTTCCCCTGCAGTTGCATCCACCGGGAGGCTTTTGCTGAGCCTTCAGTGCAAAACTAAGCAATTTCCATTTTATTCTCCTCCCAAATATTTGTGCTGCTACTTGCAATGGAAGTTGCTCTGCCGCTCATCCCAGCAGACCAAATAGGTGTTCTCTGGAGTTTTGCTCAAGGAGCAAGCTACGTTTCTCAACATTCATTCGCCCGGAGGCTTCCAATGCCAAGCCGTGATGCCCTCACGACCCTGTCTTGCCCCCAACGGGAGTGGCCTTTACCACGACACAGAAGACCCCCGGCCTAGTTCTCACCTTAATGTTCTTTTTAAGGGCCTCCACGACGGTCTTCTGAATGGATGGATTGCATAGGATATAATCCGGAGCGATGCAGGTCTGGCCACAATTCATGTACTTCCCCCAGGCAATCCGCCTAAAGGAATTTAAAAAAAACAACAACAGAATATTACAGCAGGAAGGGGCTCTAGAGGTCATCCAGCCCAACCCCATGCTGAGGACAGGCATCCACATTAAAGGTGGTCTTCAACTTACAACTGTAACTGGGATTACGCTCCAAAGTCAATGCTTGTCGTGAAATGGGTCACCACGAGACCGACCCAATTTTACAACTTCTTTTTTTTGGAAGCGTTCGCTAAGCAAATGCTGCGGTCATTAAATGAATCAATTGCCTGCAATGGCTGTTTTTTTTTTTTTTACTGGAAAATGGAAGGAAATGCAAAAAAAAAAATTGGGCAAAAAAATATTAAAAATTAAAATCGTAGTCATGTGACTGCGGGACGCTGCAAATGCCCCAAAGGTGATCATGTGACCAGGGGGCGTGGCCTCCAGTCCATGGAAAAACCTTTCTCTACAGAACTGGTCTCTGGTGTGCAAAAGGTTGGGAGACCTCTGGTATAGGGTCTCCTGCTTGAGCAGGGTATTGGACTAAATGACCTCCAAGATCGCTTCCAATTCTGTTATTCTATAATTCCAATCCAACTCGGCACAACCCAACCCAACCCAATCCAAGATTGAATTGAATTGTCAAGATTGAATTGAATTGCTATGACGCCTGCTAACTTCATCATCTTGCTAAACAAAAGGGGGAGGGAACGCAATGGAACACCAAGAAGCCGTTCATGGACCATGAAAGCCTGCACCAGCCAAGGTTGTTGCCATAGGTGATGGAGAAATGGACTGTTCCCATAACAAAAAGTAATGGTACGACTGGACAATGTGAAAATCCAGTGGGTGGGGGCATAGGAACCTATCTTTTAACTAAGCAAGTTTTTGTGTGAGAAAACTCAAAGCTGGTTTCACTTCTTCAGTTCTGAGATGCTGTACCCAATTAAGTTTTGCCTGCTGGGACTTAATTGACTTCATGATTCTTTTTCTTGGGTTCACTAGTTGGATTGTTGACACGCAACCAACTCAACCCAACCCAACTCAATTCAACCCAGCCCAATCCAACTCAACCCAACTCAATTCAACTCAACCCAACCTAATGCAACCCAACCCAATACAACCCAACCCAATTTAAGTCAATGCAACCCAATCTAGCCCAACCCAACTCAATCTAACCCAACCCAACTCAACCTAACCCAATGCAACCCAACCCAACCCAACCTAATTCAATGCAACCCAACTCAACCCAACCCAATCAACCCAACCAACCCTAACCCAAGGCAACCCAACTCAACTCAACCCAATGCAAGCCGACCTAACCTAACCCAATGCAACTCAACCCAACCCAACCTAATCCAATACAACCCAACTTAACTCAACCCAACCCAACCTAACACAATGCAACCCAACTCAACTCAACCCAACCCAACTGAACCTAATCCAATGCAACCCAACCCAACCCAACCCAACCGAACCTAATGCAATGCAACCCAACCCAACCCAACCTAACCCAATGTAACTCAACCCAACCCAACCTAACCCAATGCAACCCAATTCAATTCAACCCAACTCAACCTAACCCAATGCAACCCAACCCAATCAATCCAATGCAACCCAACGCAACCAACCAAACTCAACCCAACCAAACTCAACTCAAATTAGTTAATACCAAATCCAAAATCCTGGCACCTCACCTGCAAGCCACCTCAAGATTGCAGCCCTCATCGATGTAACAGGGGCTCTTCCCTCCCAGCTCAAGAGTGACGGGGGTGAGATGCTTGGAGGCAGCTTCCATGACAATTTTGCCCACAACGCTGTTGCCGGTATAGAAGATGTGATCATATCTTTGCTTCAGCAGTTCCGTTGTTTCCGGCACTCCCCCGTTGACAACCGGATACAAGTCCTGGGGGAGGACAGGGGATAAGCGCCAATGAAAATCAATGTATTGATCGCCAAGTCGTCTTCGGCTTCCAACAGTTCATTTAGCGACCGTTTTGAAGTTACAACACAGAACTGGAAAAAGCGACTTAGGCCTGTTTTTCACATTTACAACTGTTGCGGCATTCCCCCTTGGCTACGTGGTCAAACGTCAGCTGCTTGGCACAATGGATGCCAAAATTTCCACCGCTAAATGGGGCAGTCGTTAAGGGAGTTTTGCTCCGTTTTACGACCTTTCTCGCCGCCATTGTTAAAAAGGGAATCACTGCAGTTGTTAAGTTAGAAACACAGTCGTTAAGTGAATCGGACTCCCCTCCCATTGACTTTGCTTGTCAGAAGGTCGCAAAAGGGTATTGTGTGACCCTCCCCGGGGACGCTGCAACCGTCCTAAGTACACGCCAGTTGCCAAGCGTCCAAATTTTGATCACGTGACCACGGGGATGCTGCGACAGTCGTTAAGCGTGAAAAACGATCTTAAGTCATTTTTTTGTAACTTCAGTCATTAAACGAATGGCTGTAAGTCCAGGATGACCTATAGTTGCGTTTTTTTTGTAAAGCTAGAGTCCCTCCCACTGTCTTTATTCAGCAATTCTTTTGCCTTTCTATCCTGTTTGGAGGGAAACACACCCACACCCTCAAAAACACACAAGTCCTGGGCTATTGGCAAACTTAACGCAAAGTCACACAACAATGGTTGTTCACACTGACCTTGTCAATGTATTGAGGGAGCAGCTTTTCAAACATCTTGGCTGTGTTTTCACTGACCTCCGACGGCTTGATCACCACAGCATTGCCTGAAAGACACGCAGATTCAAGCTGGGGAATTTAAAAGGTCCTCTGGAGGTCATCTAGTCCAACCCCGCCCTCCAGAACACGAATGACAGGTAATCTTTAACTTATCGCCACATCTGGGGCCAGGTTTTCCCCTGAGAAGCAAGGGAGACCATTTTACGCCCTTCTTTGCCACGGTTGTAAAGTGAATCCCCCCACGGTCGTTAAGCGGATCGCGGAGATGTTAAGCGAGTTGCGTTCCCCGTCCACTCATCAGAGTTGTAAGTAGCTTTTTTGGTGGTCCGTCACCACTTCGAATTGTTGCTAAGCTCCCAGTTGTAAGCCAAGGGCTACCTGCATTTATTCTGTCTTTTATCAATTAATGGAAACGAATGTTATTTTACGGATCTGATGGCTACTTTTGCTACGTCTTATGATATAGGTAGTCCCCGACTTACGACAGTTCATTTAGTGACCATTCAAAGTTACCACAGCACTTTGAAAAGTGACTTACGACCATTTTTCACACTTAGTAATAGTAATAGTAGTAAAGTTGGAAGGGATCTTGGAGGTCATCTAGTCCAACCCCCTGCTCAGGCAGGAAACCCTACACCATTTCGGACCGTTGCAGCAGCCCTGTAGTCACGTGATCAAAATTCGGACACTGGGCAACGGACTCACATTTATGACAGCCGCAGTGTCCCAAAGTCGTAAAATGGGGCAAACTCACTTAGCCAATGTTTCACTTAGCAACATAAACGTCCATTGCGGTCATAAGTTGAGGACTATCTGTGTGTGCCAAGCACCTATTTCCTTGGATGGATATATATATTATTTAACCCATGGTAGATTATCCGACACTCTCCCGGGCAAGCTGGTTGCACAACACATCTGTTGTGTTCTTGCTGCATTTTTCCTCATCCCTCCCCATCGCTTTTTCCTCGCTTGCTATGACTTTCAATCTGATAAAACAGGGCTCACCAAACTTTTCAGATTGGCAGCCTGGTGGGACAGGGAGGGGCAGGTGCTTTACATGCACATGTGCAAACGTGAATGTGGCGATACACGCATGCACCCGTACAAACGGGCTGCAAGCATGTGCACAAACGGGACTGCAAGCATGTGCGCGAGAGTGATGGCCGTGCCTGTGTGAGGCTTGTGGTGCCGCTGCTGCCAGGCTGGTGGCAATGCTACCACCAGTGCAAGGCTCACGCCACGGCCCGCAGCAATGCCACCCCTGGCACAAAGTTCATGCCACCGCTCCCATGCGAGGTTTGTGCCACTGCCCTGTGCAAGCCACGGCCCGCAGCGATGCCACCCCACCAGGAGGCTCACACTGCCACGGCCACGCGAGGATCGTGCCACGGCCCGCAGCAATGCTACCCTGGCGCGAAGCTTGTGCCGCCGTCCCCGCGCAAGGATTGCGCCGCAGCCCGCAGCGATCCCACCCCAGCACAAGGCTCGCACCCCCCTGTGCAAGGATCATACTGCGGCCCACCTGCCTCTTGCGGTGCTGCACCGCCCACACAAGGTTCGTGGCAATGCCGCTACCCGTATGTGGCGCGCTGCCGCTCACCTGCCACTCGTGGCGCTGCTGCCTCTCGTGCACGTTTTGTGGCAACACTGCTGCCCACACGATACTAGCGCCACTGCCACCACCTGCACAACACTTGCGGCAACAGTGGCACCAGGGAGGGTGCACTGCCCAGCTACTCACGTGGCCCGGTGGCCAAGAGGCCACGGCCCAGTAGTGGGCCGCGACACATAGATTGGGGACCTCTGTGATAAAACATTCAAAGAGAACCTGTAGGGCAGAGGTCCCTGACCTTTTGGGCACCAGGTTGCTAGAATTGGGTATGTCTAGTTTAACGAAGAGAAGGACAAGGGGGGACATGATAGCAGTATTCCAATATCTCAGGGGCTGCCCCAAAGAAGAGGGAGTCAAGCTGTTCTCCAAAGTGCCTGAAGGCAGGACAAGAAGCAACGGGTGGAAACTCATCAAGGAGAGAAGCAACCTAGAACTAAGCAGAAACTTCCTGATAGTGAGAACAATTAACCAGTGGAACAGCCTGCCTCCAGAAGCGGTAAATGCTCCAACACTGGACGTTTTTAAGAAGAGACTGGACAGCCATTTGTCCGAAATGGTGTAGGGTTTCCTGCCTGAGCAGGGGGTTGGACTAGATGACCTCCAAGGTCCCTTCCAACTTTACTACTATTATTATTACATATGAGGGCTAATTTAGGGAGGGAACATGCTGATAATTTAACTGCTCAGAGGAAGAGAACTTAGATCCTAGCATCCCTCCGTTGTGCCTGTGCCGACATTTTGTAACAATAAAAGACTTTTAGGAAAATCAATGCCTGGAAGTTCTTTTATTGTTACAAAATGTCTTGGCACAGGCACAACGGAGGGATGCTAGGATCTAAGTTCTCTTCCTCTGAGCAGTTAAATTATCAGCATGTTCCCTCCCTAAATTAGCCCTCATAGCTCACACTATCCAATTAATGTGAAGGTCAAAGGTTTTCTTCCTCTTTCTTTCCCTGGGCTTTACCCCCAACGCCCCTTCTGCTCTTTATTAGCCCCATATTTACCAGACAATTCTGCATATTGTCAAAAGCAAGAATATACAATATTTGCAGCGTTGACATGGAGAGTGTGCGGTTTTGTGTGCTGCCTGCATCCCGCGGATGGGGCTTTCCTTGTTTATACGGACTGGTTGCTGGCATGCCGTGGCCCGCTACTGGTCCACGGATGGGGGGTTGGAGACCCCTGCTGTAGGGCATTAAAAAAAAACCCCAGAAATCAAACCAGTGAGTAAACCACGCACCTGCAGCAATGGCGGCTATCAGAGGGTGCATGATCAAGGCGAAGGGGTAGTTCCACGCCCCGATGAGCAGGACCAGACCGAAGGGCTCACGATGGATGTAGGTCTTGTCGCTCAGCGTGAGGATGGTCTTCTCCACGGCCTGTGGGCTCGCCCAGTCGGGAAGCTTGTCCATCATCAAGTCGATCTCTCCCAGCACGATCAGAAACTCATAGCTGAAGCTGTTGTATTCACTCTGTAAAGAGTCGCCGATGTGTCAGTTAAGAGGCGATAGGGCAGCGGTTCTCAACCTGTGGGTTGGCACCCCATTTGGGGTCGAACGGCCATTTCACGGGGGTCGCCAAACAACGCAGTCCGCCATTTTTTCCCCCCTTTTCCTTGGCTGTGCTACTCCCTTTTATTCTATCGGCTTTTGAAAGCCAATAGAAGAGACTCTCTTGAATAGAGTCTAATTCTATTGGCTTTCAAAAGCCAATAGGAATCGTCCAGGCTGTCTCTGCCCTGCCGAGCCGGCCAAAAGTCCCATTCTGCAAACGGTGCTGCACCAGTTGAGTAGTCCTCGACTTACGACCGGTTGAGCAGTCCTCGACTTACGACCGGTTGGGGGGTCGCGGCATTAAAAAGGTTGAGAACCACTGCGATAGAACATCGTTGAATAAATAAAGGAAAATAAATAAAGACAGGCAAGGTTCGGCCCCCGGCAGCGAGATGGGTACCAAATAAATTTAATAAACGAAGAGTAAGAGCTTTTGTTTAAAACTCCCATAGTAGTGTCCAAAATTGTGGAAAAGCTTTTGGGAAAAGTGTATTTTTGAGGTTTGATGGCTAATAACACCGCTTTTTTTTTTTTTTTTTTGGAGTAGTACCATAAAATTATATATCAATGGAAAGATAATTTAATCAAGAATGTAATGCAACATAGTTTGTTCAATTATCTGTACTGTGTTCTGTGAAAAGTTAAAACCAAATAACCAGAAAAAGGAAGCACACCTTGCTTAGGTTGATCTCAGGTAATAATAATAATAATAATAATAATAATAATAATAATAATAATAATAATAATACCACTTGAACACCATTGGCATTGACAAATTTGCTATTAGTCAATTGCAACAGGCGGCCTTATTAGGAACTGCTTCCATCCTGCGACGATACCTGTAATACCATCAAACATCCACATCTGCCTATCCCAGGTCCTGGGTAAGGACTCGATAGGTAGACAAAATGCCAAATCCAGTCTGAACATCTGGCTGACTGTGCGATGATTGATAATAATAATAAAGTTGGAAGGGACCTTGGAGGTCATCTAGTCCAACCCCCTACTCAGGCAGGAAAATCTACACCATTTCGGACAAATGGCTGTCCAGTCTTTTCTTAAAAACTTCCAGTGTTGGAGCATTTACTGCTTCTGGAGGCA
Organism: Crotalus tigris; assembly: GCF_016545835.1. Classification (NCBI taxonomy): domain Eukaryota; kingdom Metazoa; phylum Chordata; class Lepidosauria; order Squamata; family Viperidae; genus Crotalus; species Crotalus tigris. The sequence continues at coordinate 124,903 of NW_024097522.1, forward strand.
AGGAGTTCCACTGATTAATTGTTCCCACTGTCAGGAAGTTTCTCCTACAATCAGGTGAAGGTAGCTTTCCTTCACCTGATTGTAGCCAATGAGTGTGAGTGTTTAGAGAGCCAATTGGGTGTCCTCTTGTTTTGGCCATGAGCCAATCAGATCACAGTAGGATTCGTTGATGGATGTCCTGCATTGAAGCCGAGAGGAGGACATTTGTCAGTGTGTTGTGTGACGGCTAGCAAGTTGGTTGGGTTTTTTTGTGTTCTTTCCTTGAGTGAGCTTGTAAAACGGAATAAAATGAAAGTCATGGGGCAAAGAGTTGACTGGTCGCCCAGAAAGCAATGTAAAATAGTATTATTAAGCGAACAAGGCTACAGTTATAAAGAAATGAGAAGAAAAATGGGTGGAAACTTAACCAAAGGTGGCTTTTCTACTGTACACTTTTCCCAAAAGGTTTCCACAATTTGGACCACGACTGTATATTTCCTCCATGTATGAAGGAGAAGGAGGGTGGGAAAATCTTGAGTTTTTTTCTCACACTTTCCTGATTTCCTGGGGTACGAACTGTACCGCATATTTTCTTCCTTTTCGGCATAAAACCTTACCGCCTCCCCAGGAGAGAGCAACAGCCCCCACTTCGATCTCCCCAGGCCCCCTCCCATCCAGTTTTCCTGAAACCCTTCCAGGAGGAGAACTCTTGAATCTCTTTATTTATTTATTTATTTATTTATTTATTTATGAGACTTATATACCGCTTTAAGTGCAAGCACTCTCTAAGCGGTGTACACCAGTAAGCAATGTATATATATATATATTTACATTGCCCCCAACAATCTGGGTCCTCATTTTACCTACTCCGAAAGGATGGAAGGCTGAATCAACCTTGAGCCGGTGAGATTTGAACCGCTGACCTGCTGAACACAGTCAGCTAAAGTGGCCTGCAGTACTGCACTCTAACTGCTGCGCCACCTCGGCTCAACAACTAACCCCTTTACCATAGAAAAACATTATCTTCTCACTCTTCAAGCAAGACCACCCTGGCCCTGGTTGAAGTAGGTCCTCACCCCACACCAGCCAGAGAAAATCCCAGGTCGACTGCATTCAGACAACCAAACAGCTACTTGGGAATCCTCTCCCTCCCAGGCGTTCTCCATGCCACCGTCAACTCAGCCGAAACGCTACGGCACAAACCTTGTTGAGATCCGCCTTGAGGGCTGCGGAGAATTCTTTCTCTTTCTCCTGCACCATCTTCTTTAAGGCCTTCAGCTGCTGCATCCGGAAAGCCAACGGGCGGGTCTTGCCCGTGTTGAAGGCCACCCGGGCCTGCTCCACCGTTTGCTTTAACTTCTCCATTGCTCCTTGGAAGCTGCGAGAAGAGAGAAAAAGTCAGTCAGGATAACTAATTCTCAATAAGGTCCAATGCGAGATAGCGCTGATGATGTTAGCTAGTTTGGTAAGGAAACGTCTGCAAGAAACCACTCAGCTCAGAGAGCACCAAGGACCCCCACAGTCTGCCTCCTCCTCTTTCTTCTTCTGTTCCTCCTCCTCCTCCTCCTCCTCCTCTTCTTCTTCCTCTTGTCTTCTTCTCCTCCTTCTCCTCCTCCCCCCTTCCCTTCTACCACAGATGACATAACCTAGTTGGGTCATGAACCGTCTGCAAGGAAACTACGCAGTTCAGAGAGCACCATGGACCCCCCCAGTCTGCCTCTTCCTCTTTCTTTTTGTTTCTCCTCCTCCTCCTCCTCCCTTCTAACACTGATGATGTTCCCTAGTTGGGTCATGAAATGTCTTCAAGGAAACCCCTAAGCTCAGAGAACACCAAGGACCCCCACAGTCCTCCTCCTCCTCTTCCTCCTCCTCCTCCCACTAACCCCAGTCCCTTCTGGCATTCATGACATTCCCTAGTTGGGTCATGAACCATCTGCAAGAAAACAATCAAACTCAGGGAACACCAAGGACCCCACAGCCCCCCTTCTTTTCCTGCTCTTTCTCTTCCTCCTTCCCTTCACTACTCTCCTTCTCTCCAATTGTCCCTTGTAGCACTGATGATATTCCCTAGTTGGGTCATGAAAGGTTTGCAAGAAAACAACCTCAAAGGGCACCAAGGAATCCATAGTCTTCTTCCTCTTTCTCCTCCTCCTCCATTCCACAAACCTCTCTCTCTTCTAGCACTGATGATGTTACCCAGGGAATTTCGAAACAGAGCCAAACTTCCAGAAGCGAGAGAAACAGCCTCTTCCCCTGATGAATTCCTGCCTCTGCAAGAAGAACTTGCCCCCTTTTTGCACTTAAACCTGCACAATGTTGTTGTTGTTAATTGCGAAGTCGTGTCCGACCCGTCGCGACCCCATGGACAATATTCCTCCAGGTCTTCCTGTCCTCTACCATCTTCTGGAGTCCATTTAAATTCACACCTACTGCTTCAGTGACTCCATCCAGCCATCTCATTCTCTGTCGTCCCCTTCTTCTATTGCCCTCAATCTTTCCCAGCATTAGGCTCTTCTCCAGTGAGTCCTTCCTTCTCATTAGGTGGCCGAAGTATTTGAGTTTCAACTTCAGGATCTGGCCTTCTAAAGAGCAGTCGGGGTTGATCTCCTCTAGGACTGACCGGTTGGATCGCCTTGCAGTCCAGGGGACTCGCAGGAGTCTTCTCCAGCACCAGAGTTCAAAGGCCTCCATTCTTTGGCGCTCAGCCTTTCTTACGATGCAACTTTCACAGCCATGTGACCCCCTAAAAATTGACCCCTTTTTACCCATCGCTGCTCCGCACACACACACACCCCCGCCCCCTCAATCCCTCCTGTCCTGCCAATCCTGAAATCCTGTTTTTTCCAGCCAAATTCTTGCTTGTTGGGCAGAAATTACAGGCAGCTCCATCTCTCTCTCTCTCTTTTTTTTTTTTTGGAGCAAAGCAGGCAGACATTCGCCAGGAGAAAGCAGCTTTGCTAAGGCATCTTCTCTTTTTCAGCAGGCAGAAATTCAACAGGACCAGCTGTGTTTTTTAAGCCCTGGCAGAAGTTTAAGCAAGAACTTTCCCCCTACCCCCCAGTCCCAAATTAGGCAGGAATTCCACAGGGCGATCCTCCCCGCCCAACTTTCGCCTTACCTCTGCAGAATCCGGGACGCAGCAGGTAGGCACTCAACGGGGACAGCTGCCTGACCCCCAGCGGCAGACCCAACCAAGAGTTTGGAGGCTCTGCACCTGTTGAACTTCCGCCTGCCTTGCTAGGAACTAACAGCCTCCAGCACCGTCCTCAGACCCAACCTTTATACTTTGCAACAACCATCCCCACGTCTTTCAACTCCCGCCCGCGTTCAGCGATGCGCCACTCCTACGCGTGGCTCTCCGCCAGGCAATCCGATTGGCCCTTCCGCCTTCCGGCCCCGTGCCCGACTTCTGGCAGGCTCTCTTCCGGTCTAGGCAAAGCCGTGCCCCGTCCAGGCGCTTGCGTTTCTTGTCCTCCCGCGGGTCTCTGGAGAGGTCTCGCGAGACAGCCTAATAAGGCGCCCAACGGAGACCAGAAACCTGCTCTCTGCTGCCGTTAGCGGTGATCTGCGGTACTGTGGGCGCCTTTTGCAGATCGTCCGCATGTACAAGAAAGGAGGCTGGCTGGATGGCTGAGGAATTCTGGGAGTTGAAGTCTCTTTAACGTTGTAAAATAGAATAGAATAGAATAGAATATGGAATCAAAGAGAATAGAATAGAATTCAGAATAGAATTCAGAATAGAATTCAGAATAGAATAGAATAGGAATAGAATAGAATAGAATATGGAATAGAATATGGAATCAAAGAGAATAGAATAGAATAGAATTCAGAATAGAATTCAGAATAGAATTTAGAATAGAATAGAATAGAATAGGAATAGAATAGAATAGAATAGGAACAGAATAGAATATGGAATAGAATAGAATAGAATATGGAATAGAATATGGAATCAAAGAGAATAGAATAGAATTCAGAATAGAATTTAGAATAGAATAGGAATAGAATAGAATAGAATAGAGTAGAATATGGAATAGAATATGGAATAGAATATGGAATAAGAATAGAATAGAATAAAATAGAATAGAATAAAATAGAATAGAATAGAATATGGAATCAAAGAGAATAGAATAGAATAGAATAGAATTCAGAATTTTAGAATAGAATAGGAATAGAATAGAATAGAGTAGAATATGGAATAGAATATGGAATAGAATATGGAATAGAATAGAATAGAATAGAATAGAATAGAAATAGAATAGAATAGAATATGGAATCAATAGAATAGAATAGAATAGAATAGAATAGAATTCAGAATAGAATTTAGAATAGAATAGGAATAGAATAGAATAGAGTAGAATATGGAATAGAATATGGAATAGAATAGAATAGAATATGGAATCAAAGAGAATAGAATAGAATTCAGAATAGAATAGAATAGAATAGAATATCTCGGGAGGGGTGAAAACAGCTGAGGGCCCAAGTTGGGAAGAGCCTATATAGGCAGTCCTTGACTTACAATCATTCGCTTAGTGACCATTTGAAGTAACATGTGACCCTTTCTCACACTTAGCTGCAGCTTCACTCTGCTCACGGGATCAAAATTCAGACACTTGGCAACTGACTCATGACAGTGGCCGTGTCCTGGAGTCATGTGATCCCCTTTTGCAACATTCTGACAAGCAACGTCCATAGGGCAGAACCCCGCTAACTGTCTCGCTTAGCAACAGAAATTTTGGACTCAGTTGACGTCGTAAGTCAAGGACGACCTGTACACCAAAAGCCAAGGGGGGGAGCCAGATTCACTTAACAACCGTGTGAGTAACTTCATAACCGCAGTGATTCGCTTAACAACCACGGGCAGAAAGGTCGTAAAATGAGACAAAACTAACTTCAGTGGGGAAATTTGGGGCTCAACTGGGGTCCTAAGTCAAGGACTGCTGGTAATTATTTGCCTCATCTGGAGGGCTCCCCTGGTGGGGAGGGGAGGCCAGGAAATCTAAAAATTCCCACACCAGAGAGAATTTACAGAAAGCCACTCACTGTCCTACTCAGAGGAAATGAACAAAGCCTCACAGTTACGAAAAGGAAGATATTTTCACCCACTGAATTACTAGCTGGCTTCGTCACTCCACTCTAAATATATCAGTCTGCCACTCAGGACCGTGCCAGTTAGCACTACAGCCAGTCCTCGACTTACAACAGTTCATTTAGTGAGCGTTCAAGTTACAACATGACTGAAAAAAGTGACTTACAACCCTTTTTCACAAATAATAATAATAATAATAATAATATAGATTGCCATTTGGAACACAACACACCAGATATCGCAGTTGTAGAGAACCAAAGCGTACAGCTGATTGATATCGCTGTACCAGGAGATGCCAGAGTCGAAGAAAAAGAACTGGAAAAAATTACAAAATATCAGGACCTGGCCATCGAAACTGCGCGATTATGGATGAAATGTGTAATAGTGACACCTATTGTCATCAGGGCACTGGGAACTATTGTCCAAAAGCTTTGCAAAATATATCAAGAAACTGTGGCTTTCCCGCAAACTGTGGCTTCCAGCAATGCTACAAAAAACTGCGCTACTTGGAACATCTTATATTTTAAGGAAATACCTGGTTGACACCTAGGATGCTGGTAGCAACCCGCGTCAACCAGCAGCACCAAACAATTTGAATGTTCAATTGATTTGAGGTTCATGTTTAATGAATAAAAGATAATAATGATAATGATAATAATAATGTTGGAAGGGACATTGGAGGTCATCTAATCCAACCCCCTGCTCAGGGAGGAATCGCTATAGCATTTCAGAAAAATGGCTGTCCAGTCTCTTCTTAAAAACTTCCATTATTGGAACATTCACTGCTTCTGGAGGCAGGTTGTTCCACTGATTAATTGTTCTCACTGAGAGGAAATTTCTCCTTAGTTCTAGGTTGCTTCTCCCTTTGGTTAGTTTCCATCCATTGCTTCTTATCCTGCCTTCAGGCGCTTTGGAGAATAGCTTGACTCCCTCTTCTTTGGGATAGCCCCTGAGATACTGGAACACTGCTATCATGTCCCCCCTCGTCCTTCTCTTCATTAAACTAGACATACCGAATTCCAGCATCCATTCCTTATATGTTTTAGCCTCCGGTCCCCTGATCATCTTTGTTGTTCTTTTCTTAAGGACCGTTGCAGCATCCCCGTGATCACGTGATTGACATTCGGACACTTCACAATTGACTCCCATTTATGACGGTTGCCGTGTCCCGGAGTTGTGTGATCCCCCCTTTTGCAAGCCAAATCCATGGGGAAGCCAGAGTGCCTTAACAACCATGTGACTAATTTAAGAACTGCAGCGATTCCTTTAACACACGTGGCGAGAAAGTTCGTAAGGCAGAGGAAACTCCCTTAACAAATTTTCTCACTGAACAACACAAATGTTGGGCTCAGTTGTGGTCGTAAGGTGAGGACCACCTGTAAACTACATTGTGATCGCCTCAATACAGTATTTCTGAGATACCACTGGGTGCAGTCAAAGAGATTAAGTCCCAGCTAGCCAAGCACGTTTTGCAAGTTGCAAATTCAACCCTACGGCAGCCTGGAGCAGGTTGGAGGTGATATAATGGTGCTTGCTGACAAAGCGGAAGCAAATGATCAGGTAGCTAGTCCTCAAGGGTTTTTTTGTTGTTGTTTTTGTTTTAGAGAAAGTTCCTAGCAAGAACAAACCTTTTGCAGCAGAGCTGAGCTGCGGCAACCTTCAGCCTAATTTCAAAAGTCATACAGAATCATAGGGTTGGAAAGGGACCTTGAGGTCTTCAAATCCAACCTTCCCCTGCTCAAGCAGTAAATCCTAGTCCAGTGATGGCGAACCTTTTAGAGACCGAGTGCAGTGGCAATGGCAGACTGGGTGGGACTAAAAAGTTCAATCAATCAATTCCAACTTTGCAAGATCTTTTTTTTTTCCCACCAGAAGTTGAAATTGACTGATTGATTGAACCTTTTTTTTTTTGCACACAGCAGCGGAGGTCTAAAGCGAAAAGGTTTTATAAAACCCAGCTGAAGGCCTAGGACTGGGGCGACAGCGCACGTGCCCACAGAGAGGGCTCTGAGTGCCGCCTCTGGCACCCATGCCATAGGTTCGCCACTACTGTCCTAGTCCATTGCAACTCCCATTCTGTTAAGATCTCCGGCTTCTGCAAAATGTCCCATTTTGCAATTGGGTTGGAGAAGAACAAAGGAGATAGGAGGGGATGGGTTGGGGAACTACAATATTCTATGTAGATTCTTCCTTTTTTTTTTTCCTACAAGAAAAGTCTTCCTTACCTGCTTTATTAAGATTCAGCAAATTGTCTGAGGTCTTTCAGGCTGGATTTGAACCCAAAATGAGGGTTCTGTTGAACAGGCTGGACGAGAAATTGCAACAGATGGAAGAAATAATTGTGCACTTCATTTGCACGAGGCCAGTCCTAAGTATTACACAAGCGTCCAAGGCCATCGACTCACAAGGCAATAATTAAATGTATTGCAGCTGGTTATCTCCTTTCAAAATAAATCTTTTATGCCATCAGTACACGTCAAGATATCTCTGGGACTTGCTTTTATGGAGCCACGAAAAATAATGCAGAAAAACAGAAGTGGACAAGGACTAATTGGCTTGTAGAGGAGAAGAAGCAGGTTAATTGTAGGCTAAAAGGAAAAGTGCCCTGGCAGTGCAAACTAGTGACTAGCGGGGAATGGGAGCTTCAAAATATGAGGTTCCATTTGGGGGGTGTTAAAATATCTCCCAAGTGTCCCTCTGTATCCCTGTAAAGATTTCTCTAGGGTGAAATGAAGCCTTTTGGGTGGAAAAGTGAAAAAAAAAGCTTGCTTATTGCGTTAGGACCTTTCAAAGATCCTGGTGTTGCAATGGCTCAAACAAAAGAGAGAAAAAAAAGTTCCTTTTTTTATTTCTGCTAAAAGTTCCCAGCACAAAAATTCCATAAGAATGAAAAAAAAAATCAGGAGCAACTGCAACGTTGTGACACCTCAAAAGTCTATTGAGACTTTTAAGAGGGTCACAATGCGGCAACTGGCCTTGATTATTATTTCTTTTTTAGGATTCGTTGCGCATATTCTTCCTTTGAAGAGGCCTCAGTAGGTTGGGTTGATTCGGTTAATTCCCCGAAGCTATATAGAATTGGTCATAAATTTTGCTTGGTGAAACCTGAAGCTCAGCTGGTTTCGAAGAATTTCTAAGAAACTCACCTCCCTCGTAGTATTGATGATGTTACCTAGTTGGGGCATGAAACATCTGCAGGAAGACAACCAACCTCTGATAGCATTAAGGACCCCACAGTCCTCCTCCTCCCCGCTGCAAACCCCCGTCCTTCTAGCACTGATGATGTTCCCTAGTTGGGTCATGAAACGTCTGCAAGAAAACAACCAGGCTCAGAGAGCACCAAGGACCCCACAGTCTCCTCCTCCTCCTCCTCCTCCTCCTCCTCCTCCTCCTCCTCCTCCTCCTCCTCCTCTTCCGCTTCCTCCTTCTCCTCCTCCTCCTCTCCACAAATCCTTCTAGCACTGATGATGTTACCTAGTTGGGTCATGAAACGTCTGCAAGAAAACAACCAGGCCCAGAGAGAACCAAGGACTCCACAGTCCTCCTCCTCCTCCTCCTCCTCCTTGCAAACCCCACTCCTTTCCTAGCACTGATGATGTTCCCTAGTTAGGTAATGAAATGTCTGCAAGAAAAGCACCAACAAATCCCAGTCCTTCCCAGAACTGATCACATTACCTAGTTGGGTCATGAAACATCTGCAAGAAAACAAGCAAGTTCAGAGAGCACCAAGGACCCCACAGTCCTCCTCCTCCTCCTCCTCCTCCTCCTCCTCCTCCCCCCCCACTGCAAACCCCATTCCTTCTAGCACTGATGATGTTCCCTAGTTGGATCATGAAACGTCTGCAAGAAAACCACCAAGCTCAGAGAGCACCCAGGACCCCACAGTCCATTTTCTCCTCCTCCTCCTCCTCCTCCTCCTCCTCCTCCTCCTCCTCCTCCTCCTCCTCCTCCTCCTCCCTTCTAGCACTGATGATATCACCTAGTTGGGTCATGAAATATCTGCAAGGAAACTACGCAGCTCAGAGAGCACCAAGGACCCCACAGTCTTCCTCTTCTTCCTCCCCTCCTCCCCTCCTCCTCCTCACTTCTCTTCTACCACTGATGACATAACCTAGTTGGGTCATGGAACCTCTGCAAGGAAACTACGCAGCTCAGAGAGCACCAAGGACCCCACAGTCCTCTTCCTTCTCCTCTTCCCCCGCCCTCCATAACTCCCACCCCACCCTTCTACCACTGATGATGTCACCGAGCTGGGTCATGAAACATTTGCAAGAAAACCACCAAGCTGGGACGTGAACACCCCCCCCCCACACACACGCCAGTTTAACACTGAGCTACACACCTTCTATTTATGTCTCCTTTCATCAAAAGAAATAAAAACATTGCAAAGCCCAGGCTGGACCCCCCCACACACCCTTTCCTAAACGGTGAAGTCCAGCCGGGCTTCAAGACGACACTTCAACCCAATCCTCTCCTACGGGGAACCACTTCAGATGCAAACAATTTCCCCTCAAGTTGACAGGTCAGTGGAAAGACGCCGCTGTTGCCTTGCCCTCCTCAGAATAAGCCTCTGTGTTTACCACTCTTCCTATCTCGGATCAACTGCCCTCCTTTGAGCTGCTAGACTCAAAAGGTCAGAAATCCAAAGTCTGCAATGCAAAGGAAGAAGGAGCCGACTTACTCAGCGGTGAGATCTCGTCCGGGGTGGCCTTTGTCCTTCGCAACAAACAAAACAGTCCCCTCCACCCTTTCGCAGCTTGCCTGCCTTCCCAATGCATCAAATTTGGATCCGAGCCCAGGACTGTACCGTATTCTCATGAAAACACCAGGCATGTCAAAACACACCCTCCTTGCACGCACACGGGAAAACGAGACGAACTAAAGAAAGTAAAGAACCTGGAAAAAAATAAAAATAAATCTTGAGTCTTTCAGCTGTTGGTTTTTTTTTTCTTTCTGTGAGTTTCTTTTCTTTTGACTTGCTCGACAGAGGGAATGGAAAGCTGATTTTTCACTAAGAAAAATAAAAAACAAAAGCTGTTCTGATTGCCACAATTTTTTTAAGGATCCGGTTACACTTCTGGGGAAAAGGTTGTGCGGGGCCTGGCTTTTCGGAGGTCCCCACTTGCTGTCGTTCGACCGCTCTGAAACAGAATAATAGAGCAGAAGAACAGAATTGGAAGGGACCTTGGAGGTCATCTCGTCATAGGGTTTCCTGCCTGAGCAGGGGGTTGGACTAGATGACCTCCAAGGTCCATTCCAACTCTGTTATTCCTTCCTTCCTTCCTTCCTTCCTTCCTTCCTTCCTTCCTTCCTTCCTTCCTTCCTTCCTTCCTTCTCCATCACTGGAGGTTTTTAAGAAGAGATTGGACAGGCATTTGTCTGGAATGGTCTCCTGCTCCAGCAGGGAGTTGGACTAGATGATCTCCAAGGTCCCTTCCAACTCTGTTATTCTATTCTATTCTATTCTATTCTATTCTATTCTATTCTATTCTATTCTATTCATTATTCTATTCTATTCTATTCTATTCTATTCTATTCTATTCTATTCTATTCTATTCCTAATTCTAATTCTAATTCTTATTCTTATTCCTATTCTATTCTATTCTATTCTATTCTATTCTATTCTATTCTATTCTATTCTATTCTATTCTATTCTATTCTATTCTACTCTACTCTACTCTACTCTACTCTACTCTACCCTACCCTACCCTACCCTACCCTACCCTACCCTACCCTACTCTACTCTACTCCTTTAAAGGGACTTCAACTCACCTTTGTGTTCTAACTGGGACATCCAGTTGCCTCTTGAAAAAGCACCTTTTGGGACAACTATGATCTGGATGACTGAGAATCTCCACTGATATTCAGACTAGAAATTAAAATACGAAAGCTCTTTGAAGACTAAAGATTTGAAATTCTAAGGCTATAACCATTTCAAAGGGACCAGCAAGAAGGCCATTGAAGCCCATTTAACTTGGCAAGAGGTGAACTTGGCTTTCCTGGTGTGAAACAAACAAACAAAACCGAACGCAAAGTGAAATTTGGAAACCGTGGAGAATGCAAACCCTTGGATTATTTGGGAGCGCGTTCCAGGCGCCAGTCCGGAGGCGTTTGCCTTAAAGGGCATCACCGCCCTTCCTAAATGAGCTTAAACAGGCAGGGCCGTATAATTCGCTTCCCATGCTTCTCTTCCCGGGGAATTCTGGGAGTTATTATCTCAAAAGTTATTGGGAAGGTGCCCGGCTGAGCCTAGCCAATTTAGAGGGGGAAGATTCCCGTCGGGTAGATGATCTGATCAAACAGGTTTTAACGCTCAACCGGTTTAATTCGAGGCTGGAATAAAGCTAATCATCTCTAGGGTTTATCTCGCTTTCGATTCCTTTCGAATGCAGCAATCTGCTTTGCACATTGAGCAAACAGACCAGCATCTGGCATCGGCTTTATTTTGCTTTTGATTATGGTTAGGCTAATTATGTTGGGCTGGCCTGGTCCAAATTAAGAATTGCTCAAGCAGATCAAAGATAGCTTTGCCGAAACAAGACAAACTGTGAATTTATTTGCTTGGCTGAGTCATCATCCGTCGTCTAAAAAGCCGTGGGAATTGGTGGGGCCGGCGGTCTTATGCCGTTGGTTGGAAGATGCACCTAGATTAGGGTTTTCCCAGTCTTGGCATCTGGAAGAAGGGTGGGTGTAATAATAATAATGATGATGTTGGAAGGGACCTTGGAGGTCATCTAGCCCAGCCCCGTTCCGGCAGGAAACTCTATACCAGGGGTGTCAAACTCAATTTCATTGCAGGCCGCATCAGCATTGCGGTTGCCTGGGGGGGTGCAGCCTACCGGGTGGGCGTGGATGGAATGGGTGTGGCCTACTGGGTGGGTGTGGATGGAATGGGTGTGGCCTACTGGGTGGGCGTGGCCAGTTCTACATCGTTCGCGTCAAGGGTGCCTGTGGGGGCCTGGGCAGGAGTGGGGCAGATCTGAGGGTCTCTGGCAGAAGGGGGGGGGGACCGGGGCAAGTGCCAAGGCAAGCCGGATAGATGAAGTAGGTGAGGGCCATTTGCTGGCCACTTCCAAGCGATGGTGCATTTCTTCATTCCTCACAAAGGGCGACCCCTCCCCAGCATGCACCCAGGGGACGGGGCCGACACGGCAGGGGCTGGTTCCTCGCTGTTTCTACATGGCCTTGTGGAGCTAAGACTGAATGTGTTTCAGCATAGATGGTCACCACAAAATTGTGCATTGGCTCCCTCCCGGCCAATGGACTAGAGCAGTGGTTCTCAACCTGTGAGTCGGGACCCCATTTGGGGTCGAACGACCATTTCACGGGGGTCGCCAAACAACGCAGTCCGCCATTTCCCCCCCCCTTTTCCTTAGCTATGCTACTCCCTTTTATTCTATTGGCTTTTGAAAGCCAATAGAATAGACTCTCTTGAATAGAGTCTAATTCTATTGGCTTTCAAAAGCCAATAGGAATTGTCCAGGCTGTCTCTGCCCTGCTGAGCCCACCAAAAGCCCCATTCTGCAAACGGTGCTGCACCAGTTGAGTAGTCCTCGACTTACGACCGGTTGAGTAGTCCTCGACTTACGACTGGTTGGGGGTCGCGGCATTAAAAAGGTTGAGAACCACTGGACTAGAGTTTCCTACCTGAGCAGGGGGTTGGACTGGATGACCTCCCAGTTCCCTTCCAACTCGGGCGTTCTACGATTCTCCTGCCTGAGCTGCAGGTTGGACTAGATGACCTCCGAGGTCCCTTCCAACTCTTGTTATTCTGTAATTCTATAAGGATGCCAACGGTTTCCCGGTGAATTTGTCGCGAGGTACGTCCACGTGTTGGGAAATTAAGGAGTGCTCCTCATGCCTTCCGACCGCTAGTTCAATGGGTGCATTACAATGTTAACAGCCACCTAGTCAAGGAGCCACCAAGAACACCCCCCCCCAAAAAAAATATTGACAGGGCAAATTGCCTATATATAAGCAGAGCAAACCCTTCTCTCTTCTTCTACCACTAGTGATGTTACCTAGTTGGGTCATGAAACATCTGCAAGGAAATCGCCCAGCTCAGAGAGCACCAGGGACTCCACAGTCCTCCTCTCCGCAAACCTCCTTCCGTTCTAGGTCTGATGATGTTACCTAGTGGGGTCATGAAACGTCTGCAAGAAAACCACCCAGCTCAGAGAGCACCAGGGACATCATAATTCTCCTCCTCCTCCTCCCTTCTAGCCCTGATGATGTTACCTAGTTTGGTCATGAAACGTCTGTAAGAAAACCACCCAGCTCAGAGAACACCAAGACCACTTCCCCCCCCCCCAAATACTGACAGGGCAAATTGCCTATATATAAGCAGAGCAAACCCTTCTCTCTTCTTCTACCACTAGTGATGTTACCTAGTTGGGTCATGAAACATCTGCAAGGAAACCACCCAGCTCAGAGAGCACCAAGGACCCCACAGTCATTGTCTTCTTCTTCTTCTTCCTTCTCCTCTTCCTCCTCCTCCCTCCTTCCCTTCTACCACAGATGACATAACCTAGTTGGGTCATGAACCGTCTGCAAGGAAACTACGCAGCTCAGACAGCACCAAGGACCCCCACAGTCTGCCTCCTCCTCTTTCTTCTTCTTGTTTCTCCTTCTCCTCCTTGCCTTCCTCCTCCTCCCTTCTAGCCCTGATGATGTTACCTAGTGGGGTCATGAAACGTCTGTAGGAAAACCACCCAGCTCAGAGAGCACCAGGGACTCCCTAATTCTCCTCTTCCCTTCTAGCACTAATGATGTTACCTAGTTGGGTCATGAAACGTCTGCAGGAAAACCACCCAGCTCAGAGAGCATCCAGGACACCCCCTCCTCTTGTTCCCCCTCCCCCTCCCTCCTAGCATTGACCAGGTTACCCAGATGAGTCATGAAACATCTGCAAGAAAACCACCAAACTCAAGAGAGTACCAGGGACCCCACAGTCATCCTCCTTTCCGCAAACCCCACTCCCTTCTAGCACTGATGATGTTACCCAAATGGGTAACGAAACGTCTGCAAGAAAACCACCAAGCTCAGCGAGCACCAAGGACCCCTCACTTCAACCCTCAGCTACAAATATTCCCCTTTATTGGGAGTGGCTTTTCCTGTATGCTTGCATGTAAACAGAGAGCAAACCCCACTCCCTTCTAGCACCGATGACGTTACCGAGTTGGGTCGTAAAACGTCTGCAAGAAAACCACCAAGCTCAGAGAGTACCAGGGACCCCACAGTCATCCTCCTTTCTGCAAACCCCACTCCCTTCTAGCACTGATGGCATTACCCAGATGGGTCATGAAATGTCTGCAAGAAAACCACCAAGCTCAGAGAAGATCAGGGACCTCACAGTCCTCCTCCTCCCTTCTCGCACTGATGATGTTACCTAGTTGGGTCATGAAATGTCTGCAAGGAAACCACCAAGCTTAGAAAGCATGGAGGACCCCATAGTCTTCCTCCTTCTCCTCTCACAAACACCACTCCCTTCTAGCACTGATGATGTTACCTAGTTGGATGATGAAATGTCTGCAAAGGAACCATCCAGCTCAGAAAGCATCAAGGATCCCACCGTTCCTTCTGTGAAAGTTTAATTTCAATTCACCATCCCATAATCAGACCCAAACCTTCCTGGGGCAGGTCTTATTTTGATGCCCTCTTCCTTAGGCTAACTGATTTATTATTATTTTTTTTTGGTTGGACAAACGGCAACACCTTGATTGGAATCCGACGGTTAAACCTTATATATTATATAGGAACATCTGAGTGTCAGTTTATTATTGTTTCGCTCGTTTGTTTGTTTTTGAACTTTAATATACATTTATACAGGCCATAATAAAAGTTATCAACAGGGTTTCTCTCTTCAGTTGTTACACTACGGGTTGAGAAGTAAACGCATGCAGTTACAAAGGAGAGGTAGTAGTAGAAACACGGTATTAAAGATCTAAAAATACAAACGTCGTATAAATTAAAAAGAAAAAGAAAAAAAAACACTTTCAAAATCAACTTCCAAAATTGCTTGTGCTGATAAATAAAAGTATTGGGGGGGGGAGGGAAAAAGGAGAGGAAAAACACGCACACACAAAACACATTTTCTTCACGCTCCGTAAAAGTGGATGAGGCTGAAATGCCCATCAACGTCCATCCAGAGAGGTTTGACTTTAAAAAAAAAAAAAAAAAAAGATTGAAATGATCCCGTTATAAACAAGCTATTATTTTTCCGCCTTTCAAATGATGATGGCAGTTAAGAAAACCTCTTAGAAGCTAAAGAGGGGACTAGCTATGAAATTTTGGATTTCTCAAAAAGAACTTTTCAAGTTGAACAAAGGATAGGGGAGGGAAGACGAGAACTCCTCAAAAGCTGCTCCAAATAAACCTGATTATAATTATTTCTTAATGCTTTGCTATTTTTTTTTATCTTTTTTTAAAAAAAAACTTCTGCTACAAAAAACACCCTGTTCCAACCAGCTGTGGCAGCTGTGTCTAATTTTTTTTTTTGACCTCTGGTTTAAGGAGGGACACAACGTGGCATGCAACCGAAGAATTAAGCAATCAAGCAAGCCTTGATATATAGGACAGGGCAGGAAACCATGTCAGAATGTTACCCAAAGTGAGTTTTTCTCCATCTCAGCCATGCTAAGACGTGTAAAGACTTCAACTCCCAGAATTCCCCAGCCAGCTACAGCTAGCTGGAGAATTCTGGGAGTTGAAGTCCCCACCTCTTTTCAAAGTCGAGACGATTGAGAAACACCACTCCAGACGATTACTCAAGTATTAGATAAAAGGCTATTAAAAAAAAAATGAAAGAATTCACCTTACGACACATCTACACGACTTCGAAACGTCTCCTAACGAAGCTGCAGGTTGAAAAAAATTCAGGAGGGTTTTTTTTTTGGGGGGGGGGGGGACGAGACGACGTTCTTTCTTCTCCTGCATCTCAACGAGTCAATAATCCATTCTTCCTGGCGGGGCAGTCTCTGCCCCGCCAGGAAGAATGGATAGTTGTGCCTTTTCTGTAATTGTTTTTTTTTTAATTATATATATATATATATATAAAAACACCCCACTGATAACACAGTTTAGTAAATTAGTGCAATATAAAGTATTTGGGCGAGAGGGATCGGGAAGATCATCAAGGTCGTGCGTCTACGGTTGCTAAAGGTTCGATTCAATAAAAGTCTGTCCTTTTCCTTTTCGGTTATTTAATACATGTGCATATATATATATTTTTTGCAAAATTAATCCGGGTTCCCGACGGCTTGAGGTGGAGGGATCTTTGCCGCCCGTGCTTCCCAGAACGGAAGTCCAGCCCGAACGAAGGGTCGCCTTCATTCAGTTTTGTCCCACGAAGTAGACGTCCACCCGTTTCCCAAAGGCAGGAACCAAATTTGGGGGGAGGGGGGCGAATCCTGCAGAAGGATCCTTCCTCCGTCCTCTTGTAATCTACGAAGACGGGGAAGCGTTTCCATGCCAAGATCAAAAACGGCGGTGGAGATCGTATAAATAGTCTTCGCCCGTCTGGCTGTGAAAGGAAAGATGGGCACAATGCTTGTCCAAGGACAATTTTTTTTCCTCCCAACATTATTTGCATTTTTCCCCCCTGTTTCGTGAATTGTTTTTTCTTCTCTCCTTTGATATAAGCCAGCTTTCCTTTGGGATGGGAAATGAGAAGATTTCTGGCTACGCTGAGTGGTCCCGGGGAGTAGGGCAAAGAGGGGTTTTCTATTCGTAGACAGCGACGGCGTTGCAACAAAGAGCAGACAGTCTTCTTTCAATATTAGCTTTATCTGAAAAACAAAACAAAGGGTAAAAAAAAAAAGGCATGAAGACATCGGCGTGCGTGTGACAAATGCTTGCTCCGCGTGGCAGCCTGCTCTGGGCTACGTGAGCAAAATCTTGAAAAATCTCGAAAAGGTTTAGAAGGATACAAGGTAAGGTTCGCCGAGGTACCATCAGGGAGCGTTATATCTTAGGATTCATGATGAATGTTTTGGGATTATAATCATGATTTGTGGCTTGCATATACACCGAAAGCTTAGGCACTGGAGACAAATTCCTTGTGTGTGTCCAATCGCACAGGGCCAATAAAGAATTCAGTTCAATTCTATCCTATCCTGTTGTTTTGTTTTGTTCTATTCTATTATTATTCTATTTTATTATTATTCTTTCCTATCCTATCCTATCCTATCCTATCCTAATTCTTTCCTATTCTATTCTATTCTTCTATTATTATTATTCTATTCTTCTATTATTATTCTATTCTATTATTATCCTATCCTATCCTATCCTAATTCTTTCCTATTCTATTCTATTCTTCTTCTATTCTATTCTTCTATTCTTTCCTATTCTATTCTATTCTTTCGTATTCTACTCTACTCTTTCCTATTCTCTTTTCTTTTCTATTCTATTTTCAATAAAGATTTCTATTCTATTCTATTCTATTCCTATTCTACTCTACTCTATTAATTCCCTTAGTTCTACTCTATTCTATATACATAAATTAACCATAATATATGATGGCAGTTTTACATGACTCATAAAAGTAGCACCTACAGCGATTTATGTTGTCAATGTCAGCTGGGTCCTGCAAAATCTTCGCTAGGCCTTCCAACAGCAATGCGGCTTTGTGGTACCGGTAAGCAATGTCTTCAGTCTGCTGAAACATCTCATCCAAGGCTGCTGCTTGGACCTAAGGAGAAGGAGGAGAGGCAGATTAACAGAAGCGAAGAAGAAAAAGACAGGATCCATTGTGCAGCAGATAATCTGAAGGCAGCCTGTATGTATGTATGTATGTATGTATGTATGTATGTATGTATGTATGTATGTATGTATGTATGTATTTAAAATCCAATAAAGCTGCTGATCTCCGAGATAAAGAAAAAAACCTTTTTAATCACTGAGCTTTCGTCAATCCACTGTTGTCGTTGTCAAAAGTAAGAGCTAATGGCTGGAAGAACCTGCTTTCGTAGCTATGTTTGGTCACAGAGCGCGTAACCCAGACATGTCAAACACAAGGCCTGGGGGCCGGATGCGGCCCGCGAAGTGATTTCATGTGGCCCGCGAAGCCATCCTGGAAACAGTGAGGGAACGACCCCCGCTGCCTTGGCCCTGGCCCAGGCCAGCCGGGAGCCAATGTACAATTTTGTGGTGGCCATCTTGGCACTTGCTCCAGTGGACCATGCCTTGGCACTTGCCCTAGTCCCACCCCCTTCTTCCAGAAACCCTCAGATCTGTCCCACTCCTGCCCAGGCCCCCACAGGCACCCTTGACAGGAATGATGTAGAACTGGCCACGCCCACCCAGTAGGCCACACCCATTCCATCCACACCCAACCAGTAGGCTGCACCCACTCTGGCCACAGCCCCCTGGCCCCCCAAAGGCAACCGCAATGCTGATGTGGCCCTCAGTGAAATTGAGTTTGACACCCCTGCCGTAACCGGTCTACCCGCCCCTCGTTCTCCCGCAGCTGGTCGTATTGCTCCTAGTTTTGCCCCGTACGCCAGTTATTCGCTTCGGTTTTGACCTTTTCCCTTCCCCCCCCCCCCGTCCTGTTGATCATGTCCATTCTGTAGCACACAGCTGTTCGGTGGCGTTGCCAGATCGCTCCCCCTATCATCCCGTCCGGCCATGCCGTCAATCTGCCACGCAGCTATGTCTGTTGCCGATCCTCTCGCCGTATGATTCGTCTCGGTCGTGTTGATTTGCTGTCCTTCTTTTAGTCTTGCGGTGGGTTCCGCTGGTGCTTCCTCCCCCCCGCTCATTGTGGCAATGGGTAAGCGACCGAGCTTTTCGTGTTCCTGCTCGTGCGGCAAGAAGATGGTAGACAATTCGCCCGCTCCAATTCTCTGCGCAGCTGTTCGTGCCTTCTCAATGTTTGATACGCCGGTAACAGCTCCACGTGTCGATTAGTCGAGTATCGATCCGATAGCCAAGCTTCCTTTAATAAGCGGCTGCCTTTGATGGAGTCTTGGGCGATGACCTCAGCCCCCACAAAATCAAACATGTGGTCATTCTTGGCTGTGTGCACCCATATCTGGGAATGTTGTTCGTGACGTCTAACCGCTAACTTGTGCTCGTGGACTCTAGTCCGGAGACGTTTAGCGGTTTCCCCAATGTAATTGCAACGGCAATCGTTACAGCTGATTCTATAGACTACCAATGACATATCGCCTGTAGGTAGCGGTCTCTTTGGGCGCGTCACTCTTGCGCGCAGGGTCTGGCTGGGCTTGTGTGCCACATTGATATTATGGGACGCAAGTATCCGTGCGGTCGCTTCGGATATGCCATTAATGTAGGGAAGCGTTGCCCAAGCCATGGTGGTCAGCCTGTCACGGATTAATCGTGGTTCCTGACGTCTGCAACAGTGTCGAATGAATCTCGCCGAATACCCACTCTGTCTGCGATGGAGGTATGCCCGCTCTTTAATCTTCACTGGTGGTGTGCTGCAATGGGTGTTAACTCTGTTGGACAGAGTTTGAATGCAGCTGACCTTATGTGTAATGGGATGATTACTCTCATTATGCAGAGTCCGGTCCGTATGCGTTGCCTTGTGGTAGACAGCGGTGGAAACAGTACCATTAGATTGGCGACAAATCAGCACATCTAGGAAGGCCAGGGTGTTGTTAATTTCCTCCTCCGTCATGAACTGGATGTCCGGGTAGATTGAGGTCAACTTCTCCATGAACCTGACACTGTCACAGCATTTAATGATGGTAAATGTATCGTCGACATACCTGACCCCAAATTTGGGTCGGTAGTCGACCGTCGCTTTGTGTTCGAGTTCTGGCAGAACGGCTTCAGCGATGACTCCTGAAGTGGGGGCCCCCGTAGGCGTGCCTTTTATCTGTTCATAAATGGTGCCCTGGAATGTAAAGTGTGTTCTGAGGCAGAACCTCAGCAGCTGGCTGAAATCTTCCGTACTGGGTGAATTGGGGTGTCGCGGCCCTTCCTTCTGTAGCAAACCCCTTATTATGAAAAAGAACCAGATCTTGGGGGATGGAGGTGAATAGAGATGTTAGGTCAAAAGAGACCATAATTTCATCCTCCTCCACCCTTATAGATTGCAATCGTTCCAGGAAATCCTCTTGAGGATTTTATCGTGGTCGTGGTGTCCTCAACCACATGCCGGAATCACCCACTCAGCCATTTAGCTAGACCAAAAGTTGGGGGTGCCTCTGAATGACACAATAGAGTGTAACGGAAACCCCCGCCTTGTGGACCTTGAGCAGTCCATAGATCCGAGCCATGGCCGATTCTTTGGGTCGGGTTGCTGTCAGGTCTTCTTCAAGAATTCTGTTCTGCCTTCTGAGTCTGTCCGCTGTCTTACTAAGTTGATTTCTGAGTGACGTCATCGGATCTTTGTCAATGGTCCGATACGCGCTCTCATCATTTATTTATTTTCAAATATTTATATGCCGCACAATCCCAAAGGACTCAGGGCGGCGTACAAAGCATGTATCTTGCGGTAATAATAATAATAAAGTTGGAAGGGACCTTGGAGGTCATCTAGTCCAACCCTTTGCGCAGGCAGGAAACCCTATACTATTTCAGACAAACGGCTGTCCAGTTTCTTCTTAAAAGCTTCCAGGGTTGGAGCATTCACCACTTCTGGAGGCAGGTTGTTCCACTGGTTAATTGTTCTAACTGTCAGGAAGTTTCTCCTTAGTTCTAGGTTGCTTCTCTCCTTGATGAGTTTCCATCCGTTGCTTCTTGTCCTGCCTTCAGGCGCTTTGGAGAATAGCTTGACTCGTTCTTCTTTGGGGCAGCAACTCAGATATTGGAAGACTGCTATCATGTCCCCCCTCATCCTTCTCTTCGTTAAACTAGACATACCCAATTCCAGCAACCGTTGCTTATATGTTGTAGCCTCCGGTCCCCTAATCATTTTAGCCTCCAGTCCCCTAATCAATAGTGCCATAAAAAACAGTATAGAAACACAAGCTAAGATAGGCAAGAAAATGATAAGTAAGCACCTGTCCAGCCTAGATGAGTTCAAATCGCCAGGACCAGATGGATTACACTCCAAGGTTCTCAAGGAATTGGCAGATGTGATCTCAGAATCACTGAACTATATTTTTCAAAGATCCTGGAGCACAGGGGAACTACCAGAGGACTGGAAAAGAGCAGATTTAGTTCCCAACTTCAAAAAAGGAAAAAAATGGATCCAGGAAATTACAAACCTATCAGCCTGACCTCAATACCTGGGAAGATTCTGGAAAAGATAATCAAACAACGAATTAGCGAACACCTACAGGCAAACAAAGTCATTACTAAAAGCCAACACGGGTTTGTCACAAACAGATCATGCCAGACAAATCTTATTGCATTCTTTGACCAAGTGACAAAATTAGTGGATTAGAGGAATGCTGTGGATATAATTTACTTGGACTTCAGTAAGGCATTTGACAAAGTAGATCACAACCTACTACTCGATAAGATAGAAAAATGTGGGTTAGACAGCATCACCACCAGATGGATTCATAGTTGGCTGACCGGCAGGGCTCTGTTCTGGGTCCAGTGCTCTCCAACATCTATATCAACGATTTGGACGAGGGGATAGATGGGGAATTCATCAAATTTGCGGACGACACCAAGCTGGCAGGAATAGCCAACACTCCAGAAGACAGGCTTAGGATACAGGAGGATCTGGACAGACTTGAATAAAATCTATCTAACAAATGAAATTCAATGGTGAAAAAAGCAAGGTTCTACATTTAGGCAAGAAAAACCAAATGCACAGGTATAGTATAGGGGGTATCTTGCTCAATAGTAGTAACTATGAGAGGGATCTCCGAGTCCTAGTGGACAATCACTTAAATATGAGCCAGCTGTGGGCTGCAGCTGCCAAAAAGGCCAACACAGTGCTGGGCTGCATTAACTGAGGGATAGAATCAAGATCACGTGAAGTATTAATACCATTTTACAATGGTAAGGCCACACTTGGAATACTGCATCCAGTTTTGGTCACCATGATGTAAAAAAGATGCTGAGACTCTAGAAAGAGTACAGAGAAGAGCAACAAAGATGATTAGGGGACTGGAAGCTAAAACATATAAGGAATGGTTGCTGGAATTGGGGATGTCTAGTTTAATGAAGAGAAGGACAAGGGGGGACATGATAGCAGTGTTCCAGTATCTCAGGGGTTGCCCCAAAGAAGAGGGAGTCAAGCTATTCTCCAAAGCGCCTGAAGGCAGGACAAGAAGCAACAGATGGAAACTCATCAAAAGCCAACATGGGTTTGTCAAAAATAGATCATGCCAGACAAATCTTATTGCATTCTTTGAACAAGTGACAAAATTAGTGGATCAGAGGAATGCTGTGGACATAATTTACTTGGACTTCAGTAAGGCATTTGATAAACTAGATCACAATCTACTACTTGATAAGATAAAAAAATGTGGGTTAGATAGCATCACCACCAGATGGATTCGTAGCTGGCTGACCGGACGTACTCAGCGAGTGGTCCTCAATGGAACTGCATCTATATGGAGGGAAGTGTGTAGTGGGGTGCCCCAGGGCTCTGTTCTGGGCCCAGTGCTCTTCAACATCTAGCTAACACTCCAGAAGACAGGCTTAAGATACAGAAGGATCTGGACCTCCAAGGTCCCTTCCAACTTTATTATTATTATTGAGGATCATCGCACAGTCAGCCAGATGTTCAGACTGGATTTGGCATTTTGTCAACCTATCGAGTCCTTACCCAGGACCTGGGATAGGCAGATGTGGATGTTTGATGGTATTACAGGTATCATCGCAGGATGGAAACAGTTCCTAGTAAGTCCGCCTTTTGCAATTGACTAACAGCGAATTTGTCAATGCCAATGGTGTTCAAGTGGTGCTCCAGTTGTTTTGGGATTGCACCCAAGGAGCCTATTACTATTGGTACTACCCTTGCTTGCTTTTGCCACAGTCTTTCTATTTCTATTTGTAGGTCTTTGTATTTTGTTATCTTCTCCAGTTCTTTCTCGTCTATTCTGCTGTCTCCAGGCACTGCCACGTCCACTATCCAGACTTTTTTGTCTTTCTTATCGACAATTGTTAAGTCTGGGGTGTTATGTTGCAGGTGCTTGTCTGTTTGAATTCTGAAGTCCCAGAGCAGTTTAATTTTATCATTTTCTATGACTTTCTCTATTTTATGATCCCACCAGTTTTTGCTTACAGGCAAATGATATTTTTTGCAGATCTTCCAATGCACCATTGTTGCTACTTTGTCATGCCGCTGCTTGTAATCAGTCTGTGCAATCTTCTTGTAACAGCTTACCAAGTGGTCCACTGTTTCTTCAGCTTCTTTGCATAGGCGGCACTTGCTGTCTGTTGCTGTCTTCTCAATTTTGACTTTATATGCATTTGTCCTTAAGGCTTGGTCTTGTGCAGCCAGAATTAGTCCCTCGGTCTCTTTCTTCAATTTTCCTGCTCTTAGCCATTGCCAGGTTTTGTTATGATCTGCTTTCCCAGCTATTTTTTTTTAATGTATTGGCCATATAGTGCTTTGTCTTCCCATGCCTCTATTCTGTTGTTCATTTGGTCTTTCTTGTAGGCCAGTTTGGTCTCTCCAGTAGTCAGTAAGCCTTCCTGATATACTAATTTCAGTGCATCTTGTATTATTATTATTATTATTTATTATTATTATATCTTTGTTGCTCTTCTCTGTACTCTTTCTAGAGTCTCAACGTCTTTTTTACATCGTGGTGACCAAAACTGGATGCAGCATTCCAAGTGTGGCCTTACCAAGGCCTTGTAAAGTGGTATCAACACGTCACATGATTTTGATTCTATCCCTGTTAATGCATACTCGGGCTTATCCATAACCACAGTAGCCCAACCTTTCTCATCTGGCAGGATAGTATGTATGCATGCATTTAATTCACAGATAGTCCTCGACCTACCAACACAATTCAACCCCAAATTTCCGTCACTAAGCAATGAGACAGTTGTTAAGTGACTCTTGTCCCATTTTACAACCTTTCTTGACACAGTTGTTGGATCAGTGCGGTTGTTAAGTTAGCAACACGGTTGTTAAGTGAAACTGGCTTCCCATTTGACTTTGCTTGTCAGAAGGTCTGAAAAGGGGATCACATGACCTCAGGACACTGCGTTTGTGATAAATGAGAGTGGTTAAAGAGTCCAAATTTTGATCACATGACCCTGGGCAACGGTCCTCAGCGTGAAAAATGGTTGTTGTTGTTGTTAGTTGCGAAGTCGTGTCCGACCCATTGCGACTCCATGGACAACGTTCCTCCAGGCCTTCCTGTCCTCCACTATCTTCTGGAGTCCCTTTAAGTTCACGCCTCCTGCTTCAGGGACTCCATCCAGCCACCTCATTCTCTGTCGTCCCCTTCTTCTCTTGCCCTCCATCTTTCCCACCATCAGGCTCTTCTCCAGTGAGTCCTTCCTTCTCATTAGGTGGCCAAAATACTTGAGTTTCAACTTCAGGATCTGGCCTTCTAAAGAGCAGTCGGGGTTGATCTCCTCCAGGACTGACCAGTTCGATCGCCTTGCAGTCCAGGGGATTCGCAGGAGTCTTCTCCAGCACCAGAGTGCAAAGGCCTCCATTCTTGGGCGCTCAGCCTTTCTTACGATCCAACTTTCACAGCCATACATTGCAACAGGGAAAACCATGGCCTTGACTATACGCACTTTTGTTGACAGGGTGACCTCTCTGCTTTTTAGTCATAAGCCCCCCCCCTTTTTAGTGCAGTTATAACTTCGGTCACTAAATGAACTGTTGTTAAGTCAAGGATGACCTGTATTAAATTTATTTGCTGTCCATCTTGTTTCGAAGGGGTCGTTTGCTTTGGCCAGGCAAAACTTCCTGAAGCTTTGAACGACAGCCAGAGTCCAGCTACAACACCCAAGAGTGAAACTCCTGCAGACTGTTGTGAAAATTGCTATGTCTTTGAACATCTTTAGGGCTTACAACTCTGTGATATATGGTAGGTAGATTCTGGGAAAAGCTTCAGCCTCCCTCACAAAAGCTTCTGGGACCACACAGTCCTGGGGGGGTTTTCAAGCCAGGGATAATGAAGTCTGATAAAAGTTTGGTTAAGCAGCAACACTAAAAACTTTTCCCAAATTACGAGGAAGAAGTAATTAGTGGAAACCACTCTTAATTAATCTCTTAGGTGCTCCGGTTATGCTGGAGTTGTTTGCCTGCCTGCTTAGCAGCAGCAGGAGGCCTACTACAGATCAGTTCTCGACTTATGATGGTAATAAGGGCTAGGATTTCTGTTGCTAAGACAAACAATGAGTCGTGTGCAATTCTGCAATCTTTTTTGGCCACGGTTGTTAAGTGAATCACGACAGGGGTTAAGCGGATCTGGCTTTCCCTATTGATTTTGCTTGTCAAATGCTGGCAGTGATCACAGGACCCTGGGATGCAACTATCATTATAAATGGTAGTACCCCAATTTTGATCACTCGACTGTGGGGGTGCTGCAATGGTTGTAAGTGCGAGGATCAGCCGTAAGTCACTCTTTCAGTGTCGTTGCAACTTGGAACAGTCGCTAAACAAAAGTCAAGAGCTGGGGAAATCGGGAGATTCATGCAGTTCAAATGGGGATAAAGATTTATTGCCAGCTTAAGCTCTCTACAGGTAGTCCTCAACTTACGACCACAATTGAGCCCGAATCACTGCAGTTGTTAAGTTAGTAACAGGGTTGTTAAGCGAATCTGGCTTCCCCCACTGACTTTGCTTGTTAGAAGGTCACAAAAGGGGATCATGTGACGCCGGGACATTGCAATCATCATAAATATGAACCAGCTGCCAAGAATCCTAATTTTGATCACGCGACCATGGGGATGCTGCAATGGTCATAAGGGTGGAAAACCTTTTTCAGTGCTGTTGTAACTTTGAACAGTCACTAAACAAATTGTTGTAAGTCGAGGACTTCCTCTACAAGAATCTGAGCTACTAATGGTCACGGGAAATGAGCGGGAATTAAGGCAATTCAAGGTGGGCTGGACATACAATTTCTTGCGACCACGAAGGGACTCGTGACTTATGAGATGTGTGACCTCTCCTTTGAGCTTGGATCAGATTGCCCGATGATTGATTTATTCTGCCAGCTTTCTTACCATTTCCACGGCACAATTGTAGATGAGCTTTTCGGCGGTGACGCTGTTGATTTCATCGACAAAACGCTGCTTATCTGAGAAAAACTGGTTCAGCTTTTCGGTCAGCTTCTTGCACATGGCAATGCAGAATTTGTACCTCTCATTCAGATTTTTGACAACTGCAAAAGAAGGAATCCGAAGCAAAAAATGCAGTCAGTAACAAAAAAATTCCCATGTGGCTCTTTGGCTGCTATGGACAGAACGAGAGAGGTTAAGAGCAAATTTCTGATCCCCAGGAGGGTGGAGGAGACCAATATATACAAATCAACAAATCTCACTCATCACAGCTACCTTTGGTCTTAGCAACCCTTTCCTTTTGGGCCAGGGGTGTCCACAACCGTGGCAACTTTAAGACTTGTGGACTTCAAATGCCAGAATGTATTGGTTTAAGCCTCAATTAAGAAGACTGGGCACCACATTTTGTGTTAAACAGATGTGTCGATTAATAATAATAATCTGGCCCTTTGTGACATGAATTGTGGCGAGTCACATCCTGCCCTCCGCCCTAGTCACTAATGCATCTCTTAGTTAATTTAATTTGTGGGACTGCTAACAGTAACCCCCTAGGTCAGGGGTCTCCAACTTTAAGGTGGTTTGGCAACGTTATGATTCAGGGACTTCAATTCCCAGAATTCCCCAGCCAGCATTTGGCAACTGTCAAAGCTTGTGGACTTCAACTACCAGCATTTCCCAGCCAGCACTTGGCAACTTTAAGACTTGGGGACTGCAATTCCCAGAATTCCCGAGCTATCAATTGGCAACTTTAAGACTTGGAGATTTCAACCCTAACCAAGGCAAATGTCATGATTCTGACTAATGAAACACTTTAAAGAACTTCCAGGCATGTTTATCCTAAAGCAGTGGTTTTCAATCTTTTTAATGCCACGACCCCCAACCGGTCATAAGTCGAGGACTATTCAACTGGTGCAGCACCGTTTGCAGAATGGGGCTTTTGGCGGGCTCAGCAGGGCAGAGACAGCCTGGACAATTCCTATTGGCTTTTGAAAGTCAATAGAGTTAGACTCTATTCAAGAGTCTATTTCAAAAGCCAATAGAATAAAAGGGAGTAGCACAGTTAGGAAAAGGGGAAAAAAATGGTGGACTGCGTTGTTTGGCGACCCCCGTGAAATGGTCGTTCGACCCCAAATGGGGTCCCGACCCACAAGTTGAGAACCACTGGCCTAAAGTCTTTATTACCAGTGTTACAAATTGTCGGCACATCATGGAGGTTTATGCCAGAATCTGAATTCCTCTTGCTGACATCTCACTTTTCTTGCTAAACCCCTCCCTTATCTTGCAGTCACAAGTCACATCTTCCAATTAGCCCAGAGGGCAGAGATTCACTTCCCTTCCTTTTCCCTGGCTTTTGTTATTTCCCCTCCCTTTTCTCTGTCATCTGAATTAACTCTAAAAGTACCAGACAGTTCTGCATATTTTGTCAAAGCAAGAATATTCAATATTAGCAGCGCTGATAGCAAAAGGGTAACAAAATTGGGAGTAGTCATGCAATGATTCACTTAATGGCCACATGGCAATTGTGTTGTAAGTTAAGGTCTACCAGGAATCGAGGCAGAAATGTAAAGGTGCAAGGTACAGCTACTTAAAAGGGTTGTTGACAGGTGCACTTTTCTAAATAGCAATGTTCCAATATCTGAGGGGTTGCCACAAAAAAGAGGTGTGTGTGTGTCAGCTTAACCTTCAAAACGCCTGAAAGCAGGACAAGAAGCAACAGATGGAAACTCATCAAGGAGAGAAGCAACCTGGAATTAAGGAGAAACTGCCTGATAGTGAGAACAATTAACCAGTGGAACAACCTGCCTCCAGAAGCAGTCAATGCTCCAACACTGGAAGTTTTTAAGAAGAGATTGGACAGCCATTTGTCTGAAATGGTATAGGTTTCCTGCCTGAGCAGGGGGTTGGACTAGATGACCTCCAAGGTCCCTCTCCCAACTTTATTATTATTATTATGGATCATTGCACAGTCAGCCAGATGTTCAGACTGGATTTGGCATTTTGTCTACCTATCGAGTCCTTACCCAGGACCTGGGATAGGCAGATGTGGATGTTTGATGGTATTACAGATATCGTCGCAGGATGGAAGCAGTTCCTAATAAGGCCGCCTTTTGCAATTGACTAATAGCGAATTTGTCAATGCCAATAGTGTTCAAGTGGTGCTCCAGTTGTTTTGGGATTGCACCCAAGGAGCCTATGACTATTGGTACTACCCTTGCTTGCTTTTGCCACAGTCTTTCTATTTCTATTTGTAGGTCTTTGTATTTTGTTATCTTCTCCAGTTCTTTCTCGTCTATTCTGCTGTCTCCAGGCACTGCCACGTCCACTATCCAGACTTTTTTGTCTTTCTTATCGACAATTGTTAAGTCTGGGGTGTTATGTTGCTGGTGCTTGTCTATTTGAATTCTGAAGTCCCAGAGCAGTTGAATTTTATCATTTTCTATGACTTCCTCTATTTTATGATCCCACCAGTTTTTGCTTACAGGCAAATGATATTATTATTATTATTATTATTATTATTATTATTATTATTATTATTATTATTATTATTAAGCTATTCTCCATAGCCCCTGAAGGCAGGACAAGAAGCAAGGGATGGAAACTAACCAAGGAGAGAAGCAACCTGGAATTAAGGAGAAACTGCCTGACAGTGAGAACAATTAACCAGTGGAACAACCTGCCTCCAGAAGCGGTGAATGCTCCAACACTGGAAGCTTTTAAGAAGAGACTGGACAGCCATTTGTCTGAAATGGTATAGGTTTCCTGCCTGAGCAGGGGTTTGGACTAGATGACCTCCAAGTTCCCATCCAGCTCTGTTATTCTGTTCAATGTTATCTGGAAAAAGACAAGGCTCTAAGTGTTGTTACCCAACACTGGTTACTTTTCTAAGGACCCAGGGCCCATTGTGTAACATAGCACACTCCCTGCAAAATAACAGGCTTGGCAGGCATGCAGCCACAAAAGCTTCTCAATTCAGGAGTGGTGATCTGGCAACAAAACGACTATTGCAGATAATGTCCACCCTCTGGTAATCTGAATGCATCGATTTGAGTAACGCCCCAAATCTCATCTGTCATTTTTTGCCTTTACAGATAGTTTAGTGACCGTTTGAAATTACAAGGGCGCTGAAAAAAAGTGATTTAGGAGCCTTTTTCACACTTACGACCCTTGTAGTGTTCCCACGCTCATATGATCAACATTCGGACACTGGGCAAGTGAGTCATATTTATGACGGTCACTGTGTCCTGGGGGGGGGGTGTCATATGCTTTCTCTTTTGCAACCTTCTGACAATGGGGAAGCTAGATTCAGTTAACAACGGTGTGGCCCATTTAACAACTGCAGTGATTCGCTTAACAACAGTGGCAAGAAATGGAGCAAAACAGTCTTGCTTAGCCACAGAAACGCTGGGCTCAATGGTGGCCGTAGGTGCGAGGACTACCTGTCCTTCCAATAGGACTAGGTGAAATAAATAAAGAAAAGAAACTTCCTGACAGTTAGAACAATTAACCAGTGGAACAACCTGCCTCCAGAAGCGGTGAATGCTCCAACCCTGGAAGTTTTTAAGAAGAGACTGGACAGCCATTTGTCCGAAATGGTATAGGCCAGGGGTAGGCAACCGTGGCTCTTTTATGACTCGTGGACTTCAACTCCCAGAATTCCTGAGCCAGCCATGCTGAGGGGAAAGGGAGAGGTTTCCAAGCTGAGCCATGCTGGCTGAGGAATTCTGGGAGTCGAAGTCCACGAGTCATAAGAGAGCCAAGGTTGCCTAACCCTGGTATAGGGTTTCCTGCCTGAGCAGGGGGTTGGACTAGATGACCTCCAAGCTCCCTTACAATATTATTATGGATCATCGCACAGTCAGCCAGATGTTCAGACTGGATTTGGCATTTTGTCTACCTATCGAGTCCTTACCCAGGACCTGGGATAGGCAGATGTGGATGTTTGATGGTATTACACATATCATTGCAGTATTATTATTATTATTATTATTATTATTATTATTATTATTATTATTATTATTATTACTACTACTACTACTACTACTACTACTACTACTAGAAAAACATAGCGTTGTCAGCGGAAAAGAATTCGCCTTTTGTAATCCTCAACCACCAGAGGTCGGTTGGGACTCCGAGATTGGGAAAACGTTCTGGAACTTTCTGCGGAAGGAAAGTCGTCGGGCTCACCTTGCTTCACCGCGGTCGAGAGATTCAGCTTAGCTGACTTGATCTGGGCTTTGGCCAGATGTAAGGAGGAGGCCAGGAGCTGGGCTGCCTTCATGTACAGAACCAGCTGCTCAACTTGCCTAAAAAGGAAGACAACAGGACAATGTCAACAATCTTTTCATGGCTCAACTCGGCCACTCAGTCACAGACGATCTATTTGGCCAGGGTTTTATTTTTTTGAATAATATTTTATTAATTTTCCAATTTTAGATTTGAATATTTAAAAAGCAACGTGGTGACTGGGTTCATCAACAGCTCAGTAACCATGTTGTTGTTAGTCGCGAAGTCGTGTCCGACCCATCGCGACCCCATGGACAGACCTTCCTGTCCTCTACCATCTTCTGGAGTCCATTTAAATCAATATTTTTACAGGCGGCTGTCACGTACAAGCTGGGTTGACAAGATCAGAAATGAGGAGGGGATAAGCCCCTTAGGAAAGCCAAGGGAAATCATCAAAACAATTAAAAAATTAAAATTAGAATATTTCGGACGTGTGATGCGACACCCAGAAAAATACGACATACTCCCATTTAATCCTCCAGGGAAAGATGGAAGGCAAACGAGGTCCAGGCAGAAGAAGAACATCGTGGCTTCAAAATCTAAGGGGCTGGTTTGGACAAAACTCAGCAGCACTTTTTCGTGCGGCTGCTGATAAAAACAGGATCGCCAACATGATCGCCAACGTCCGATAACGGATATGGCACAAGAACAACAACAACAATAGCTAGTACTAATCTCAGGCTACAACATCAAATATTTCTTCTCTTCTTTCCCCTTAACCATTACTGTCTCATGTTCAGGTTGGTACATTTCCAATTATATCAATTCAATAAGGACATCATTATTACATTTATCAATAAATTTTTAGCTTATGCGTATCTTAATTACATTCAATCTTCATAAACCATCCGTATCCTGTTATTGATTTTTAGTCAATTTTTTAAAATTTCTTGTCAATATTCCAATTTAACTGTTGATATTTATAATTTTCAGAACTTAGGGTAACCCAAATTTCCCTTATTTCACTAGATAACAAACTATATAACAGTGATGGCAAACTTTTTAGAGACCGAGTGCCCAAACTGCAACCCAAAACCCACTTATGCATCGTTGGGTGCCGGGTGGGTGTGGCCCATTGTGTGGGCATGGCTGTGGTGGTAACGGCTGTGGTGGCAACGGGTGGGACTAAAAAGTTCAATCAATCAATTCCAACTTTGCAAGATCTTTTTTTTCCCGCGAGAAGTTGAAATTGACTGATTGATAAGCGAAAAGGTTTTATAAAACCCAGCTGAAGGCCTAGGACTGGAGCGAGGGCGCACAGAGAGGTTCGCCATCACTGCTATAGAATATCTAAAATACACATTTTATCTATTTAAATATAATCTTGTTCTATTTCCTAAGAGTTATTGATTTCCCACCATATTAAATCGTCTACTTAATAACACAATATCCCCTTTCATAAATCAAAAACCATTAAATATATTGCCTAGATCAGTGATGGGGACCCAAGTGCCCAAACTGCAACCCAAAACCCACTTATGTATCGTTGGGTGCCGGGTGGACCCAACTTCTGTTTTATAATTCAAAGGCTGTGTCAGCAACTGGTCTTATTAAACACAGTTGTACTCAGTCCACAAAAGCATTCAGCATTAAAATAACTGGACAAGCCAGGATATTATGGTTTGGTATTTTTGTCCATCGACTGAGACCTTAGAGCAGGGGTAGACAACCTTGGCTCTTTTATGACTCGTGGACTTCAACTCCCAGAATTCCTGAGCCAGCCATGCTGACTCAGGAATTCTGGGAGTTGAAGTCCACAAGGCATAAAGGGGGCCATAGTTCCCCCATGCTGGCTCAGGAATTCTAGGAGTTGAAGTCCACGAGTCATAAAAGAGCCAAGATTGCCTATCCCATCCTTAGAGGTATCATTGCAGGATGTCAGCCGTGCCAAGTAAAACTGCCCTTTGCAATTGACTGATGGAAGTGTCAATTCCAATGGCGTTTACGTGGTGCTCCAGATGTGTTGGGTTTGCACTCCAGACACCAATCCCTATTGGTACTACTTTTGCTTTCTTTTGCTACAGCCGTTCTATTTTTATTTGCAGGTCTTTGTATTTTGTATCGTTATTAATTATTATCCAATTTATTTGCTCTCCATCTCCAGGTTCAAGGAGACTCTGAGAGGATAAAAAGCCAGACTGCTCTGGATTGTGGGTGCACCAGTAGGGCAATCTGCCAGGTGGGTCTGCATCAACTCAACTCAAGCAAGCTAGAACTAAGGAGAAACTTCCTGACAGTCAGAACAATTAACCAGTGGAACTCCTTGCCTCTAGAAGTTGTGAATGGTCCAACACTGGGAGTTTTTAAGAAGAGATTGGATGACCATTTGTCTGAAATGGTATAGGGCAGAGGTCCCCAACTTTTGGGGCATCAGGGACCGGTTCCGTGGAGAAGGGTTTTTCCGTGGACTGGAGAATGCGTGGTTTTGTGTGCTGCCTATATCCCAGGGATGGAGCTTTTCTGGCATTGCTGGCATGCTGTGGCCCAGTACCGCTCCACAGATTGGGGTTTGGGGATACCTGGTATAGAGTTTCCTATCTGAGCAGGGGGTTGGACTAGAAGACCTCAAAGGTCCCTTCCAACTCAGTTATTCTATTCTATTCTATTCTATTCTATTCTATTCCATTCCATATTCTTATTCTATTCCATACTATTAATTTTTATTCATATTCTATTCCAAATTCTTATTCTATTCTATTCCTAACTCTTATTCAATTCTCATTCTATTCTCATTCTATTCTATTCTATTCTATTCCTAAATTCTATTCTATTCTATTCTATCTATTCTTACATTCCTCCTATTGTTCTGTTCTATTTTATTCTATTCTATACTTATTTCTATTTCTATTCTTAACATAATCTCCTCACCTTTCCTCTACAAAGTATGAAATCGTCACCACCACACGTCCACGCAAAAAGCAAACCCAAACCCACACCGATGATAAGGCACGACCACAAACTAGAAGCCAGACCACAGCTGCATCTTTAAACCCCTCCAATCCATACACGAAGCAAACTGACACCCACCATGAAGATGAGGCACGACCACGAACGCGAAGCCAAACAATAGCCATGCAGCTCACCATCTCACATCCCCCTGCAACTCAGACTAACCTGAGCACAACAAAGCCCCCACCCAAACAGAACACTCCCCCACCCAATCAGAGCACAGCCAACCCCCCACCCAATCAGAGCACAGCCAAGCTTCTAACCAATCAGAACACACCTCCATCCAATCAGAACACAGCCAAGCTCTCATCCAATCAGTTCATACCCCCACTGGCAGTTAAAAGGAAGAAACAGCTACGATCACACATGGCTCCTAGAAGCACGAAGCCGAAAACACCAGCCTGAAGATGACGAATGAGACTTCGTCGAAACGTCATAAAAAAAAAAAAAAAGAAAAACTGCACAAAGATAAAAAAAAAGCATCAATAAAATGTTGAATATTTTGAAACCATTTTGGTAACAGCGAGAAGTTGGAACATGAACCGTCCAGGGCAGGAAGAGATTTCCACGAGAGCCAGGCGTTTTGAGGAATTACCCACCCCCAGTCTTTGCTCAGCTGGCTGATCTGATCCACCACGATGCTCTCCTGGATCTGGTAGAGGGACACGGCGGAGCTGCAGAGCTCTGGGGTGCCACTGCGAATAGCCGTCAGGTCCAGCACGCACTCCGTGAAGGCCAGCATCAAATTCAAGTGGCGCAGCGTGTCGGTGTGCTCTCTCTGGAGGGAAGCAAGCCAAAGCCAAATTTTCAGGCCACCAAGAACACCCAATCCTTGTGCGAGACAAATTCCGTGTGTGTATGTGTGTGTGTGTAATCACACTTGGGCCAAATAAAGTAGAGGCAGACTTAAAACAACCGTTCATTTAGCGACCGTTCAAAGTTACAACAGCACTCTTGAAAGATCAATCGCAAGAGAAGTACCTCTTTGTATGGAAAAGATGGATAAATTTTATACAATATAATAGTATAATATTATACTTTATATAAGTATGATATAAAAAAATATTATTTAGTTTTTGAATAACTTATATTTAAAGTTTAAGATATTATTTTGATATCCTTTTTTAAATTCTCTATCTTTCTTATTTTTTTTTTTCTTTTTTCTTGTTTCTTTTCTCTTTCTCTTTCTGCTTTCTATATATAATGGTGTTAAAGTATTTTATAATTTGTTTAATGATTGTAACCAAATTTGTTTATGGTTTATTTGTGTTTAAAATTTTTTCTTTTAAGTTTTAACTAAGCCTGCATTCAGCTCTGGGAAGATTGGGGGAAGGTTGGGGTGGGCTGGGAGGGTCTGGGGAAGGGAATTTTTTTGTAAAATTTAAAAATGTTCAATAATAAAAAAAAAAAGTTACAACAGCACTGAAAAAAAAAAGCAACTTATGACCATTTTTATACGCTGAAGCGTTCCTGTGGCCACGTGACCAAAGTTCAGAGGCTTGGCAACTGACTCGTATTTATGACGGTCGCAGTGTTCCAGGGCCACGTGATCTCCTTTTGCAACCTTCTGACAAGAAAGTCAACGGGGAAGCCGGATGGTCGTATAAGTCACTTTTTTTCAGTGCCGTTGTAACTTCAAACGGTCACTAGCAATAGCACTTAGACCAGTGGTTCTCAACCTTTCTAATGCCACGACCCCATAATACAGTTCCCCATGTTGTGGTGACCCCCAACCACTTATACATCACTGGGTGCCAGGGGCGTGGCCAAAGAAAAGGGGGAAAAAATGACGGACAGCCTTGTTTGGCGACCCCCGTGAAATGGTCGTTCGACCCCAAATGGGGTCCCGACCCACAGGTTGAGAACCACTGACTTAGACTTATACACCGCCTTACAGACCTCTCTAAGTGCTTTACAGAGTCAGCCTGTTTGCCCCCAACAATCTGGGTCCTCATTTGACCAACCTCGGAAGGACGGAAGGCTGAGTCAACCTTGAGCCGGTCAAGATCAAACTGCTGGCAGTGGGCAGAGTCAGCCTACAATACTGTATTCTGACCACTGCGCCACCCTGGGAAGGAAGGGAGGGAGGGAGGGAGGGGAAAAGGGAGGGAGAGAAAGGAGGGAAGAATAACAATAGCACTTAGGCTTACATACTGCTTCACAGGGCTTTACAGCCCTCTCTGAGTGGTTTACAGTCACTCTATTTGCCCCCAACAATCTGTGTCCTCATTTTACTGACCTCGGAAGGACGGAAGGCTGAGTTAACCTTAAACCGGTCAGAATCGAACTACTGGCAGCCAGCAGTCAGCAGAAGTAGCCTGCAATACTGCATTCTAACCACTGTGCCACCACAGCTTCCTTCCTTCTCCTTGTTTCCCTTCCTTCTCGTCTTTCTTTCTTTCTTTCTTTCTTTCTTTCTTTCTTTCTTTCTTTCTTTCTTTCTTTCTTTCTCTTTCCTTCCTTCCTTCTTTCTTTCTTTCTTTCTTTCTTTCTTTCTTTCTTTCTTTCTTTCTTTCTTTCTTTCTTTCTTTCTTTCTTTCTCCTTCCTTCCTTTCCCAAGCAATAGCACTTATATACCACTCCACAGGGCCTTTTACAGCTCTCTTAAGCGGTTTACAGAGTCAGCATCTCGCCCCCCCAACAATCTGGGTCCTTGTTTTACCGACCTTGGAAGGATGAAAGGCTGAGTCAACCTGGCGCCGGTCAGGATCGAACTACTGGCAGTCAGCAGCAGTAGCCTCCAATATTGCATTCTAACCACTGCGCCACCAGGGCTCTTATGATACTAAACCAGGGGTAGGCAACCTTGGCTTTTTTATGATTCGTGGACTTCAACTCCCAGAATTCCTGAGTCAGCATGGCGGAGTCAGGAAGTCTGGGAGTTGAAGTCCATGAGTCATGAAGGAGCCAAGGTTGCCTACCCCTGCATTAAACGAATGAGTGTAATTTTTTTAAAAAATATATTTTATTGGGTTTTTTTTTATTTTAACAAATAAAATACTTTAGACCAGTGGTTCTCAACCTTTTTAATGCCGCGACCCCCCCCCAACCGGTCGTAAGTCGAGGACTACTCAACCGGTCGTAAGTCGAGGACTACTCAACTGGTGCAGCACCATTTGCAGAATGGGACTTTGGGCGGGCTCAGCAGGGCAGAGACAGCCTGGACAATTCCTATTGGCTTTGGAAAGCCAATAGAATTAGACTCTATTCAAGGGAGTCTATTCTATTGGCTTTCAAAAGCCAATAGAATAAAAGGGAGTAGCCCAGCTAAGGAAAAGGGGGGAAAAAAATGGCGGACTGCGTTGTTTGGCGACCCCCGTGGAATGGTCGTTCGACCCCAAATGGGGTCCCGACCCACAGGCTGAGAACCACTGGTTTAGACACACCGTGGTGTTTGGGTAAACAAACCATTCAAGGTACAAAACATACATAAACAGCTCAACTTAATACATTCACTATCATCTCTCAATTTCTCACAAATAACGTAACAGATTTAATATATTCCATTTCTAGCTTACATTTCTGTTACTACTCCACCTGTTTTAAAGCTTTATCCATTTAAAATGACCATAATCAAAATCTTGTTTTACATCAACAAATTATCACTTCAAGTATCTCTACCAAGTATATTAAAGTTTTTAATCTCTCTCAGCCTCCTTCTTATCACCAATCTCACGAATGAGTGTAATTGGAGGATCCTCTTGTGTACCCCCTTAACCTTGCCCCGTAATGTCTCTCTCAACCCCGTACCTCCATCAAAGTTTCTTCCGGCAGTTCGGGAGCTTCAAAGCTGGGAGGGGAGGCACCGTACGGCAGGTACTTCAAGCAAGGTGCCGGCTCAGCGCCGGGAGGAGAGGAGCCCATATAAACTCCGGGCGGAGAGCCCATCAGGACCCGGCCACTGGTAGAACAGAGGGAGCCTCCCGAGCTGTTAGAGCCAACTAAAAGGCAGGAAGGGGAAAAAAAAAAAAAGACTCATCACAACACACGGAGAGACACACTCTAAAGAACTGCGTGAGCTTACAATAGCCTTCCCATTGTTGTTGTTGTTAATTGCGAAGTCGTGTCCGACCCATTGCGACTCCATGGACAACGTTCCTCCAGGTCTTCCTGTCCTCTGCCATCTTCTGGAGTCCATTTAAGTTCACACCTACTGCTTCAGGGACTCCATCCAGCCCCCTCATTCTCTGTCGTCCCCTTCTTCTCTTGCCCTCCATCTTTCCCAGCATCAGGCTCTTCTCCAGTGAGTCCTTCTTTCTCATTCGGTGGCCAAAATACTTGAGTTTCAACTTCAGGATCTGGCCTTCTAAAGAGCAGTCGGGGTTGATCTCCTCTAGGACTGACCGGTTGGATCGCCTTGCAGTCCAGGGGACTCGCAGGAGTCTTCTCCAGCACCAGAGTTCAAAGGCCTCCATTCTTTGGCGCTCAGCCTTTCTTATGGTCCAAAGCCTTCCCACAGAAGAGAATATTTGTAGCTCAGGTTTTGATCTGGGGTGTCCTTGCCGCTGGCTGAGTTTGGTGGTTTCATGACCCAGCTAGGTAGCATCATCAGTGCTAGAAGGGAGTAGGGTTTGCAGGGGGGGAAGATGAGGAGGAGGAGGACTGTGGGGGTCCTTGGTGCTCTCTGAGCTTGATGGTTTTCCTGCAGACGTTTCATGACCCAGCTGGGTAGCATCATCAGAGAAGGGAGGAGGACTGTGGGGGTCCTTGGTGCTCTCTGAACTGGGTGGTTTTCTTGCAGATGTTTCATGACCCAACTAGGGAACATCATCAGTGCTAGAAGGGAGTGGGGGGCTGAAGGAAGGAGGAGGAGGACTGTGGGATCCCTGGTGTTCTCTGAGCTTGGTTGTGTTCTTGCAGACATTTCATTGCCCAACTAGGTAACATCATCAGTGCTAGACGGGAGGAGGAGGAGGACTGTGGAGTCCTCGGTGTTCTCTAAGCTTGGTGGTTTCCTTGTAGGCGTCTCATGACCCAGCTAGGTAGCATCATTAGTGCTAGGTGGGGTTTGTGGAGTGGAGGGGAAAGAGAGTCAGGAGGACAAACAGCAAAAAGGAGCAGGAGAGGAAGAAGAGGAGGACGGTGGGGTCCCTGGTGCTCTCTGAGCTGGGTGGTTTTCTTGCAGACGTTTCATGACCCAGCTAGGCAGCATCATCAGTGCTAGAAGGGAGGAGGAGGACTGTGGGGGTCCTTGGTGCTCTGAGCTGGGTGGTTTTCCTGCAGATGTTTCCTGACCCAACTAGGTAACATCATCAGTACTAGCAGAGAGGAGGAGGAGGAGGAGGAGGAGGAGGACGACGACGACAATGGCCTCCTTGGTGCTCTCTGAGTTTGGTCATTTTCTTGCAGACATTTCATGACCCAGCTAGGTAGCGTCATCAGTGCTAGAAGGGAGGAGAAGGAAGAGGAGGAGGAGGACTGTGGGGGTCCTTGGTGCTCTCTGAGCTGGGTGGTTTTCTTGCAGACGTTTCATGACCCAGCTGGGTAACATCATCAGGGATAGAAGAGAGGAGGAGGAGGAAGACTGT
Source organism: Crotalus tigris (assembly GCF_016545835.1). Lineage (NCBI taxonomy): Eukaryota > Metazoa > Chordata > Lepidosauria > Squamata > Viperidae > Crotalus > Crotalus tigris. The sequence continues at coordinate 163,855 of NW_024097522.1, forward strand.
GGGGTCCTGGGTGGTTTTCTTGCAGACGTTTCGTTACCCAATTAGGTAACATCATCAATGCTTGAAGGGATGGGGTTTGGCTCTGTTTATATATATTAGCAGCTTGCCCTGTCTATGTTCATGGGAGACATTTTCCTCTTTTTAATAGTTCTTCAGTGAGGCTGTTGTTTATTGTAGCCGTTGTATAAAAACAGAGAGAAACCCCCACTCTTGGTTGGGTAATGAAATGTCTGCTAAAAAAACAACCAAGCTCAGAGACCATCACGGACTCCATAGTCAAGACTGCATCTGCCCTGCAGGGCCTCTACGTGCCTCTACATCAGTGGTTCTCAACCTTTTTAATGCCGCGACCCCCAACCGGTCGTAAGTCGAGGACTACTCAACCGGTCGTAAGTCGAGGACTACTCAACTGGTGCAGCACCATTTGCAGAATGGGACTTTTGACGGGCTCAGCAGGGCAGAGATAGCCCGGACAATTCCTCTTGGCTTTTGAAAGCCAATAGAATTAGACTCTATTCAAGACTCTATTTCAAAAGCCAATAGAATAAAAGGGAGTAGCACAGCTAAGGAAAAGGGGGGGAAAATGGCGGACTGCGTTGTTTGGCGACCCCCGTGAAATGGTCGTTCGACCCCAAATGGGGTCCCGACCCACAGGTTGAGAACCACGGCTCTACATGAAATGGTACAGGGTTTCAAATTTCAAACTTTATTGTCATTTTATGTGCACACACAGTGTACACATACAACAAAATTTACTTGACACCCAAAGACCAGGTCCCACACACATAATCCCCAAACACACTCCCACCCACCACAATTTCCCACCCCTAAGACCACCCAAACACCCACACAACAGACCAAGTAATACTGTCCAACAGTTCACTGATGGTGGCCCTTTAATTCATTGTTGAGTGCAACTATAGCTCTGGGATAAAAATTATTTAGAAAACGTGTGGTCTGAGTTTTAATTATTCTGTATCTTCTGCCAGAAGGCAACAGTCCAAAAAGATTGTAAGCAGGATGGGAAGAGTCCCTGAGAATGTTACACAACTCCCTCAAACAACGAGATTCAAAGATGTCGTCCAGGGCTGGTAGCTGAAATCCAATAATATTCTGGGCAGTTTTAATGATTCTCTGTAGAGCTTTTTTGTCCACTACAGAGCTACTTCCATACCATGCAAGAATGCCGTATGTCAGGACACTCTCAATGGTGCTGTGATAGTAGGACAGAAGTAGATGTTGAGATAAATTTATCTTCCTGAGCATTCTCAGGAATGAGCAAGGGGGTTGGACTAGAAGACCTCCAAGGTCCCTTCCAACTTTATTATTATAACCCAGTGGTTCTCAACCTGTGGGTCAGGACCCCATTTGGGGTTGAATGACCATTTCACGGGGGTTGCCAAACAACGCAGTCCGCCATTTTTTTCTCCTTTTCCTTAGCTGTGCTACTCCCTCTTATTCTATTGGCTTTTGAAAGCCAATAGAAGAGACTCTCTTGAATAGAGTCTAATTCTATTGGCTTTCAAAAGCCAATAGGAATGGTCCAGGCTGTCTCTGCCCTGCTGAGCCCGCCAAAAGTCCGCTTCTGCAAACAGTGCTGCACCGGTTGAATAGTCCTCGACTTATAACCGGTTGAGTAGTCCTCGACTTACGACCGGTTGGGGGGTCGCGGCATTAAAAAGGTTGAGAACCACTGTTATAACCTATACTGAGCAAGGGGCTGTTCAGTTTTAACACAGATGGAATTTTAACACACCTGGAATACCGCATGCAGTTTTGGTCACCACACTACAAAAAAAAGATGTTGAGGCTTTGGGAAAAAAATGCAGAGAAGGGCAACTGAGAGGATTAAAGGCCTGTAGGCAAAAACATTATGAAGAACGGTCGCAGGATTCGGGTTTGGCCAGCCTAGAGAAAAGAAGATATAGGGGAGGGGGACATGATAGCAGTCTCCCAGTATTTGAGCGGCCGCCACAAAGAGGAGGGGATACATTTATTTCCCAAAGCCCCTGAAGGCAGGACAAGAAGCAACAGATGGAAACTAATCAAGGAGAAGCTGGAATGAAGAAGAAACTTCCTAACAGTGAGTATAATTCAACAGTGGAAGAGCTTGCCACTAGAAGTTGTGGGTGCCTCCACCCCTGGAGGTTTTGAAGAGGAGGCTGGACACCCAACTGGTCTGAAATCGTACAGGGTCTCCTGCTTGAGCAGGGGGCTGGACTAGAAGACCTCCAGGGTCCCTTCCAGCTCGAGTCTAATGGGCTGATTTCTTTTATCCTTCTTTCAAACCCACTGTTCCTCTCTGGCCAGAATGTGGACTTTGCTGTCTTCAAGAAACCTTTGCCTTTCAGAAGCAGATGGATCTCTGGATCTTGTCCAGATGGGTAATAATAATAATGATGATGATAATAATAAAGTTGGAAAGGACCTTGGAGGTCATCTAGTCCAACCCTCTGCTCAGGCAGGAAACCCTATACGAGGGGTAGGCAACCTCAGCTTTTATGACTCATGGACTTCAACTCCCAGAATTCCTGAGTCAGCATAGCTGGCTGAGGAATTCTGGGAGTTGAAGTCCATGAGTCATAAAAGAGCCGAGGTTGCCTACCTCTGCCGTATACCATTTCAGACAAATGGCTGTCCAATCTCTTCTTAAAAACCTCCAGTGATGGAGCATTCACCGCTTCTGGAGGCAGGTTGTTCCACTGGTTAATTGTTCTCACTGTCTGGAAATTTCTCCTTAGTTCCAGGTTGGTTCTCTCCTTGGTTAGTTTCCATCCGTTGCTTCTTGTCCTGCCTTCAGGCGCTTTGGAGAATAGCTTGACTCCCTCTTCTTTGGGGCAGCCCCTGAGATATTGGAAGGCTGCTATCCTGTCCCCCCTCGTCCTTCTCTTCATTAAACTAGACATAGTTTTAAACTTCATTAAACTAAACAGACCCAATTCCAGCAACCGTCCTTATATGTTTTAGCCTCCAGTCCCCTGATCATCTTTGTTGCTCTTCTCTGCACTCTTTTCTAGAGTCTCAAGTTCTTTTTGACACCGTAGTGACCAAAACTGGACGCCGTATTCCAAGTGTGGCCTTACCAAGGCCTTGTAAAGTGGTATTAACACTTCACGTGATCTTGATTCTCTCCCTCTGTTAATGCAGCCTAGCTCTGTGTTGGCCTTTTTGGCAGCTGCAGCACACGGCTGGCTCATATTTACATGATTCTCCACTAGGACTTCAAGGTTCCTCTCACAGTTACTACTATTGAGCAAGGTACCCCCTATACTATACCTGTACATTTGGTTTTTCTTGCCATTTGGTTTGTGCTCATGTGTCGTTTTCAAGGAAAAACAACAACAACGAGAAAGCCCACTTGCCTTTTGAGAAGCACGTTTGGGAGACCACCATGCCCTGGATGACTGAGAATCTCCCATAGACATCCTTCTTCTGTAGCTTCAGGCGCCTTGGAGACCAGGGGCTCCCTTGGAGATGGCTGCCTCAGAATCGGTCCCCGCCTGGTGGCTGTCCAGTCGGAATCTGCTCAAGGACCCCCCCCCCTTTGACCCGGAAGGCGTCACTTCCTCACCTGACATTGTCCGAGCTCGCAGAACCATGTGGGTGCACGTGGGAGGGGTGGCGCTGTTCGGAGGGGATCCCACAGTGAACATCACTGCCCTGGAACTGGCTCCAACTGGCATGGATGGAGGTCCTCCGGTAGTGCCACAGGCCCCCGGGGGAGCTGGGGAGGAAAAATGAAGCGGGTTAGATCTCGGGAGAAGCTGATATATGCAGGATGAATGTAGGGCAGTGTTTCTCGACCGTGGCAGCTTTAAGAGGGGTGGGCTTGCACTCCCAGAATTCCCCAGCCAGCATGCTTTAAGAGAGGTGGGCTTGCACTCCCAGAATTCCCCAGCCAGCATGCTTTAAGAGGGGTGTGCTTCCCCTCCCAGAATCCCCCAGCCAGCATGCTTTAAAATGGGTGGACTTCCACTCCCAGAATCCCCTAGCCAGCATGCTTTAAGAGGGGTGGACTTCCACTCCCAGAATCCCCCAGCCAGCATGCTTTAAGAGGGGTGGACTCACTCCCAGAATCCCCCAGCCAGCATGCTTTAAAATGGGTGTGCTTCCCCTCCGAGAATCCCCCAGCCAGCATGCTTTAAGAGGGGGGGACTTCCACTCCCAGAATCCCCCAGCCAGCATGCTTTAAGAGGGGTGTGCTTCCCCTCCCAGAATTCCCCAGCCAGCCTGCTCTAAGATGGCGGGACTTCCACTCCCAGAATTCCCTAGCCAGCATGCTTTAAGAAGGGTGGACTTCCATTCCCAGAATTCCCCAGCCGGCATGCTTTAAGATGGGTGGGCTTCCATTCCATTGCTAGGTGTGGAATTCTGGGAGTTGAACTCTACCCACTTTTAAGCCGCCAAGGTTGACAAACACTGATCTAGGCTATCAGAGAGAACAAACGGCTACAAGCCAGAATTTTAGTCCTTTCTCAAGAGCACATCTTATCGATTCATCCTCTATAGCAGAGTTCCCCAATATAGAACTAAGGAGAAACTTCCTGACAGCGAGAACGATTAACCAGTGGAACATCCTGCCTCCAGAATGCTGTGAATGCTCCAACATTGGAAGTCTTTAAGAAGAGACTGGACAGCCGTTTTGTCTGAAATGGTACAGGGCTTGCTGACTGAGCAGGGGGTTGGACTAGATGACCTCCAAGGTCCCTTCCAACATTATTATTATTATTAACAACCTGCCTCCAGAAGCGGTGAATGCTCCAACACTGGAAGTTTTTAAGAAGAGACTGGACAGCCGTTTGTCTGAAATGGTATAGAGTTTCCTGCCTGAGCAGGGGGTTGGACTAGATGACCTCCAAGGTCCCTTCCAACTTTATTATTATAAACATGCTATATACCACAGATGTAAATACCTACACCCTTACATATAAATATTAATCACTGTCCATCTTGAATACATAGCAGAAAGAGGAAGCTTGAGAGTTCACAAAGGCGATGCCATATGGAACAAAACTGCGACTGAATCTGGATGTTCTCCTTCGGATACCACGAAGCCCCCCCCCCCCAGAAGGTAACAAGAAAAAGAGGTCATGGAGAGGAAGTGTAACATCCCAAACAATCCTATGGACCCTGCTCAAACGACGCTTATAGGCTGTGTCCTGGATAGGAAGGAGGGAACTGTCAATCATCTTTTTAATAATAATAATAACAACAACAACAATAACAATAATAAAATACTAATAAAGTTGGAAGGGACCTTGGAGATCATCTAGTCCAACTCCCTGCTCAGGTGGGGAACCCTATACTATTTCAGAAAAATGGCTGTCCAGTCCCTTCTTAAAAACTTCCAGGGTTGGAGCAATCACCGCTTCTGGTAGCAGGTTGTTCCACTGGTTAATTGTTCTCATTGTCAAGAAGTTTCTCCTTAGTTTTAGGTTGCTTCTCACCCTGATGAGTTTCCATCTGTTGCTTCTTGTCCTGCCTTCAGGCGCTGTGGAGAATAGCTTGACTCCCTCTTCTTTAGGGCAACCCCTGAGATACTGGAAGACTGCTATCATGCCCCCCCTCGTCCTTCTCTTCATTAAACTAGACATCCCCAATTCCAGCAACCGTTCCTTATATGTTTTAGCCTCCAGTCCCCTAATCATCTTTTTTTCTGCCGTCCTCATTTGATCCACCTGATTCCTGAGTTTCTGGAACCGGACATGAGGTATCTTATGAACATCCCTCTTCCCCGTGGCAGGCAGGTGTGCAAAACAACTTGCACCCCTCTGCCCCACCCATCAGCTTACCTGTGTCCATGGGCCGTTCGGTATTAAGGCTGTCAGTGCTGCTGCCCTGGTAGAGCTGGCTGCTAAGGGTAGTCTTTGCTGGTGGGTCTGACAGCTTGCTGGTGCTTACGGACCTGCGCAAGGAATAAAGGATATGGTCAGGAAAGGGCTGGCTGGGTGGGTTCCGAGTTGGAGATGTGAGTGTCTAGAACAGTGGTTCTCAACCTGCGGGTCGGGACCCCATTTGGGGTCGAATGACCATTTCACGGGGGTCGCCAAACAACGCAGTCCGCCATTTCCCCCCCCCCCCCTTTTCCTTAGCTGTGCTACTCCCTCTTATTCTATTGGCTTTTGAAAGCCAATAGAAGAGACTCTCTTGAATAGAGTCTAATTCTATTGGCTTTCAAAAGCCAATAGGAATTGTCCAGGCTGTCTCTGCCCTGCTGAGCCCGCCAAAAGTCCCATTCTGCAAACGGTGCTGCAAGTTGTCTGCAGCGAAGGCGAGCTGTCTGGAAGTTTCCACCCCTCCCTGCTGAGCAACTACTAAAAATGTAAGTAAAAGAGGGCCAGGAGTGGGAGGTGGGAGGGTGGCGGGCGCAGGGAGGGTTGCTGGCGCATGTGGGGCCCGGCGGGTGCCTTACCTCCCTTGGGCTGGGCCAGCTGGTGGCCCAGCCGGTGATCAGCCTGCGCCATCTCTGCCCCTTGCCAGCTACGCCTCGGCTGGCGCAGGGGGCGGCACCACGCATGCGCGGCTCTCCCGGGCAAGGAAAGTCCTCGACTTACGACCGGTTGGGTAGTCCTCAACTTACGACCGGTTGGGTAGTCCTCGACTTACGACCGGTTGGGTAGTCCTCGACTTACGACCGGTTGGGTAGTCCTCGACTTACGACCGTTTGGGGGTCACGGCATTAAAAAGGTTGAGAACCACTGATCTAGAGCAGGGGTCTCCAAACTTGGCAACTTTTGAGACTTGTGGAATTCTGGGACGAAGTCCACAAGTCGTAAAAGTTTCGAAGGTTAGAGATCCCTGGTTTACTGCCTCTGTCTTCTCTAAAAAGAAAACCTCCCAGAAAATTGAGGTTCTCCAGATGGCAAAGACCCCGATAACCCTGTAGTTAGGCTACTGTAGGAGAAGGAGTGGCAGAAGCTGGAGGCAGACTTAAAAGAGGCATCAGTCTAGGGCAGGGGTAGGCAACCTTGGCTCTTTGATGATTCGTGGACTTCAACTCCCAGAATTCCTGAGCCAGCATGGCTCAGTATGGAAACCTCTCCATTTCCCCTCAGCGTGGCTGGCTCAGGAATTCTGGGAGTTGAAGTCCACAAGTCATAGAGGCAAGGTAGCCTACTCCTGGTCAAGAACAGGGCTTTTCAACCTTTTCACCCATTGTACCACTTTTAGGATATGGCAACATCGGAGTACCACCAGTCGCCTAGCAAGGTGGCAAAAACAATGACCCCCCGCAAAAGGGAAAAAGTGATAAAATACAGGTAGTCCTCGACTTACAACAGTAAGAGGATTGGCAGTGGGGGTGGGGTGGTGGGGTGTTTGGTTTTTATTCCCCCCCCCATCTGCTGGGTGGTTGCAGCAGGTTTTGGTCACTTCACATGACCCTGGGACACTGTGACCGTCATAAATATGAATCGGTTGCCAAGCATCTGAGTGTAAATCACAAGACCCTGGAGAGGCTTCAACATTCCAGCTGATCGGCACTTCTTCTGGGCTCAGAAGAAGTACCAGGATCAGCGCCGAGTTCCAGCTGGAGCCTGGCGCTGATCCTGGCGCTTCTGCTGAGCCCTGACAGCCCCGAAGAAGCACCAATCAGCTGGAAAGCGGCACTGATCCTGGCGCTTCCGCTGAGCCCTGACAGCCCTGCAGCTCCAGCCGTCTCTCGCTCAGGCTTGTGCGGTGCTGCCACCGGTTTAGCTCATTCCCTTCCCCCACTACCACTTTTCTGGGATGGTCGTGTACCACCTGCCAGGTGCCAATGGACCACAGGTGGTACCCGTACCACTGGTTGAAAAGCCCTGGTCTAGAATCCCTACTACATAGTCACAAAGTCCAATCCCCACCCTTAAATTCCGTTGACCCGTATCTGACTCCTACCAAAGGCTAATGGTTAGTTGAAAATACTCCTATGCACAGGCTTTGGGGCAATACATTCGTTGAATTGGACCTTCACGTGTGGACCTGATGTGTACCTCACATCTACCGTTGTTTACCCCAAAATAAGACCGGGTCTTATTTTATTTATTTATTATTTATTTATGAGACTTATATACCGCTTTAAGTGCAAGCACTCTCTAAGCGGTGTACACCAGTAAGCAATGTATATATATATTTACATTGCCCCCAACAATCTGGGTCCTCATTTTACCTACCCCGGAAGGATGGAAGGCTGAGTCAACCTTGAGCCGGTGAGATTTGAACCGCTGACCTGCTGAACACAGTCAGCTAAAGTGGCCTGCAGTACTTCACTCTAACTGCTGCGCCACCTCAGCTCTTAATATTTTTATTTATTTTGCTTCCAATAGAGGCACCAAGTCTTTTTTTCCTGAGTAGGTCTTACCTCACCTCCAGCATCGACAGCCCCACCCAGCCGGTCCACTTTTTTGGGGGCCGAAGTTCTGCACCTGCATTCGGGCCTGCATTTTGCAGTTAGGCCTTTCCAGAAGGCCTAAGCAGCTGAGTACCGAGCTATGGATTCAATCCATAGCTTGGTGCTCGGCTTCCAAGATCTTGCAGAACCAAGCTATGGATTGAATCTATAGCTCGGCTCTTGGCTGCAGAGGTCTTCAGGAAAGCCCTATGACTGCGAAATGCAGGCCTGACTGCAGAAGAGGCCTCAGAAGAAGTGGGCCGGTGAAGAGAGGCCTTGCTGCAAGGAAAGCAGATGCGAGGCAGGTGTGACAGCTCCACCCACCCCCCACCCCAGCTTGGTTTTTTTAGGTGTGTGCCTCGCCCCAAAATTGGGCTTACTTTTAGGATACTAGGGTTTATTGTTGGTGTAGGCCAGGGGTAGGCAACCTTGGCTCTTTTATGACTCGTGGACTTCAACTCCCAGAATTCCTGAGCCAGCATGGGGGAAACTATGGCCCCCTTCATGACTGGTGGACTTCAACTCCCAGAATTCCTGAGCCAGCATGGGGGAACTATGGCCCCTTCATGACTTGCGGACTTCAACTCCCAGAATTCCTGAGCCAGCATGGGGGAACTATGGCCCCTTCATGACTTGCGGACTTCAACTCCCAGAATTCCTGAGCCAGCATGGGGGAAACTATGGCCCCCTTCATGACTGGTGGACTTCAACTCCCAGAATTCCTGAGCCAGCATGGGGGAACTATGGCCCATTCATGACTGGTGGACTTCAACTCCCAGAATTCCTGAGCCAGCATGGCTCAGCTTGGAAACCTCTCCCTTTCCCCTCAGCATGGCTGGCTCAGGAATTCTGGGTTGAAGTCCACGAGTCATAAAAGAGCCAAGGTTGCCTACTACTGATCTAGGCCAGGGGTGGGGAACCTTGGCTCTTTTATGACTCGTGGACTTCAACTCCCAGAATTCCTGAGCCAGCTTGCTAAAGTGTGAAATGTTTTTTTGGGGGGGTAACCCCATTGTTGTAATTACCCCTACCCCAACCTTTTCCTCGAACCCTACCCCGAATCCCACTACCTATGTTGACCCTCCCTTCCCCCTCTATAAAACCTAATAAAATATTTTCCAAAAAAAAAATAAAATAAAATAAAAAGACTCTGATGACACACAAGCAGACTCCATTACGGTCGTAGGTTGAGAGGGCTTCCTGTATTATGTCTAGAACAGGGCTTAGATGTTAAGCCAGGGCTTTTCAACCAGTGGTACAGGTACCACCTGTGGTACATTGGCACCTGGCAGGTGGTACGCGACCCTCCTAGAAAAGTGGGTAGCGGGGGAGGGGAATGAACTGAACCGGTGGCAGCACCGCACAAGCCTGAGCGAGAGACGGCTGGAGCTGCAGGGCTGTCAGGGCTCAGCGGAAGCACCAGGATCAGTGCTGCTTTCCAGCTGATCGGCGCTTCTTCGGGGCTGTCAGGGCTCAGCGGAAGCGCCAGGATCAGCGCCAGGATCCAGATGGAGCTCAGCGCTGATCCTGGTGCTTCTGCTGAGCCCAGAAGAAGCGCCGATCAGCTGGAATGTTGCAGCCTCTCCAAGGTCTTGTGATTTACATTCAGAGGCTTGGCAACTGATTCGTATTTATGATGGTCACAGTGTCCCAGGGTCATGTGAAGTGACCAAAACCTGCTGCAACCACCCAGCAGATGGGGGGGATAAAAACCAAACACCCCCCTCCCCACCTCCGCTGCCAATCCTCAATAGAAATGCTCACAACAATGAAAACCTCGGACAGGAGGAAGAGCGCCGCCGGTTGGCCAGGCAGGTGTCTTGCTCGGCTGTGGCTTGGGGGGCACCTTTTTCAGTGCCATTGTAACTTCGAAGAGTCACTAAGCAAACTGTTGTAAGTCGAGGACTACCTGTACTTTATCACTTTTTTCCCTTTTTTTTTTTGGTCATCAGGTTTTTGACCCCTTGCTAGGCGACTGGTGGTACTCGGATGTTGCCATATCCTAAAAGTGGTACAATGGGTGGAAAGGTTGAAAAGCCCTGGTCTAGATGACCTCCGAGATCCCTTCCAACTCTTGTTATTCGGTAAGGGTCTCCTGCTTGAGCAGTGAGTTGGACTGGGGGACCACTCCAAGGTCCTTCCAACGGTGTTATTCCATGATTCTGTGAGAGTCTCCTGCTTGAGCGCGGGAGGGGGGGAGTTTACTGGAGGACCTCCAGGGTCCCCTTCAAACTGTGTTGTTCTATGATTCTGCAAGAGTCTCAATGCTTGAGCAGCGGGTTGGATTAGATGACCACCTGAGGTCCCTTTCAACCTTGTTATTCTATAGTTCTGTAAGGGTCGCCTGCTTGAGCAGGGGGTTGGACTAGAACAGTGGTTCTCAACCTTTTTAAGGCTGCGACCCCCCCAACCGGTCGTAAGTCGAGGACTACTCAACTGGTGCAGCACCGTTTGCAGAATGGGACTTTTGGCGGGCTCAGCAGGGCAGAGACAGCCTGGACAATTCCTATTGGCTTTTGAAAGCCAATAGAATTAGACTCTATTCAAGAGAGTCTATTCTATTGGCTTTCAAAAGCCAATAGAATAAAAGGGAGTAGCACAGCTAAGGAAAAGGGGGGAAAAATGGCGGACTGTTATTCTGTGACCATTAATACGGTTACAGACCAGTATAGAGGTGGGGCGTGGTTGTTTATTTGAGATAGCTGCTTTAAGAAAGTAGAGAGTCAGTTCTTAAAAAAAAGGAGATCAGGTCAATTAAACTTTACAGAAACTAAAAAGCTTTTTTTGGATGCAGAGCAAACCGTTTTTCAAAGGAAAAAAACAATCAAACAAGAAAGTTCAGTTGCCTTTTGGAAAAAAATAAAACCTTTTGACCTGGATGATAAAAGAATCTGCACAGACATTTTATTCTGCAGAAGCTTCTCAGAAGAAGAGATTTATCAGGGGAAAAAAAAAAGGCAACGAAGCAAAAGATCAAATCAAACCTTGGGGTTATTTTTAATCCATCCGTGGTGATAAGAAATGCAAAACACATTTAAAAAAACAAAACAAAACACCATGGGAAAATCTTACAAAGAAGAGTGTTTACTCACACCCAGCCTTTTCTCTGCTACAAGCTACACGCTAAAATGCTGCCAGATAGGGAATTATTTTTTTTTTAAAAGCATGTTCTTTAAAGCGAGTCCCTCGTGCAGGACTCTCAGCTTCCAGAAAACAGCTTTGATTTTGCTTTAAGTGCTTTAATGTTTAACGACCGTGCAAGGACAGCAACTGGAACAATCTTGAAAGCAGCTCTTATATATAGCTCTTCCAATCGATGCTAACTGCTTCCAGGCCTGACCACCATAAATAGGAGGTAACAATTACAGCCATTATAAAAACAATAACTTCCACTTATCCATATATATATGTTGGCATCTCAACGCAAGAGGGAGCAGCCTCATTGCTTATTTGTTCCCAGGGTCTGCTGGAAGAGCCAAGAGTTTATCAGCAATCTTAAAACCTAACTGAGTGATTATGCGCCATCAACCTGTTGTTGACTCTTCGCAACTAACCTAGATAGATTTTCTCCATGATGGTCTATCTCTCACCTGGTCCTTCAGACCAGGGAAACCCAGTCTATCCACCCGGCTTTTAAAACACAGCAAGCACATAATAGGCCGTTTAGATCTATGAATATAAGTCAGGGGTCTTCAAACTTGGCCCCTTTATGACTGGTGGACTTCAACTCCCAGAATTCCTGAGCCAGCATGGGGGAACTATGGCCAATTCATGACTCACGGACTTCAACTCCCAGAATTCCTGAGCCAGCATGGGGGAACTATGGCCCCCTTCATAACTCGCGGACTTCAACTCCCAGAATTCCTGAGCCAGCATGGGGGAACTATGGCCCCTTCATGACTCGTGGACTTCAACTCCCAGAATTCCTGAGCCAGCATGGGGGAATTATGACCCCTTCATGACTCGCGGACTTCAACTCCCAGAATTCCTGAGCCAGCATGGGGGAACTATGGCCCCTTCATGCCTTGTGAACTTCAGCTCCCAGAATTCCTGAGCCAGCATGGGGGAATTATGACCCCTTCATGACTCGCGGACTTCAACTCCCAGAATTCCTGAGCCAGCATGGGGGAACTATGGCCATGACTTCCAGACTTCAACTCCCAGAATTCCTCAGCCAGCATGGTGGAACTATGGCCCCTTCATGACTTGCAGGCTTCAACTCCCAAAATTCCTGAGCCAGCATGCCTGGCTGAGGAATTCTGGGAGTTGAAGTCCACAAGTCATAAAAGGGCCAAGCTGGAGGACCCCTGGTATAAGTAGTCCTCTACTTACACCCACAGCTGAGCCCAACATTTCTACCGCTATGCAAGACAGCCGTGAGTTTTTCCCCCATTTTATGGCCTTTTCTTGCCATCGTTGTTAAATGAATCCCTGCAGTTATTAAGTTAGTAACAGAGTTGTGAAGTGAATCCAGCTTCCCCCGTTGATTTTGCATGTCAGAAGGTTGCAAAAAGGAATCACCAGACCCCGGGATCTGGCGACCGTCATAAATATGAGGCAGTTGCCAAGGACCTGCATTCTGATCACGTGACCCTGGGGACGCGGCAGCAGTCATTGTGTGTGAAAATTGGTCATAAGTCACTTTTTTCCCCAGCGCTCTTGTAATTTCACACAGTAACTAAACAAATTAGCTGTACAAAATTACCAATACAGGTCGACCTCCATTTATGAGCACATTGGGACTGACACTTCCGTCGCTAAGCGAGGTGACTGCTAAAAGCGAGTCGCGCCCAGTTTTCCAACGTTTGACAGTTGCTCAGTGAACTGCTGCAGTCACTAAGCGAATCGTGCAGTCATTAAGCGAATCTAGCTCCCCCTCTGACTCTGCTTATTGGTTGGGAAGCTTGCAACAGGTGACCAGGCATTCTGCAACTGTTTTAAACACATGCCAGTTGCCAAGTGCACGGATTCTGATCGCGTGACCATGGGGATGCTGCAACTGTCGTAACTGCGAGGACTGATTTGGAGTCACTTTATTCAGTGCTGTCCCAAAGGTGCTTTTTTCAAGAGTCAACTGGATGTTCTTGTTTTTCCTTTGAAGACGTTTCGCTTCTCATCCAAGAAGCTCCTTCAGCTCTGACTGGAGGGCGGGGAATGGAAAGATTTATACTCCTTGCAGACAACTGGTCATTTGCCTTCTTTTAATGCCACGACCCCCAACCGGCCGTAAGTCAAGGACTACTCAACCGGTCGTAAGTCGAGGATTACCCAACTGGTGCAGCACCGTTTGCAGAATGGGGCTTTTGGCGGGCTCAGCAGGGCAGAGACAGCCTGGACAATTCCTATTGGCTTTTGAAAGAATTAGACTCTATTCAAGAGAGTCTATTCTATTGGCTTTCAAAAGCCAATAGAATAAAAGGGAGTAGCACAGCTAAGGAAAAGGGGGGAAAAAAATGGCGGACTGCATTGTTTGGTGACCCCCGTGAAATGGTCGTTCGACCCCAGATGGGGTCCCGACCCACAGGTTGAGAACCACTGTTTTAGAGAGAGTGATTGAGGCCACCTGGAAGATTATCTGTGTCCTGAGTAGTGCAAATGGGTGTGGAGCCTTCTTCTAGTAACTACAACACAGTCCTTTCCATAGTTCCAAGAAGGCTTCACACCCATCTGCACCACTCAGGTGATCCTGAGGACACAGATAAACCTCCAGGTGGCCTCAACGACTCTCTAGCTAGAAAGAATGCAAATGACCGGCTATCTGCGAGGAGTATAAATCCTTCCATTTTCCCCACCAGCCAGTCAGAACTGAAGAAAGCTTCTGGGATGGGAAGCAAAACGTCTTCAAAGAAAAACAAGAAAGTCCATCAAACATCAACACCTGCCTATTCCCACGTCTTTGGGAAAAGCTCAACAGGCAGACAAAAATGCCCAAATCCAGTTTGAACATTTGGTGGGCCGTGCAACGAATTACAGTAGAGTTCCCCAGCCTTTTGAGATTGGCGGCCTGGAACAGGGAGAGGGTGTGAAAGGAGGAATGGTTTTGCGTGTGTGTGTGTGTGGGTAAATGCATGCACGCGGCTGCACTAAAACACCCATTGCTCACGTGAATGGGGCTGTGGGCGCGGGCGCGCCGCCTGTGACGCTCGTGGTGATGCAACTGTTGGTGGTGGGGCAGGTTTGATTAAAGCAGGAATGCTCTAAAGCAGTGGTTCTCAACCTTTTTAATGCCGCGACCCCCAACCGATCGTAAGTCGAGGACTACTCAACCAGTCGTAAGTCGGGGACTACTCAACTGGTGCAGCACCGTTTGCAGAAGGGGACTTTTGGCGGGCTCAGCAGGGCAGAGACAGCCTGGACAATTCCTATTGGCTTTTGAAAGCCAATAGAATTAGACTCTATTCAAGAGAGTCTATTCTATTGGCTTTCGAAAGCCAATAGAATAAAAGGGAGTAGCACAGCTAAGGAAAAAGGGGGGGGGGGAATGGCGGACTGCGTTGTGTGGTGACCCCTGTGAAATGGTCGTTCAACCCCAAATGGGGTCCCGACCCACAGATTGAGAACCACTGCTCTAAAATATAACCCTGTTCTATTTCCTAAGAGTTATCTATTTCCCACCCTATTAAATCCTCTACTTAATAACACAATATCCCCTTTAATAAATAAAAAAAAACCATTGTATATGTTGCCTAGATTAATCAATAAATCAAACATATTCGTAGTGTTTAATTTTCTCTTCCTATTTGGCCAGGTTTGGTTAAAGCAGGAATGCTCGAAAAAGCAGCCAGTCAGAGCTGAAGAAGCTTCTGGGATGAGAAGCGAAACGTCTTCAAAGGAAAAACAAGAAACTGCAGGAGCCTCCTGGAAAAGCACCTTTGGGACAACCAGGATGACCTGGAGCAGGGCTTTTCAACCCGTGGTATGGGTACCACCTGTGGCACATTGGCACCTGGCAGGTGGTACACGACCATCCTAAAAAAGTGGTAGCGGGGGAGGGGAAATGAGCTGAACCGGTGGCAGCACCACACAAGCCTGAACAAGAGATGGCTGGAGCTGCAGGGCTGTCAGGACTCAGCGGAAGCGCCAGGATCAGTGCTGCTTTCCAGCTGATCGGCGCTTCTTCGGGGCTGTCAGGGCTCAGCGGAAGCGCCAGGATCAGTGCCAGGCTCCAGCTGGAGCTCAGCGCTGATCCTGGTGCTTCTGCTGAGCCCTGAAGAAGCACCAATCAGCTGGAATGTTGCAGCCTCTCCAGGGTCTTGTGATTTACATTCAGATGCTTGGCAACTGATTCATATTTATGACGGTCACAGTGTCCCAGGGTCATGTGAAGTGACCAAAACCTACTGCAACCACCCAGCTGATGGGGGGGAATAAAAACCAAACACCCCCCCACCCCACCCCCCCTGCCAATCCCCAACAGAAATGCTCACAACAATGGAAACCTTGGACAGGAGGAAGAGCACCACCGGGTGGGCAGGCAGGTGTCTTGCTCGGCTGTGGCTTGGGGGGCACCTTTTTCAGTGCCACTGTAACTTTGAACAGTCACTAAGCGAACTGTTGTAAGTCGAGGACTACCTGTACTTCATCACTTTTTTCCTCTTTTTTTTTTGTCATCAAGTTTTTGACACCTTGCTAGGCGCCTGGTGGTCCTCAGATGTGGCCGTATCCTAAAAGTGGTACAATGGGTGAAGAGGTTGAAAAGCCCTGACCTGGAGGACTGGGAATCTCCATGGACATTTATTCAGTGCTACTGTAGCTTTTCACCGGTCATTAAACGAATGGTGATGAGTTTGAGGACTGCCTGCAGAATGTAGGATGGGGAGCCGTACCTGCCAAAGATCATCTTGCCATGTTGATCTCTTGCCTGCTTCTCGCTGCTCTGTGTGCAGTGGAAAGCTGTGAGCTCTCTGGTCTGCCCCATCTCCTTCGGCTGCGGTAGCAAAAGGTCCGGGGTCCCCTGCCGACTGACCAGGCCCACCAAGTTGGAAGACGCTTGGGTCTTGGGGATTTTGAAAGGAGCCGTTGCCTATAGAAGAAGAAAAATAAAAATAAAATAAAATAAAATAATAAAGGGGCCTTCCTGAATGTTTAATTACAGACGATCCTCGATTTACGACCACAATGGAGCCCAAAAACTCTGTTGCTAAGTGAGACGTTTGTTCAGTGAATTTGGCTCTGTTTTACGACTTCCCTTGGCCCGGCTGTTAAGTGAAATCACCGCCGTTAAGTTAGTAACAGGGTTGTGAAATGAGTCTGGTGTTCCCCTCGTCGGAAGGTCGCAAAAGTCGCGTGACCCCGGGACACTGCGACCGTCGTAAATATGAGTCGGATGCAAAGGGTTTGATTTTGGATCCCCTGATCATGGGGAGGCTGTAGTGGCTGTAAGTGTAGTAGTAGTAGTAGTAGTAGTAGTAGTAGTAGTAGTAGTAGTAGTAGCAGCAGTAGTAGTAGTAATAATAATAATAATAATAATAATAATAATAATAATAATAATAATAATACCAATAGTCATAGGCTCCTTGGGTGCAATCCCAAAACAACTGGAGCACCACTTGAACACCATTGGCATTGACAAATTTGCTATTAGTCAATTGCAAAAGGCGGCCTTATTAGGAACTGCTTCCATCCTGCGACGATATCTGTAATACCATCAACATCCACATCTGCCTATCCCAGGTCCTGGGTAAGGACTCGATAGGTAGACAAAATGCCAAATCCAGTCTGAACATCTGGCTGACTGTGCGATGATCGATAATAATAATAATAATAGTAATGATGATGATGATGATAAATTAAACTGCTCTGGGACGTCAGAATTCAAACAGACAAGCACCTGCAACATAACACCCCAGACTTAACAATTGTCGATAAGAAAGACAAAAAAGTCTGGATAGTGGACGTGGCAGTGCCTGGAGACAGCAGAATAGAAGAGAAAGAACTGGAGAAGATCACAAAATACAAAGACTTACAAACAGAAATAGAAAGACTGTGGCAAAAGCAAGCAAGGGTAGTATCAATAGTGATAGGGCACGCGTGCCTTGCTCTTTGGCTAAGTTTTTGCAGGAAAAAGCCATTTCTCAAGCCCCTACGTAGCCAAAACAAGCCTCCGGAGCAACCGCGCTGTTTTCAGCTTTGAATTATATCAAATCTGACACCAGAAACAGACTAACAGATGACCTGAGTGCTGTGTGTGTTGCTCTCAAAACTTACAAAGTATGAGCCAAGGTTAGACAAATTATCAGCATGCATACAACAGCAAAAATAACATTAATTGTTCAAAAGTAGGCCAAATGCAAACTTTTACCTTTCAGTAAAAAGTTGTTGATATCATTGAAAGGTTTGTTATTGTGTTCTTCTTTTAAGACAAAAGATGTTAATGTATGAGTTGTTTTTTCTAAACAAAAACCTCAAGTATTCAGATTAAATTGCCGTGTTGGCACTTTGCGATAAATAAGTGGGTTTGGGGTTGCAGTTTGGGCACTCGGTCTCTAAAAGGTTCACCATCACTGCCCTGCACCATTTTGGACAAATGGCTGTCCAGTCTCTTCTTAAAAACTTCCAGTGTTGGAGCTTTCACCGCTTCTGGAGGCAGGTTGTTCCACTGGTTAATTGTTCTCAGTGTCAGGAAATTCCTCCTTAGTTGCTTCTCTCCTTGGTTAGTTTCTATCCGCTGCTTCTTGTCCTGCCTTCAGGCACTTTAGAGAAGAGCTTGACTCCCTCTTCTTTGGGGCAGCCCCTTAGAGATTGAAACACTGCTATCCTGTCCCCCCTCGTCCTTCTCTTCATTAAACTAGACGTCATAAGTCACTTTTCTCAGCACTGCTGATTTCGGTCACTAAATGAACTGTTATAACTTGAGGACTACCTGTAGTTACGTGGACAGGGTCACAGTCCCTTTAAACCTTCAGAAGAAGCGCTGAACTGATTTAGCTTCCACTTGACATAGGTTGGTTGGTGGTGAAGCCGCTGGCCTATGTTACATGCGCTCCCGAGTTTCGCTTATGGTTCCTCACCCACAAGGCTGAGCGCCAAAGAATGGAGGCCTTTGAACTCTGGTGCTGGAGAAGACTCCTGTGAGTCCCCTGGACTGCAAGGCGATCAAACCGGTCAATCCTAGAGGAGATCAACCCCGACTGCTCTTTAGAAGGCCAGATCCTGAAGTTGAAACTCAAGTATTTTGGCCACCTAATGAGAAGGAAGGACTCACTGGAGAAGAGCCTGATGCTGGGAAAGATGGAGGGCAAGAGAAGAATGGGACGACAGAGAATGAGGGGGCTGGATGGAGTCCCTGAAGCAGCAGGCGTGAGCTTAAAGGGACTCCAGAAGATGGCAGAGGACAGGAAGGCCTGGAGGAACGTTGTCCATGGGGTCGCAATGGGTCGGATACGACTTCGCAAGTAACAACAACAACACTCACCCACACTCACTGCCATGGTCAATAGCCACACTCAAATCATTCCCAAGTGAACACTGAGGCCCAACCAGTTTTTTAGAATAGACAAGAGATCCAGTTGAACTTAAAATTAACAGCAAAACTTTACTGATTACAATGTACATTATAATTGCAGTAACTACAATAGGAGCTTGGAGTCCTAGTGGACAATCGCTTAAAAAGGAGCCAGCTGTGTGCTGCAGCTGCCAAAAAAGCCAACACACTGCTAGGCTGCATTAACAGAGGGACAGAATCAAGATCACATGAAGTGTTAATACCACTTTACAAGGCCTTGGTAAGGCCACCCTTGGAATACGGCATCCAGTTTTGGTCGCCACGATGTAAAAAAGATGTTGAGACTCTAGAAAGAGTGCAGAGAAGAGCAACAAAGATGATCAGGGGACTGGAGGCTAAAACATATAAGGAACGGTTGCTGGAATTGGGTATGTCTGGTCTAATGAAGAAAGGGATGAGGGGTGACACGATAACAGTGTTCCAATATCTGAGGGGCTGCCCTAAAGAAGAGGGAGTCAAGCTATCCTCCAAAGCGCCTGAAGGCAGGACAAGAAGCAACGGATGGAAACTGACCAAGGAGAGAAGCAACCTAGAACTAAGGAGAAATTTCCTGACAGTGAGAACAATTAACCAGTGGAACAACCTGCCTCCAGAAGCGGTGGGTGCTCCATCACTGGAAGTTTTTAAGAAGAGACTGGACAGCCATGTGTCTGAAATGGTATAAGGCAGGGGTAGGCAACCTTGGCTCTTTTATGACCCGTGGACTTCAACTCCCAGAATTCCTGAGCCAGCATGGGGGAACTTTGGCTTCTTCATGACTCGTGGACTTCAACTCCCAGAATTCCTGAGCCAGCATAACTCAGCATGGCAGCCTCTCCCTTTCCCCTCAGCATGGCTGGCTCAGGAATTCTGGGAATTGAAGTCCACGAGTCATAAAAGAGCCAAGGTTGCCTACTCCTGGTATAGGGTCTCCTGCCTGAGCAGGGGGCTGGACTAGAAGACCACCAATGTCCCTTCCAACTCTTGTTATTCTGTTTCATTAGCTCTGTCCCACCTACACACAGACACTCAACCACACTTACCCACATCTTTCTCAACGAGGCTGTTAGGCAGTAACCAGAGATACAGATGCCACCAAGTCTGGCTCTAAAAGTGGGTGAGCTCCAAGACGCCTCTTATTCCCTCAAAGGCCTTGCTTTGTCTGTTCTCAAGGTTGGCAGTTCCATTTGCCTTGTGGATTCTCAAGTCTGGGAGCTGTGGGTGGGATGTGGGGAGGGGCTTCCCATGTGCTCAGGCTTCAAGCCTTGTCTGGGTCAGGTGATTTTTCTTCCTTTGTCTCCTTAATGACTTGTCTCCTTCTTATCTATCCATCCCCTGAAGGGATCTTTTAGACAAGCCGGGCTTGGCTTCCTGGTTATCTGCCTGCTTCATCTTTAGGGATGGCAGCTGCAGTCTAGTCTCACAAGCAGAAACCAGGAGACGGTGAGTTCTAGTCCTGCCTTAGGCCTGAAAGCCAGCTGGGTGACTTTGGGCCAATCACCAGGAGACAGTGAGTTCTAGTCCTGCCTTAGGTGTGAAAGACAGCTGAGTGACTTTGGGCCAATCACCAGTTCTAGTCCTGCCTCAGGCACAAAAGCCAATTGGGTGACTTTGGGCCAATCACCAGGAGACTGTAAGTTCTAGTCCTGCCTTAAGCATGAAAGGCAATGGGGTGACTTTGGGCCAATCACCAGGAGATGGTGAGTTCTAGTCCTGCCTTAGGCACAAAAGCCAATGGGGTGACTTTGGGCCAATCACCAGGAGACTGTAAGTTCTAGTCCTGCCTTAGGCATGAAAGCCAATGGGGTGACTTTGGGCCAATCACCAGGAGACTGTAAGTTCTAGTCCCGCCTTAGGCACGAAAGCCAACTGGGTGACTTTGGGCCAATCACCAGGAGACTGTACGTTCTAGTCCTGCCTTAGGCATGAAAGGCAATTGGGTGACTTTGGGCCAATCTCCAGGAGACGGTGAGTTCTAGTCCCGCCTTAGGCGTGAAAGACAGCTGAGTGACTTTGGGCCAATCACCAAGAGACTGTAAGTTCTAGTCCTGCCTTAGGCACGAAAGGCAATTGGGTGACTTTGGGCCAATCACCAGGAGGCGGTGAGTTATTAGCTACTTTCAGGTTTCAAGTGGCCAGATATTACAGGTGGTCCTCAACTTACAACAGTTCATTTAGTGACCATCTGAAGTTACAGGTAGTCTTCGACTTACAACAGTTCATTCTTATGATTGTTGCAGCATCTCCGTAGTCAGGTGATCCAAGATTTGGACGCTTGGCAACTGGCATGAATTTATGACAATTGCACTGTCCCAGGGCCCCTGGATCCCCTTTTGCGACCTTCTGACAAAGCAAAGTCAGTGGGAAAAGTCAGATTTGTGCAACGACTGCACGATTCACGAAATAACTGCAGTGATTTGCTTAACCACTCTGGCAAAAAGGGCATAAAATGGGGCAGAATCCATGAACAACGGCCTCACTTAACGATGGAAATGTTGGGCTCAATCTTTGTCGTATGCGGAGGACTGATCACCTGTACTAAAACTAAGGCAACAGTTTAGGAATATTAAAACAATGCTTTAAAAATGTCCAAGTTCAAAGCCTGGTTGTGTAACTGCGAATAACAACTAAAGTCTAAGATTTAGCACAGCTTTTTGTCCAACCTTGCTTCCCCCAAACCAAAACACCACCCCATATATAAAAATAAACTTTAGGTGCTCTCTGATGCTCTGTTGCCGAATACTTCCTGAAAATAAAGCACCCTTTTACAACCACTTGGAAAAAGATATGTAACCCACCATTGTCACCTAGGTGTAAAGCAGGAACCTGGTGAGGCAGGAGCCAATGGTTTGGGGATTCAGAGACAATGGCTATCTCAACATTAAGCAAGCGTCTCCCAAATAATAATAATAATAATAAGTACATCAGATGGTTGAAGAAGAAAAAATGGCTTTGGAAGAATATCTGAAGAACAATGATGAAGATGCACTGAAATTAGTATATCAGGAAGGCTTGCTGACTATTGGAGAGACCAAACTGGCCTACAAGAAAGACCAAATGAAGAACAGAATAGAGGCATGGGAAGACAAAGCACTACATAGCCGATACGTTAAAAAAATAGCTGGGAAAGCAGATAATAACAAGACCTGGCAATGGCTAAGAGCAGGAAAATTGAAGAAAGAGACCGAGGGACTAATTCTGGCTGCACAAGACCAAGCCTTAAGGACAAATGCATACAAAGTCAAAATTGAGAAGACAGCAACAGACAGTAAGTGCCGCCTATGCAAAGAAGCTGAAGAAACAGTGGACCACTTGGTAAGCTGTTGCAAGAAGATTGCACAAACTGATTACAAGCAGCGGCATGACAAAGTAGCAACAATGGTGCATTGGAAGATCTGCAAAAAATATCATTTGCCTGTAAGCAAAAACTGGTGGGATCATAAAATAGAGAAAGTCATAGAAAATGATAAAATTAAACTGCTCTGGGACTTCAGAATTCAAACAGACAAGCACCTGCAACATAACACCCCAGACTTAACAATTGTCAATAAGAAAGACAAAAAAGTCTGGATAGTGGACGTGGCAGTGCCTGGAGACAGCAGAATAGACGAGAAAGAACTGGAGAAGATCACAAAATACAAAGACCTACAAATAGAAATAGAAAGACTATGGCAAAAGCAAGCAAGGGTACTACCAATAGTAATAGGCTCCTTGGGTACAAAATGCCCAATCCAGTCTGAACATCTGGCTGAATGTGCGACGATCCCTAATAATAATAATAAAGTTGGAGAGGTCATCTAGTCCAACCCCCTGCTCAGGCAGGAAACCCTGTACCATTTCAGACAAATGCTTGTCCAGTCTCTTATTAAAAACTTTCAGTGTTGGAGCATTCACCGCTTCTGGAGGCAGGTTGTTCCACTGGTTAATTTTTCTCACTGTCAGGAAGTTTCTCCTTAGTTCTAATTTGCTTCTCTCCTTGGTTAGTTTCCATCCGTTGCTTCTTGTCCTGCCTTCGGGTGCTTTGGAGAACAGCTTGACTCCCTCTTCTTTGGGGCAGCCCCTGAGATACTGGAAGAACTGCTATCCTGTCCCCCCTCGTCCTTCTCTTCATTAAACTAGACATCCCCAATTCCAGCAACTGTTCCTTATATGTTTTAGCCTCCAGTCCCCTCATCCTCTTTGTTGCTCTTCTCTGCACTCTTTCTAGAGTTCTCAGCATCTTTTTTACATCGTGGTGACCAAAACTGGATGCCGTATTCCAAGTGTGGCCTTACCAAGGCCTTGTAAAGTGGTATTAACCCTTCACGTGATCTTGATTCTATCCCTCTGTTAATGCAGCCCAGCACTGTGTTGGCTTTTTTGACAGCTGCAGCACACGGCTGGCTCCTATTTAAGGGATTGTTCACAATCTCAAGGTCTCGAGGAGAATACAAGTAGTCCTCTACTTACAACCAGTTGCTTAGTGGCCATTAAAGTTATGACAGACCCCCAAAAGGGATTTACTGTCTCCTGTTGCTGGGCCCAAAGTCACCCAACCGGCTTGCATGCCTCAGGAGGGACTAGAACTCACCATCCCCTGGGGATGGGGTCAAAGTCACCTAGCTGACTTCCACACTAAGGCAGGACTAGAACTCATCGTCTCCTCTTGATTGTCCCCAAGTCACTTAGCCAGCTTTCAAGCTTAAAGCAGGACTAGAACTCACTGTCTCCTGGTGATTGGCCCAAAGTCACCCAATTGGCTTTCATGCCTAAGGCAGGACTAGACCTCACAATCTCCTGATAATTGGCCTCAAACAACCAGCCAACTTTCAAGCCTAAGGCAGGACTACAACTCACCATCTCCTGATGATTGGCCCAAAGTTACTCAGTCGGCTTTGAAGCCTAAGGCAGGATTAGAACTCACCGTCTCCTGGTGATTGGCCCAAAGTCACCCAGGTGGTCTTCATGCCTTAAGCGGGACTAGAACTCACAGTCTGCTGGTGATTGGCCCAACAGTCACCCAGCCAGCTTTCATCCCTTAGGCAGGACTAGAACTCACCGTCTCCTGGTGATTGGCCCAAAGTCACCTAGCCAGCGTTCATGCATAAGGCAGGACTAGAACTCCCCGTCTCCTAGTGACTGGCCCAAAGTCACCTAGCCAACTTTCACGCATAAGGCAGGACTAGAACTCACCGTCTCCTGGTGATTGGCCCAAAGTCACCTAGCCAGCGTTCATGCATAAGGCAGGACTAGAACTCAGTCTCCTGGTGATTGGCCCAAAGTCACCTAGACAACTTTCACGCATAAGGCAGGACTAGAACTCACAGTCTCCTGGTGATTGGCCCAAAGTCACCTAGCCAGCGTTCATGCATAAGGCAGGACTAGAACTCAGTCTCCTGGTGAATGGCCCCAAATCACCCACCCAGCTTTCAAGCCCAAGGCAGGACTAGAACTCACCATCTAGCAAGCTTTCATGCATAAGGTGGGCTAGAACTCACAATCTCCTGATAATTGGGCCCCCAATCACCCAGCCAGCTTTCAAGCCAAGGCAGGACTAGAACTCACCATCTCCTGGTGATTGGCCCAAAGTCACCCAGTCAGCTTTCACACCTAAGGATGGACTACAATTCACGGTCCGCTACAGGTGGGGCCTTAACCACTAAGCCGAACCGGTTCTCTGCATAGCCGCTTCTAAGACTCACCTTGGTGGGAGATCCAATGATGGTGGGCAGGGGCGTTTTGAAGGGCCAGTCCGAGCTGCGTGGAGACGACCCCATGTGTTTGGTGGGCGACGTCCCCAGGCTGACCGGCCGTGGGGGTTGGGGTGAATGGCCATAGCTGCAGCCCGTGTAGGACGGGCAGACGGGATCTGAATGCTGTTTCCGAAGCTTCTGCTTGTTCTGGTAAATGTCCGTCAGGGTGGGCGTGCTTTGCAGTCGAGCTCCTGTCAACAGGAGGGACTGTGGAGACTGGGACTGTATTGCTGAGGAACCTGGCAAGGAGGAACAGAAATGTGATGGGATTCAGGGCCTCTGGTGAGCAATTAGACTTGCACCAGCATTTTTCAACCCTGGCAACTTTCAGATGGGTGGTCTTTTGCTCCCAGAATTCCCCAGCCAATCTGCTTTACGATGGGTGGACTTCAAGATCCAGAATGCTCAGCTAATCTGCTTTAAAATGGCGGGATTTCAACTCCCAGAATTGCCCAGCCTGTAATCCTTGAAGATGGGCGGACTTCAAGATGCAGAATGCTCAGCTAATCTGCTTTAAGATGGGTGGACTTCAACTCCCAGAATTCCCCATTCACAATGCTTTAGGATGGGTGGTCTTTCACTTCCATAATTCCCAGCTAGCACGCTATAAGACAGCAGTTCTCAACCTATGGGTCGCGACCCCATTTGGGGTTGATTGACCATTTCACAGGGGTCACCAAGCAAGGCTGTCCGCCATTTTTTTCCCCTTTTCCGGCGGGTGCCTTACCTCCCTTGGGCTGGGCCAGGTGGTGGTCGGCCTGCTCCGTCTCTGCCACTTGCCAGCTACGCCTCGGCCGGCGCAGGGAGCGGCACCACGCATGCGCGGCACTCCCGGACAGGGAAAGTCCTCGACTTACGATCGGTTGGGTAATCCTCGACTTATGACTGGTTTAGTCCTTGACTTACGACTGGTTTAATTCTTGACTTACGACCGGTTGGGGGTCGCGGCATTAAAAAGGTTGAGAACCACTGCTATAAGAAGTGTGGACTTCATTTTCTAGAATTCCCCAGCCAGCCTGGCAACTGAAGTTCAGCCATTTTAAAGCATGCTAGGTGGGATGTTCTGGGAGTTGGTCCACACATCTTAAAGTTCCCAGGGTTGAGAACTTCTGATCTAGTTGGATTAAATCCCGATCAATGAGAATTGTGGGAGCATGCTGGCTGGGGAATTCTGGGAGCTGAAGTCCACCCATCTTGCAGTTCCAAATTTCAAAATACGCTGTCTCCTGCCCTTGACCTGAGGTTTTATTCTTCCAGACGAGCTTTTATGGCAATTCATGTCTCCAAACCTCAGCCAGTACTAGAAAGACTACAGAGAAGAGTAACAAAGAGGATCAGGGGACTGGAGGCTAAAATATATAAGGAACGGTTGCTGGAATTGGGCATGTCTAGTCTAATGAAGAGAAGGACAAGGAGAGACATCATAGCACTATTCCAGTATCTCAGGGGTTGCCCCAAAGAAGAGGGAGTCAAGCTATTCTCCAAAGCGCCTGAAGGCAGGACAAGAAGCAACGGATGGAAACTCATCAAGGACAGAAGCAACCTAGAACTAAGGAGAAACTTCCTGACAGTGAGAACAATTAACCCGTGGAACAACCTGCCTCCAGAAGTGGTGAATCCGCCAACACTGGAAGTTTTTAAGAAGAGACTGGACAGCCATTTGATCTGAAATGGTATAAGCTTTCCTGCCTGAGCAGGGGGTTGGACTAGATGAGCTCCAAGGTCCCTTCCAACTACTACTCCTACTCCTACTTCTTCGTTATTATATTATTATATTATTATTATTCCCTGCTGACACACCCCCAAATGCAAACTAAGATCGCGTCTCCCCTTTCCTTTTTGGACCTGTGAGAGTAACGCATACAGACCTACACAGATTTGTCTTGCCCAGATCTGTTTTTTTTTTTTTTAAACGCAGTTCCTTTGAACAGATGCTTTCCACTGGAATTAACAGAAGAAAATCAGAATTAACAGGTTTTCCAGTCCAGCCTCCTACTTAAGGCAGGAGACTCTATATCATTCCGCACAAATGTTTATCCAGTCTCTTCTTAAAAACCTCCAGTGTTGGAGCACCCACAACTTCTGGAGGGAAAGTTGTTCCCCTGTTAATCGTTCACACAGTCAGGACGTTTCGCCTTAGTTCCAGGTTGCTTCTCTCCTTGATTAGTTTCCATCAATGGCTTCCCGTTCTGCCTTCAGGTGCTCTGGAGAATAGCTTGACTCCCTCTTCTTTGGGGCAGCCCCTGAGATATTGGAAGGCTGCTATCATGTCCCCCCTTAGACTTGACCAGGGGTGGGCAACCTTGGCTTTTTTATGACTCGTGGACTTCATGCTGATTCAGGAATTCTGGGAGTTGAAGTCCGCGAGTCATAAAAGAGCCAAGGTTGCCCACCCCTGGACTAAACATACCCAATTCCTGCGACCCGTTCTTCGTTTGTTTTAGCTAATTATCTTCAACTTTACTGGCTGGGGATCATGGACAGGAGAGTCATTCCAACCCGCTAGTTGTACCAGCCCGTTCTTTTCAAACCACCTGCTCAACAAAAGCAGAACGAATGTGATTAGGAAAACTACCCACCACTTGAGGGAGCGGCGGAGGCCAAAGGAGAAAACTCTGGTCATCCCAGGTCATCCAAGTGGCTAAAAGAAGGGCTTTCATCAGCTACAAAAAAACCGACAACAAAGCCCTCGCAGAGAGCTAACCGTCAACAGGATGTTCTAGCCCACGGAAAGGTCAGCTGGGGTGACAGCAGCGGCTTGTCCTCACAAGTCCTTCCAAATGGGCTCACAAAAAGCAGCTGACCAGCCTTGGAGCACATGGGCACCCAGGAAGACACGTTCAGGCAAGGAAAGACCTCTCCAGGATCCCACGCCAACATTTACAGATCTCCCTCTCTTAAATGCTTCTGTGCACTTCAGTTGTACAGAGATAGAGATGGAAGACCTAGAGAAGCCCTGTTCAAATAGGGTTTGGCTACCTAGCTGCAATCTGTCAGTCTCTACCTACCTATAGATAGATAGATCTCCCTCATCTATGTCTGTCATCTTTCTCACCTATCTACCTATCTACCTACCTATCTACCCATCTAGTCTGTCTGTCTGTCTGTCTATCTATCCATCCATCATTTGTCTGTCTGTCTATCTATCCATCCATCATATCTGTCTGTTTATCCATCCATCCATGTTTATCCATCCATCCATCCATCCATGCATGCATGCATCCATCCATCCATCTATCATGTTTGTCTGTTTGTCTATCTATCCATCCATCCATCATTTGTCTGTCTGTCTATCCATCCATCCATCCATCATATCTGTCTGTTTGTCTATCTCTCTATCTGTCTCTGTCTGTCTGTCTGTCTTTGTCTGTCTGTCTATCTATCCATCCATCATTTGTCTGTCTGTCTATCTATCTATCCATCCATCATATATATCTGTTTATCCATCCATCTATCTATCTATCTATCTATCTATCTATCTATCTATCTATCTATCATCTGTTTGTCTATCTATCTATCCATCCATCCATCATTTGTCTGTCTGTCTGTCTATCTATCTCTATCTATCCATCCATCCATCATATCTGTCTGTTTATCCATCCATCCATCCATCCACCCATCATCTGTCTCTATCTATCTATAATTGATCTGTCTGTCTGTCTATCTATCTAATCTATCCATCCATCCATTCTCATCTCTTTATCCATCCACCTCTCCCATCCATCCATCCATTCATCCATCCATCCATCCATCATTTTACATCTTTCTCATCTCTATCCATCATCTATCTATCTCTCATCTATCCATCTATCCATCCATCCCTTCATGTCTCTCATCCATCCTTTTTCCATCCATCCATCCATCTATACATATATACATCATTTTTCAGCTTTTTCATCTCTCTCTCTCTCTCTCTCTCTCTCTCTCTCTCTCTCTCTCTCTCTCTCTCTCTCTCTCTCTCTCTCTCTCTCTCTCTCTCTCTCTCTCTCTCTCTCTCTCTCTCCCTCCCTCCCTCCCCCCATATCTCGTATCATCTCTCTCTCTTTCTCACATACACTGGTGGACCTACCATAATTTGGTTGCTAAAAGCCTTGGAGATATTCTCCATCCTTTCTTCCGTCTTTTACAAAATGGACCACAAAGGCTTGGAGACCCAGAGCAGAACTGGCCTGTCATCTAACCGTTCCTCACCCTCTGTCTCTTTAGTTAGTTGAATTATCTCCACCAGCCTCATGAACTGGGTGGGAAGGCTTCACAACCCTTGGACCAAAGGGCTGTTTGAGGCTTTGTACCTTTACTCCTGTAAACCCTTCCCTTAAAATTGGATGGGGGGGGGGAAGGGGACAAAGAGAAACTGCTCACCTGAAGAACTTCGGCCCCTGATTTCGTGCCCTTGCAGCTGCCCGCAACAGCAATGGCCAAGTTGTTCAGGTATGGTACCAACTGGGGGGAGAGGGGGGGGAAGGAAATAGTAATATAATCAGAACAAAATCCGATTCAAAATCACCTTATGAGTTTGTAAAAATAGGTTTAAACCACCATCTCCCCAGTCACAGCCCACCATAACTGCTTATTGTAAACACTATATAGTTCAGTGGTTCTCAACCGGTGGGTCGGGACCCCATTTGGGGGTCGAATGACCATTTCACGGGGGTCGCCAAACAACGCAGTCCGCCATTTTTTCCCCCTTTTCCTTAGCTGTGCTACTCCCTTTTATTCTATTGGCTTTTGAAAGCCAATAGAGTAGACTCTCTTGAATAGAGTCTAACTCTATTGGCTTTCAAAAGCCAATAGAAATTGTCCAGGCTGTTTCTGCCCTGCTGAGCCCGCCAAAAGTCCCATTCTGCAAATGGTGCTGCACCAGTTGAGTAGTCCTCGACTTATGACCGGTTGAGTAGTCCTCGACTTACAACCGGTTGGGGGGTCGCGGCATTAAAAAGGTTGAGAACCACTGATATAGTTAGTCCTCAACTTACAACCATTTGCTTAGTTACAACAGCGCTGAAAAAAAGTGACTTGGGACTGTTTTTCACACTTAACGACCATTACAGCATTCAGGGTCAAGAGATTGAAATTTGGACGGGCAACTGGCATGAATGTATGACGGTCGCCATGTCCTCCGGGGTGTCACCTGATCCCCTTTGTGTGACTTTCTGACCAGCAAAGTCAACGGGGAAGCCAAATTCACTTAACAACCGTGTTGTTCACTTAACAACTGTGGCGAGAAAGGTCCTAAACGGGGGCAAAACT
This sequence comes from Crotalus tigris, assembly GCF_016545835.1. Classification (NCBI taxonomy): domain Eukaryota; kingdom Metazoa; phylum Chordata; class Lepidosauria; order Squamata; family Viperidae; genus Crotalus; species Crotalus tigris. The sequence continues at coordinate 193,688 of NW_024097522.1, forward strand.
CACTTCACAAATGTCTCACTTAGCAACAGAAATTTTGGCTCAATTGCGGTCATAAGTCGAGGACTACCTGTAGACTGCCCATGGGTGCAAGAAGTTCCGGAGACACACACTGAACAAACTGGGCTATCTGGTGGCTTCTTCCCTTTGCGATTGTGGTGATGTGCAGGCAACAACACAAATGTCTATCTGCCCTTTGTGTCCCAATCAGCATACATTGGAGGACCTCAGGGCAGCGCGACAGAACACAATTCTTGTTGCCAGTTTCTGGGCAAGAGCTGTTTAATTTGTACATACTTCCACCTAGTTTTTGGTATTTTAAATTGTGTGTCAGCTAGGTCAGGGCTTTTCAACCAGTGGTACGGGTACCACCTGTGGTCCATTGGCACCTGGCAGGTGGTACGCGACCATCCTAGAAAAGTGGTAGCGGGGGAGGGGAATGAGCTGAACCGGTGGCAGCAATGCACAAGCCTGAGCGAGAGACGGCTGGAGCTGCAGGGCTGTCAGGGCTCAGCGGAAGCGCCAGGATTAGCGCCAGGCTCCAGCTGATGGGCGCTTCTTCGGGGCTGTCAGAGCTTAGCGGAAGCACCAGGATCAGTGCCGCTTTCCAGCTGATGGGCGCTTCTTCGGGGCTGTCAGGGCTCAGTGGAAGTGGCAGGATCAGCGCCAGGCTCCAGCTGGAGCTCGGCGCTGATCCTGGTGCTTCTGTTGAGCCCTGAAGAAGCACCAATAAGCTGGAAAGCAGCACTGATCCTGGCGCTTCTGCTGAGTCCAGAAGAAGCGCTGATCAGCTGGAATGTTGCAGCATCTCCAGGGTCTGGTGATTTACATTCAGATGCTTGGCAACTGATTCATATTTATGACGGTCACAGTGTCCCAGGGTCATGTGAAGTGACCAAAACCTGCTGCAACCATCCAGCAGACGGGGGGGGGGGGAATAAAAAGCACACACCCCCACCCCACCCCCGCTGCCAATCCTCAACAGAAATGCTCACAACAATGAAAACCTCGGACAGGAGGAAGAGCACGGCCGGGCGGGCAGGCAAGTGTCTTGCTCAGCTATGGCTTGGGGGGCACTTTTTTCAGTGCCATTGTCACTTCGAACAGTCACTAAGAGAACTGTTGTAAGTCAAGGACTACCTGTACTTTATCACTTTTTTCCTTTTTTTTTTTTTTTTTGGTCATCAAGTTTTTGACACCTTGCTAGGCGACTGGTTGTACTCGGATGTTGCCATATCCTAAAAGTGGTACAATGGGTGAAAAGGTTGAAAAGCCCTGATATAGTCTGCCATTTGAACTGTGATTTTTAAAATGGTTTGATGTTTGTTTATTCGTGCTTCTGACATGAACAAAGATCAAACCGTTTAAAAAATTGCGAGACCCCACCGCAGCAACTGATTTTTTCCTTTTTTCTTCTTCTTAGAAACGAGAAAGCCATCTGCCTTTTGTTTCTGTTAAGACCCACAAGACTGTCACCACAAAGGTAGACCTGTATAGGTCGCCCTTGACTTAGAAACACAGGCTGGATTTTTTTTTTTTTTTTTACCATGGTTCTTGATCAAGTCACGGGGCTGTTAAGAAAATCCAGCTTTTCTCATTGCTAGTATAAGGTCTCCCTGGGAAGGATGCAAATAGCGTGGACATAAAACCCTGGGGCACTGGAGCCGTCATAGATACGGGCCAGTTACCAAGTGCCTGAACTGTGAACAAATGACCGCAAGGGCGCAGCAGTGGTTGTTAAGGATGAGGATTGTTAAGTCACCTTTTTCCTGCTTGATTGTTGGTCTAGTACAGGGGTGTGGAACCTTGGCTCTTTTAGGACTTGTGGACTTTGACTCCCAGAATTCCTGAGCCAGCCATGCTGAGGGGAAAGGGAGAGGTTTTCATGGTGAGCCATGCTGGCTCAGGAATTCTGGGAGTTGAAGTCCATAAGTCATGAAGGGGGGCATAGTTTCCCCATGCTACCTCAGGAATTCTGGGAGTTGAAGTCCACAAGCTATAAAAGGACCATAGTTCCCCCATGCTGGCTCAGGAATTCTGGGAGTTGAAGTCTACAAATCATAAAAGGGCCAAGGTTCCCCACCCCTGGTCTAGTATTAATTCTGGTTACCCAAAGCCAAACAGGTTGCCTGGCTTTTAAATCACGATTTTGGCCTGTGCCGTATTGGGGCTCACCTAGTGGCGAAGGGGAATACGGCCTCGAAGAGCCAGTGGACAGCCTCCTCCCAACAGTCTGGGCAGTGTCAGCTGGCACCGGGGAGCTGGAGCCGGTCTTGAGGAAGCCCAAAGGGCTGGTATTTGACCGCCGCACCGCCCCGGATCTGAAAGCAGAAGAGAAAGGGTCTAATAAAAGAAAGGTAGAATAATTAGCTAATGTACCCAGGAGATAGTAATAGTAGTAAAGTTGGAAGGGACCTTGGAGGTCATCTAGTCCAACCCCCTGCTCGGGCAGGAAACCCTAAACCATTTCGGACAAATGGCTGTCCAGTCTCTTCTTAAAAACTTCCAGTGTTGGAGCATTTACTGCTTCTGGAGGCAAGCTGTTCCACTGAATAATTGTTCTCACTGTCAGGAAGTTTCTCCTTAGTTCTAGGTTGCTTCTCTCCTTGATGAGTTTCCACCCGTTGCTTCTTGTCCTGCCTTCAGGTGCTTTGGAAAATAGCTTAATTCCCTCTTCTTTATGGCAGCCCCTGAGATATTGGAAGACTGCTATCATGTCTCCCCTTGTCCTTCTCTTCGTTAAACTAGACATACCCAATTCTCGCAACCGTTCCTTATATGTTTTAGCCTCCAGTCCCCTAATCATCTTTGACTCTTTCTAGAGTCTCAACATCTTTTTTACATCGTGGTGACCAAAACTGGATGCAGTATTCCAAGTGTGGCCTTACCAAGGCATTGAAGAGTGGTATTAATACTTCACGTGATCTTGATTCTATCCCTCTGTTAACACACACTGTCTCTCTCTCTCTTCTTCTTAAGCGTCATATTATCCAGAAACATTGTCTTCCTAGTCTCATTATCTATCTATCTATCTATCTATCTATCTATCTATCTATCTATCTATCTATCTATCTATCTATCTATCTATCTATTATCTATCTATCTATTATCTATCTATCTATCTATCTGTCTATTATCTATCTATCTATCTATTATCTATCTATCTATCTATCTATCTGTCTATTATCTATCTATCTATCTATCTATTATCTATCTATCTATCTATTATCTATCTATTATCTATCTATCTATCTATCTATCTATCTATCTATCTATCTATCTATCTATCTATCTATCTATCTCTGTCTATTATCTATCTATCTATCTATCTATCTATCTATCTATCTATCTATCTATACATCTATTATATCTCTATCTATCTATCTATCTATCTATCTATCTATCTATCTGTCTATTATCTATCTATCTATCTATCTATCTCTATGACTATTATCTCTCTCTCTCTCTCTCTCTCTCTCTCTCTCTCTCTCTCTCTCTCTCTCTCTCTCTCTCTCTCTCTCTCTGTCTATATAGCTATCTATCAAAAAATCAATCAATCTTCCGAAACCACTTTTCTGTTTAACGAGGCAAGATTCTGAACAGCCCATCCATTTCAGTCTAGGTAAATTTTGCTTAGAAATAAATACTAAAATAAAATAAAAACAAAATTCTGGCTCTATCATCAGTGAGGCAGGTATGGAGTACACGCAGGTCCTCTACCTAGGGCTACAACTGGAATCAGAATTTCCACTGCTAAGCACGGCGTTTGTTAAGTGACTCGCACCCAATTTTGCCTTTTTTTGGGGGGGGGGCTGAGCATTAAGCAAATCCCTGCGGTTGTTAAGTGAATCACAGGGTCGTTAAGGGACTCCAGCTTGCCCCGTTAACTCCCGATTGTTGGAAAGCGGCTGGGAAGGTTGCATATGGTGATCACCTGAGCCCAGGATGCGGCAGGTGGTCATAAACACAGGCTGGTTGCTAAGTTCCCAGATTTTCACCACACAAGATGCTCAATGGCTGCAAGTGTGAGGAGCGGTTGGAAATCACATTTGGCGGCGCTAAAGTGGGAAGCTGGAAAAATACTGATTGTCCGACAGAGATTGGGGGTGAAAGGGAGGTTTTCCTGCTTACTAGACAACCCTTAAAATTAGAATGGCCAGACATCCTCTTCTCAACTTTGCACATGATATATTGCAAACTGTTTATCACATGGTGTATTGAAAACTGCTTGACACTTGAAATATTGCTAAAAGCATTCCTATGTTAAAAGAGGAACTATAGATTATAACCATGTCTAGTAACTTTCCTATGTTAGAATAAGGAACTATAGAATGTAACCATGTATGGAATATGTCTTGATCAGGAAATACTGACATATTACGGGTTATAAAAATGATCATCTACGCCCAGTCGGGTGTTCAGATTTTTTTTTTAGCTGTGTACAGCTCTCTGAACCTGTGCAATAAACTTCTCTTTCCTTGAAAGAGCTGACTCAAGTCTCTCACTTCTACAACAGTGCCATCGGCTTCCGGTGGATCTGCGTTGGGCGATGGCGGCTACTTTGTAGCCGTCCTCCTGGGTACGTGTAATGAACCGCTATGAACAGCAGACATCAGCTGTTCAGCGGTTCAAAATCCCCCTCCCGGGCAAAGGGGGGGGGGCAGAGGGTAGTCTGAATAGTGGTAGAGCCTCTTATGTACCCCCAATTTTTCTTTTTTGGGGGTGATAGAGTGCTCCCACGGAGTTCAGACTGTCTCCGCTTCCCAGCTGCTTTTGTCCTTGGGACAAAACAAGCCCTCGCAGCCACCTCCGCGTTTAAAGTGATCTAGTGAGTTTTTTTTAAAGAAGCGGACAGAGTTGTTTAGAGGATTTATTTTTTTTGCTTTCTTTGACTTTATATGTATTTTAAATTTAAAGGTTTATTCTTTTGTTATAGTCTTTCTTTTTATTTTTTGCTTTTTGCTGAAAGGGAAAGTAAAATGGCGATCGGCAGACTTTCTAGCGTTTTTTTTTCGGGAAGCTAGAATGGCGATCGGCTTTTTTACCTTCTCTTTTTTTTCTTTCTTCTTTTTAAGGATTGGATGGATTTTAGAGTATTATTAATTTTTGTTGTTTAATTTTCTAAACATTATTGTTTTGGTCTGATTCTTTGTTTTGCTTTTTGTATTTCTAAAAGGCAGGCATTTTGGTTTCCCCCCCCCTCTTCTTTTTTTTCATTTTAACGATTGGAGTGTATATTCTAATTTTTTTTATTGATTTATTTTTCGCCTTCTTTGACTTTATTTTAAATCCAAAGGTTTATTGTTTTGTTTATAGTCCTTTTTTTCCACTATTTGCTTTTTTGTTGAAAGAGAAAGTAAATGGCGATCGGGAGACCTTCTAGCGTTTTTTTTTTTTTTTTTGGGAAGCTAGAGTGCCGATCGGCTTTTTTTTACTTTCTCCCTTTTTTTTCTTTTTAATGAATTGGATGGATTTTAGAAGTATTATTATTGTTTTGGTTTGATTTGTTGCTTTGTCTCTTGTATTTTTAAAGGGCAGGCATTCTGGTTTTGGTCTGATTTTTTGTTTTGCTTTTTGTATTTTTAAAAGGCAGGCATTTTGGTTTCCCTCCCCCCCCCTTTTTTTTTCTCACTTTAACGATTGGAGGGTATATTTTAACTTTTTGTTTTGGTTTGATTTGTGGTTTTGTCTCTTGTATTTTTAAAGGGCAGGCATTCTGGTTTTTTCCCTCCCCTTTTCCTTTTTTTTTTTTTTTCCATTTTAATGATTGGAGTGTATATCTTAATTTCTTTTATTTTTTTTCTTCTTTTCTAACTCCCTTTTTTATTTTTTTATTTTTCTCATTATTTTAAAGATTTTCTTTTGAGGGAGTTATGATTTTCTTTTGAAGGAATTTTTATAATTTTTAAGAAGGAGTAAAGTTTTTTTTTTTTAAGATGGCTCCAAAGCGTCCAGTGAATTTCACAGTTCCTAAATCTTCTGTGGCCCAGCCAACAACTGTGAAGGATATGCAACAAATGATGGGAAATTTTACAATTCAAATTAGAGCAGAAATGAAAAAGATTTTGGAAGAAAATAATAAGATTTTGAGGCAAGACATAGTTTTGGCTCTAAAAGGAGTTGCTTCTGTTCTTGAAAAGTTGAATTCCCATGTGGAAGAAGTAGCTGAAAAAGTGGAATTAATGGAGGGGAAAATTGAAAGTATGGAAAAAGAAATGGAAAACGATATTCTTATGCTTCAATATGGTCAAATGGAATACGCCTTAAGAATTAGGGGCTTGGAAGAGTCCTTGCAAGAAGATCTGAAAGAGATGGTTGCAAAGGAATTTGCCGTAATTTTGAATAAAGAAAAAGAAGGAATACTTAGTGAAATTGAAAAACTATTTAGAGTTAATTCTGCGGTGGCAGTACAAAAGAATTTGCCAAGAGATGTGGTAATTTACTTTGGGAAGAAATCTTTACGCAATGAAATTATACAAGCTTTTTATAAGAAGAGATTTCAAATTGCTTCACAAGATGTTATAATTTTAAAGGAGATCCCATCAAAAATTTTAAGAAGAAGAAAGGAGTTTGCCTTTTTAGCAAATGAACTTAAAATGAGACGAATTTCGTTTAGATGGGATGTTCCGATTGGAATGGTGGTGAATTACCTGGGAATATGTTATAGACTTAATACTGTTTCTCAAGCAAAAGATTTTTATACTTCAGTATTGGGGGCATGTCCATCTCCATCTATTAAGTTCAAGACTTTGGAAGAAATGGATGTAGAATTACAGTTTGAAGATTCTAAAATTGGGCAACCCCTGTTTAAGAGATCTCAACATGTTCAGATTGAGGAGCAGGAGACAACCTGTGTAGCACAAAACTGTAAAGAAAAGCAGCAACTGACGAAGAGTAATGAAATTTCACACCTAGTGATTGCTGATTCTGTGGGAGAAGCAAGACCCATAAATCCTTTGGAGCAATCTTCAAGGATGGAAGGGTCATTTGAGATGAAAAAGGGGAAATTTCAGCCTGAGGGGCGTCAACAAGTTGAGAAGAAGGGGCAGAGGAAAATCTGTGCAACATATAATTGTAAAGAAAAAGACCAACAGAATAAGGAGCTTAAGGAATCCCCACATGTACTGGCTTCTGAGTCGTTGGGAGACTCAGAAAATTTGGAGCAGCTTTTGAGGACAGATCCTAAAGCATTTGTTTTAAGCTTTATAACGAAAATGGATAATCGAGGCTGACAATAATAATATCAGTATGATAATGAATGGAGAATCAAAATGGACAATTGAGATTGATAAGGACTGGGTTTTTTGTGGTTGCAACTTGTTATTGATGAAGATTTTAAAAGATTTGAATATCTATTGTGTTTATGGTGGATGGAATTTGTTATAGTGTTTTTTGTGGGTGGAATTTGCTATAAACTGTCTACTTTGGATGGAATCTGATAAGATTTAAATGAGTATAAAGGTGTTTTGTTTTTGTTTTTTTCTCTTTTTTTAAGTTTTAAGTAATGTATAAATTTGTGTTTTGGGGGAGTTTATGAAAATGATAATAATATTTATGATATTAGAAGGATTGGAGTATATTACAATGTGTTTAGTGTTTGGGTGGGGTTTTTAATGTTTAAAGTTTTAAGTAATGTTTAGATTTGTGTTTTTGATTGACTATAATTTGTTTGTTCTAATGTTTTAAGTTCTGATTGTTTAAATTTGTGTTTTGGAGGGACTATAACTTGTTTAACTAAATGTATTTAGATTTGCTTATGATTTATGCTAGACTTTATATGGTAGTTATAGATGTTTAAAGAAAGCAGTGCTTAAAATTGTGTCTTGGAAGAGACTTATGTAGAAGGATGGATAATATTATAAGTAAGATTAGAAGATTTTTAGAGTATATTATAATGTGTTTATTATTATTTTCTAGAAATAATTCATTTAATTTAAGGTACTTAGGATTGTTTAGGATTTATAGGTGTCTTAAGTTTTATATGTGTTTTAAGTTCTTTTTCTTTTTTTTCTTTTGAAACATTTTGGATAAGCCTGTAATCAACTCTGGGAGGTTCAGGGGAGGGTTCGGGAGGTTTGGGGAGTTGGGGGAGGGTATGGGTAGGTGGGCGGGTTTGGGGAGGGGATTTATTTTGTAAAATGTTAAAAATTCTCAATAAAAAAAAAAAAACAGTGCCATCATAACTTCGAACGGTCGCTAAACGAGCAGTCGTAGATGCTAACTGGAAATTTTTGCTGGGGAAGCCAGCCAAATACAGGCCATCCTCAACTTAACAACAGTTTGTTTAGTGACCGTTCAAAGTTATAACGGCACTGAAAACAGAGACTTAGAACCATTTTTCTCACACTTATGACCTTGACAGCATTCCCCACGGTCACGTGATCAAAATTCAGACACTTGGCAACCGGCTCCTATTTATGACAGTCGCAGCGTCCCAGCCGTCACGCAATTAAAATTGACTCATATGGATGCAGCGTCCCGGCGGTCTTGCGACTGTCTGACAAGCCAAGTCAACAGGGGGAGCCAGGTTCACCTCACAAACGTGTTGCCAACTCAACAACCGCAGCGATTCCCTCAAGAATTGTGGCGAGAAAGATCATAAAACTGGGCCAAACTCGCTTCAGGACCGTCTGGCTTAGCAACAAGGTACGCCCACGTGTCACCTATCCTCCGCGAGCTGCACTGGCTTCCTGTGGGTCTCCGGACGCAATTCAAGGTGTTGGTTGTCACCTTTAAAGCCCTTCATGGCTTAGGACCAAGTTACTTACAGGACCGCATTCTGCCGCACAGCTCCCAGAGACCGGTGAGGTCCCATAGATTGGGCCTCCTTCAGGTCCCGTCAGCCAGACAATGTTGGCTGGCGGGCCCTCGGGGAAGGGCCTTTTCTGTGGTGGCTCCGACGTGGTGGAATCAACTTCCCCCCGAGGTTCGAACAACTCCCACCCTGCCGGCCTTTAAGAAAGCCGTTAAAACTCTCCTGTTCCGGCAGGCCTGGGGCTGATGTCCCCGGGGGTGGGGTGGGGGTGGGACATGATCGGACTTGCGGTATGATTGTATTATTTTATTGTTTTATTCTCGATGATTGTTTTAATTTTGTACGCCGCCCTGAGTCCTTTGGCATTGGGCGGCATATAAATAAATTAAATAAATTAAATTAAATAAACAGAGATTTTAGGCTCAACGGTGGTCGTAAGCCGAGGACTCCCCTGAGTGGGCAGGAGAGGGAAGGATCAGGTCGAGACCCAGGGAGAAGGGAGGTCTTCTTACCTTGGTGACCCGTGGGGATTGGATCCCGGGCTGGTGGCCGACGTCAGGTTCTGCTCTATGAGCTGGTAGTTCCGCAGCTGAGTTGGGACCGGGATGGGCACCGTTTCGCTCCGGGGGGAGACGGAAGGCTGGCACTGCCTGTTGGTGGGGGGCAAGGAGAGACGCAATGAAGAGAGGCAGACGGCAAACATCTGGGCCAGAAGGAGCACCACACACAATCCTCTTCTCCCAGAGGAGAAGCTTTCATGGCTGGCTGCCTCTGGAAAAGCATGAAAGACACCGGAGGGGGTGCCCTGTTGCTAGTTCCCAGGGGAGGAGAACACGCTCAAGACTGGGGCCTGGGTGGAAGCTTCAGTCATGCAATATATAAAAAGAGGTTGCAATAGAAAAATAAATAAATAAACAGATTTTAATAATAGTAGTAGTAGTAGTAGTAGTAGTAGTAGTAGTAGTAGTAGTAATAAAGTTGGGAGGGACCTTGGAGGTCATCTAGTCCAACCCCCTGCTCAGCCAGGAAACCCTACACCATTTCAGACAAATGGTTATCCAATCTCTTTTTTAGAAACTTCCCAGTGTTGGAGCATTCACTGCTTCTGGAGGCAGGATGTTAATAATAAGAATAAAGTTGGAAGGGACCTTGGAGGTCATCTAGTCCAACCCTCTGCTCAGGCAGGAGACCCTGTACCATATCAGACAAATGGCTGCCCAGTCTCTTCTTAAAAAGTTCCAGTGTTGGAACATTCACCACTTCTAGTGGCAAGCTGTTCCACTGATTAATTGTTCTCACTGTCAGGAAGTTTCTCCTTAGTTCCAGGTTGCTTCTCTCCTTGGTGAGTTTCCATCCGTTGCTTCTTGTCCTGCCTTCAGGCGCTTTGGAGAATAGCTTGACTCCCTCTTCTTTATGGCAGCCCCTGAGATACTGGAAGACTGCTATCATGTCCCCCCTCGTCCTTCTCTTCATTAAATTAGACATACCCAATTCCAGCAACCGTTCCTTATATGTTTTAGCCTCCAGTCCCCTAATCATCTTTGTTGCTCTTCTCTGCACTCTTTCTGGAGTCTCAACATCTTTTTTACATCGTGGTGACCAGAACTGGATGCCGTATTCCAAGTGTGGCCTTACCAAGGCCTTGTAGAGTGGTATTAATACTTCACGTGACCTTGATTCTGTCCCTCTGTTAATGCAGCCCAGCACTGTGTTGGTGTCTCCTTTTGTCTCCTCCTCTCCCTCTTGTTTTAGGCAGGGCTGGCGCCAAGCCCTGCTTCTTCCCACCCCCCGCCTCCCCCCTCCTTTCAAGCTTTTTCCAAAACAAGTCTTTCTAGGAAAACCCACCAGGGAAGCCAGAACAGGAAGTGCAGAAGTTAGAGAGGCTGAGTTTGTTTGCTCGAGGCTGAAAGTCTTTGGGAATAGGACTGGGGGGGGGGGGGAGAAGAAAACAGATGACGCCAGCCCTCCCTGGAGAGTCAACAAAGCAGCTGGAGCACCTGAGCAGAGGGAGGGAGGGAGGGCACACACCTGCGTTAGGCTCCTAGGGCTGCAAACTCCAAGCCAGCGGTACAGCCTCTGGAAGGAGGCCGGGCTTAAGAATTTGGCCTGTTTTTGTTCCTCTCTCTCCTCCCCCCCCCCCAAATAAAAAGTCCAGCTGGAAGGGCTTCGAATGCCTTCCAGATGGTAGAATTGAAAGACGCAGGAGGCAAGGAAGATCACTTCCATCCCTGTGTCTTACGTCAGAGAGGAAAATTCTGGGAATCTTATCTGAGTAGGACATACAATGAGATTTATCAGAAGACAATGTTAGTGTGGGCAATCCTAGTGTGTGTGTATGGGTTCCTTGAACTTAGGAACCGTAATGGTTCCTAAGCGAGACACTTGTCAAGTTGGAGAATAGCTTGACTCCCTCTTCTTTGGGGCAATATCTCAGGGGCTGCCATAAAGAAGAGGGAGTCAAGCTATTTTCCAAAGCACTTGAAGGCAGGACAAGAAGCAATGGATGGAAACTAATCAAGGAGAGAAGCAGCCTAGAACTAAGGAGAAACTTCCTGACAGTGAGAACAATTAACCAGTGGAACAACCTGCCTCCAGAAGCTGTAGATGCTCCCAACACTGGAAGTTTTTAAGAAGAGACTGGACAGCCATTTGTTTGAAATGGGATAGGGTTTCCTGCCTGAGCAGGGGGTCAGGCTAGATGACCTCCAAGGTCCCTTTCAACTTTATTATTATTATTATTATTATTGTTGTTGTTGTTGTTATATGCAGCAGATAGAATAACTGAAGCACAGGTGGGGGCAAGGTAAACACACACACCTGTTTGCTGAACCAGAAAGACTACTACCGGAGGTATTGGGGGGGGGGGCTCTGAAAATTGCCAACACTTTCTCAAAACGATTAACGGACTCTGTCTGTCAAAGGCAGGGGTAGGCAACCTCAGCTCTTTTTTGACTCGTGGACTTCAACTCCCACAATTCCTGAACCAGCATGGGGGAACTATGACCCCTTCATGACTCGTGGACTTCAACTCCCAGAATTCCCGAGCCAGCATGGCTCAGCTTGGAAACCTCTCCCTTTCCCCTCAGCAGGGCTGACTCAGGAATTCTGGGAGTTGAAGTCCATGAGTCATAAAAGAGCCAAGGTGGCCTACCCCTGGTCAAAGGGAACAAAGGCAATTAAAAAAAGAAGGGAAGCTATTCTGTTGGCTATTTTAGGCTTCGGTTAGCTTTGGGAGCCATCAGGAGAAAAAAGGCAACACTTGCCCCCAAAAGAACCATGACACACACACACACACACACACACACACACACCCTCCGGCAGGGATGTCACTTACCCTCCGCAGATCAGGAACTCGCTTGAGGCTCTCCGGCCCACGGTTGCCAGGGGCAGATCGTCTGTAGGGGAAAAGAGACGGTTCACACCACTAGGTTCACTTTACATACAAGTGGCTTGTCCACATGCAACACCCCAATCGAGGAACGATCGACTCAGATAAACCAGCTAACACAAAAAAGGGACTACTCAGAATAACCACAGCACTGACAGGGCAAGGCACTAGTATGTAAACAGAGAGCAAACCCCACTCCCTTCTAGCACTGATGACGTTACCTAGTTGGGTCGTGAAACGTCTGCAGGAAAAAACACCAAGCAGTCCGCCTTCACCCCTCGTTCTCCTCTGCTTCCTCCTCCTCCTCTTCCCCCTCCACCATTCCATAACCCCCCCTTCCTTCTAGCACTGATGATGTTACCTAGTTGGGTCATGAAACATCTGACAAAAAAAAACCCAACTCAGAGAGCACCAAGGACTCCATAGTCGTCGTCGTCCTCCTCCTCCTCCTCCCCCCCCGCAAACCCTACTCCCTTCTAGCACTGATGATGTTACCTAGTTGGGTCATGAAACGTCTGCAGGAAAACCAACAAGCTGAGAGAAGACCAAGGACATCCATCCATCCGTCGGTCCCTCTGTCCCTCCCTCCATCTACCCACATCCATCCATCCATCCATCCATCCATCCATCCATCCATCCCAGCCTAATCAAGGAACCACCAAGAACATTCCCACCAACACTGACAGGGCAAGCTATGATAAATGAACAGAGAGCAAACCCAGCACTGATGATGTCACCTAGCTGGGTCATGAAACGTCTGCAGGAAAACCACCCAGCTCAGAGAGCACTAAGGGCCCTACAGTTTTCCTCCTCCTCCTCCTCCTCCTCCCTTCTAGCACTGATGATGTTACCTAGTTGGGTCATGAAACGTCTGCAGGAAAACCACCAAGCTCAGAGATCATCAAGGACCCCCACAGTCCTCCTCCGCCTCTCCACAAACCTCACTCCTTCTAGCACGGATGACACTACCTAGTTGCGTCATGAAACGTCTGCAGCAAAACCACCAAGCTCAGAAAGCACCAAGGTCCCACACTCCTCCTCCTCTTCCCCTCTGCATACCCCATTCCCTTCTAACACTGATGATGTTACCTAGTTGGGTCATGAAATGTCTGCAAACGAACAACCAAGCTCAGAGAGCACCAAGGACCCCCACAGTCCTCCTCCTCTTCCCCTCTGCATACCCCACTCCCTTCTAGCACTGATGATGTTACCTAGTTGGGTCATGAAACGTCTGCAGGAAAAAAACCCAAGCTCAGAGAGCACCAAGGACCCCCACAGTCCTCCTCTTCCTCCTTTCTGGCACTGATGATGTTACCTAGTTGGGTCATGAAACGTCTGCAAGAAAACCACCAGGCTCAGAGAGCACTAAGGACCCCACCTTTTGACCCTCCGCCACAAATATTCTCCTTTAGCGTTCCCTATTCTCTGTGCCTACCTGAAAGGGTGGCTTCCCAACCAGACACTGGTAGATGACCGTGCCTATACTCCCCAGTCCTCCTCCTCCTCCCTCCTAGCACTGATGATGTTACCTAGTTGGGTCAGGAAACGTCTGCAGGAAAACAACCAGGCTCAGAGTATCAACTGGGATTGCCTTTGCTAAGTGGGCTGATCACATGAGATAATCTGTTTAACAACCCTGCAATGACGAGTTTATCGTCTAAATTAGGGCCATTAAGTGAGAACTACCTGTGGAACGAATGAACCTTGTGGTTTTTTTCCTCCCCTCGCTGTCTGCAATAAAGCAACGGAAGCCACACCTAGGTTTGATCCTAAAAGTTCCTCCCAACTGCAATTCTATACCAGCCTCCTGGCTCTGGTTTTCTGAAAATGTTTATCTTTGAAAGTCTTCTTCTCCATCAGAGTTCAGAAAAGGAACGGGTTAAGGAGGCCAGGAACCCAGAGATGAATGTATTCCTCTGAATTGGTCCTTTTTCCAGGCAGAGAACAAAACAGGTTTTCGATTGGGCTGAATCTGAGATAACTGTGCAAACACAGGTGCCCTGATAAATGGGGGAACCCCCCCCCCAAAAGAATAAAATCTTGGATATAAAACTTCTCAAACCCTTTACTGGTCTCATGAAAAGATTTGTTCCGGGTGTAAGGACCCACCCCACTTTGCATCTTAAGAAGACAGAACTCTTGGAATAATTCTTCCAACAGGAATCCTTTATTAAGAAGAAGTGGTTGCAGGCATGCTAGACAGGACTTGGGGTCCAAGCTCTCCCATTCAAGGTTTTAAGGGGTTCCCCAGCAGTCCCACCCAATCACCCCCCCCCCTTCCAGTGATAGTTTCAGGCATCACAATTCCACCCCCTTGCTCCTTTCTTTCGTCTGTATGGAGACTTCAGATAACTACATGAAAGGTAAATAGCTCTCTTTGTTATGGTAAGGTTCTTTGATGCTATTTACATTCAAAGTCTCTCTTGATGTTGCAATAAACACATTCAGCTTCTTAGAAGTCTACTGAAGGAAGTGAGGGCCATAAAGCCCCTTTGTTCTCCCCCTTCTCTCCCTCTTATGGCAGAATCCAGAGAAGGCAGAATTGGGAGTTTCTATATTTGATAATTAAAGATGAAATATAATTGGATTCTGACACCGGGCCTCGTTTTGCACCCAAATTGTTCCCCAGGACGCAAAAGTAACGCTGCCCAGATTTCGAGAAAGAAAGATTTGCACAAGGTTTCAAGCACGCAAATGACACCTCCTACAAAAACACACAGTCTGGTTGATTGAGATCAGAAAGAATATGAAATAAAAATGGAAGTGGAAGTTATGTTGTAAATAGATGTAAATATGTATTTAAATATGTAAATAGTATAAAATGCAATATGTAAATGGTATAAAAGATCAATGATAAAAAGATATATGTTATAATATGTATGGCAAAATAACAACCAGAAAAGTCACACTGTGTTCAACCTGTTTTTAAATGTTTACTTAATCAAAATTTATATATATATAAAAAACACACACACACAATCCGGTTAAGCAGCTTTTTAGAGACATTGATTGATTTAATATTTAGGACTTAGATTCATAATGGACATTAAAACCGTTAGATTATAGCTTTAATGGTGGTTATATGGAAATGGATTTGTGATAATAAGAGGTATTTTATTAGTAAATGAAGAGCTACTAGGATGAGAAATAGAATATATTGGTGAATAAAGTAAGAATGTAAATTTTGGAACAATACATGTGTTCTAGTCACGATAATTAGCTTATAATGAAAGGAGGGAAATTAAGGCTATCCGAAGCCTCAACATTGGTTATAAAAGGCTAAACTGGAATACGGTAATTGGAATTAAGTAACACTTAAAAACAGGACTTGGATATGTGTAAGTGAATGCTCCAACACTGGAGGTTTTTAAGAAGAGACTGGACAGCCATTTGTCCAAAATGGTATAGGGTTTCCTGCCTGAGCAGGGGGTTGGACTAGATGACCTCCAAGGTCCCTTCCAACATTATTATTATTATTATTATTATTATTATATTAGTAAAATGTTATTGATAAAGGTATTGATTGATTGAGCTTTAGCTAGAAATGTACTAACATGAATATGATATATTCAGATTTCTTTTTGCTGACAAAGAGTTAAAGAATTAAGTGGGAGACTAGCATAGCTATTTCAGGCTCATTAGCTCTCATCAGCTAGCCACATCCTTCAGCAGTGTTTCTCAACCTTGACAATTTTAAGGCACGTGGACTTCAACTCCCAGAATTCCACAGCCAGCATTGCTGGCTGTGGAATTCTGGGAGTTGAAGTCCACGTGCCTTAAAATTGTCAAGGTTGAGAAACACTGCTTTATGGGATTTGAATCTAGGAAGTTGTATTAACCACCAGGCCACCGGCTCTCCTCCCCTCTTTGTCAGCCGAGTCAAGGGAGTATATACAGAAAGTTTTTCAGACAGACCGGTCTGATAGATTGCACCTTGGCATTTTTGACTACTATACTGCAGTTCTACTTTTTTATATATATATAAAATCACTTTTGCCTTGCCTTCAGAAATCTGAATTTGTAATGTATCGCAGTAGCGACTTGAGCCTGCTTAATGCCCCTAGTTTGGGGGAGGGGGGGGCTGCAAGGCAAAAGTGATTATAAAAAAATAAAATAAAAATAGAACTGCAGTATAGCAGTCAAAAATGCCAAGGTGCAATCAATCAGACCGGTCTGTCTGAAAAACTCTCTGAATATGATATAATATTTAAGGGAAATAGAGAGAGAACCTTGAATGATGTAACTTGAGATAGATAGATAGATAGATAGATAGATAGATAGATAGATAGATAGATAGATAGATAGACAGACAGATAGACAGACAGATAGATAGATCGATCGATCTTTGGTTATTCGGGTTTTCTCCCGCGTCAAATTGGAAGTGTCTTGGTGACGTTTCGACGAAGTCTCATTCGTCATCTTCAGGCTGGTGTTTTCGGCTTCGTGCTTCTAGGAGCAATGAAGCCGAAAACACCAGCCTGAAGATGACGAATGAGACTTCGTCGAAACGTCACCAAGACACTTCCAATTTGACGCGGGAGAAAACCCGAATAACCAAAGACCTACATACAAACACCCCGCGAAAACCTCCGAAAACATATATATGTGTGTGTGTGTGTGTGTGTGTGTGTGTGTGTGTGTGTGTGTGTGTAGGTCTTTGGTTATTCGGGTTTTCTCCCACGTAAAATTGGAAGTGTCTTGGCGACGTTTCGACGAAGTCTCATTCGTCATCTTCAGGCTGGTGTCTAGAAGCACGCACCAGCCTGAAGATGACGAATGAGACTTTGTCGAAACGTCGCCAAGACACTTCCAATTTTACGTAGGAGAAAACCAGAATAACCAAAGACCTACAAACACCCGCGAAAACCTCAGAAAACACACACACACAAACACACACACACATGAAGGATTCTGTTATTGGGCTATTGATTACCCTATCATCATGCTGCTTCCTAATCACTTGGTTGTAAAAATCTGAAAAATTAATAAAACTTGTAATTTAAAAACAAAACAAAAAAAACAACCACCACCACACAATCTAACTAACACTTGCCACCCTTCGCCATGGGGGACAGTGAAAGAGCCCGCAAAGGGACACCGGGGAGACCCATCAAGAGAGAAACTTACACGACTGATCGGAGGAGATGTTGTGCGGGACCAGGACAAAGTCATCCGTGTCACAGGAGGAATTCTTGCTACTGGTGCTGGCAGAATCTTTGGATACCTGAAGGTAATTCGGAGGCCCCAAGGGAGGTGAAGACAGGTTGTCTTCTTGGATGTGCTGCATATCTGGAAGGGACTGGAGAGAAGATGGAGGAGTCAGAGGTCACAGGTTAGCAAAGGCAGGTGGGGGAACTCCCACCGGTTATCTCCCTACAGCAGTGCTGTCCGATCCTTGGCAACATACAAGACCCGTGGACTTCGTCTCCCAGAATTCCCCAGACAGCCAGATTGAGACTTTGGAAAAAGTACAGAGAAGAGCAACTAAGACAGGGGTCTTCAAACTTGGCCCTTTTAAGACTTGTGGACTTCGACTCCCAGAATTCCTCAGCCAGAGGAAACGAAGACGGTTAAGGGCCTGGAGACAAAAACATCTGAAGAACGGTTGCAGGATTTGGGTATGGCCAATCTAGAGGAAAGGGGTGACGGGATAGCAGTGATCCAGTAGCTCAGGGGCTGCCCCAAAGAAGAGGGAGTCAAGCTATTCTCCAAAGCGTCTGAAGGCAGGACAAGAAGCAACGGATGGAAACTAACCAAGGAGAGAAGCAAACTAGAACTAAGGAGAAACTTCCTGACAGTGAGAACAATTAACCAGTGGAACAACCTGCCTCCAGAAGCGGTGAATGCTCCAACGCTGGAAGTTTTTAAGAAGAGACCGGACAGCCATTTGTCCAAAATGGTATAGGGTTTCCTAGGGGGTTGGACTAGGTGACCTCCAAGGTCCCTTCCAACTTTATTATTATTATTATTATTATTAAGGTCTCCTGTCTGAGCAGGGGGCTGGACTAGAAGACCTCCAAGGTCCCTTCCAACTCTATTCTGATTGACTTACAACTGATCCTCAGACTGCGGCAACCAGCATGGATGTGTAACAGTTGTAGTGTCCCAGGATCATCTGATCGTTATTTGCAATCTTCCCAGCTGGCTTCCGACAAATCAAACGTCAACAAAAGGAAGCCAGACTCACTTAATGATGTGACTCCCTTGACAACCAGAAAGTTTTGCTTAGCAACCATGTGTGAACGTTGCTAACATCGGATGTTTTCTTGCTTTGACAACAGATGGAAATGTAGCCATTTTCTCTATTGGTTTTAGAGTTAGTTGATGCTGGGAGGGGGGATGTGGATGAGAGTGCAGCTAGCTGTAACAGTAATAACTCAGCCGTGGGAACCCAAGGTCATTGGGCCCAGAGCTGATAGTTTTGGTGGGCTGGAGAGCTGGGGAGAAAGCTTGGGCTTCAAGCTAATTGGGGAATGTGATTTATGACAGTTTATTGGAGGAGGGAATTGTGCTTTGTTACTTTGTATCCAGGGGAAGGGAATTTAGTTTCTGGTTTCAACTATGTAGTGCCCATACTTTGTTTCCCGAATAAAAGATTCTTTAAGGTAAACAATGCCTCGAAGTTCTTTTGAAGAGTTTCATCTGTCAGAACCATGACACCATGGCCCAAAAGCCAGAAAGGGGCATTTTACTTACTTTGGTGGTTATTCCTCTCCACTGTACACATTGCACAACCTCAAAGTCAGCGCCCCAGAAAACACTTTCTTTCAAATCTTTGTGACTAGCATTTCCCCCAAAACCACCCCAGTAGCAGATAAATGAAAGCTCTGTTCTTCAACTCGGTAACGTTATTGCTCAACTCTATTTAAAACCAAAGAGCAGCATACACATTTAAGAATAAAACAAAACAGGAAGAATATTTAGAAAAAGGCTGCTTTGGATAGTAGAGGAAGGTCACACTTGGAATACGGCATCCAGTTTTGGTCACCACAATGTAAAAAAGATGCTGAGATTCTAGAAAGAGTGCAGAGAAGAGCAACAAAGATGATCAGGGGACTGGAGGCTAAAACATATAAGGAACGGTTGCTAGAATTGGGTATGTCTAGTTTAATGAAGAGAAGACAAGGGGGACATGATAGCAGTGTTTCCATATTCTCAGGGGCTGCCCAAAGAAGAGGGAGTCAAGCTATTTTCCAAAGCACCTGAAGGCAGGACAAGAAGCAACGGGTGGAAACTAATCAAGGAGAGAAGCAACCTAGAACTAAGGAGAAACTTCCTGACAGTGAGAACAATTAATCAGTGGAACAGCCTGCCTCCAGAAGCAGTAAATGCTCCAACACTGGAAGTTTTTAAGAAGAGACTGGACAGCCATTTGTCCGAAATGGTATAGGGTTTCCTGCCTGAGCAGGGGGTTGGACTAGATGACCTCCAAGGTCCCTTCCAACTCTACTACTACTACTACTACTACTACTACTACTATTATTATTATTATCAATCATCGCACAGTCAGCCAGATGTTCAGACTGGATTTGGCATTTTGTCTACCTATCGAGTCCTTAACCAGGACCTGGGATAGGCAGATGTAGATGTTTGATGGTATTACAGGTATCGTCGCAGGATGGAAGCAGTTCCTAATAAGGCCGCCTTTTGCAATTGACTAATAGCAAATTTGTCAATGCCAATGGTGTTCAAGTGGTGCTCCAGTTGTTTTGGGATTGCACCCAAGGAGCCTATGACTATTGGTACTACCCTTGCTTGCTTTTGCCACAGTCTTTCTATTTCTATTTGTAGGTCTTTGTATTTTGTTATCTTCTCCAGTTCTTTCTCGTCTATTCTGCTGTCTCCAGGCACTGCCACGTCCACTATCCAGACTTTTTTGTCTTTCTTATCGACAATTGTTAAGTCTGGGGTGTTATGTTGCAGGTGCTTGTCTGTTTGAATTCTGAAGTCCCAGAGCAGTTTAATTTTATCATTTTCTATGACTTTCTCTATTTTATGATCCCACCAGTTTTTGCTTACAGGCAAATGATATTTTTTGCAGATCTTCCAATGCACCATTGTTGCTACTTTGTCATGCCGCTGCTTGTAGTCAGTCTGTGCAATCTTCTTGCAACAGCTTACCAAGTGGTCCACTGTTTCTTCAGCTTCTTTGCATAGGCGGCACTTACTGTCTGTTGCTGTCTTCTCAATTTTGACTTTGTATGCATTTGTCCTTAAGGCTTGGTCTTGTGCAGCCAGAATTAGTCCCTCGGTCTCTTTCTTCAATTTTCCTGCTCTTAGCCATTGCCAGGTCTTGTTATTATCTGCTTTCCCAGCTATTTTTTAATGTATTGGCCATGTAGTGCTTTGTCTTCCCATGCCTCTATTCTGTTCTTCATTTGGTCTTTCTTGTAGGCCAGTTTGGTCTCTCCAGTAGTCAGTAAGCCTTCCTGATATACTAATTTCAGTGCATCTTCATCATTGTTCTTCAGATATTCTTCCAAAGCCATTTTTTCTTCTTCAACCATCTGATGTACTTGTAGCATTCCACGCCCACCTATTTGCCTTGGTAGATAAAGTCTATCAATGTCACTGCGTGGATGAAGGGCGTGATTCATTGTCATTATTTTTCTGGTCTGCCTATCCATTGCTTTTAGTTCTGCTTGAGTCCAGTCCACTATTCCAGCTGTGTACCTAATGACTGGGATTGCCCAGGTGTTGATTGCCTTTATGGTATTTCCTCCATTGAGTTTGGATTTTAAGATCTTCTTCACTCTCTTGATGTATTCACCTCTAATCTTTTTCTTGACTTCAGTGTGCTTGATGTTGTCAGCTTGAAGGATACCCAAGTATTTGTAGTACTCTTCCTCATCCAGACTCTTAATGTTATTTTCGTGGGGCATCTTGATTCCTTCAGTTTTCATTATTTTTCCTTGTTTGATAGTAAGTGTGGCACATTTGTCCAAGCCAAACTCCATTACAATATCTTGGCTATATATACGGACAGTGTTGAGCAGCGATTCTATTTCAGATGATGTTTTTCCATACAGCTTCAGATCATCCATGTAAAGGAGGTGGGATAGTCTGGCAGATGTTTTTGATGTTTGATAGCCATGTCCTGAGTTATTCAGTATTGTTGACAGAGGAAACAGTGCAATAACAAATAGTAATGGTGATAATGAATCTCCTTGAAATATTCCTCTCTTGATATTAACCTCTCCCAGCCTCTCACCATTGATCTGCAACTGTGTCTTCCATTGTGCCATCGATCTTTGCACAAATTTTCTGATGTTTCTACTGACTCCTGTTATTTCTAGGCACTTTATTATCCAATCATGTGGCAGAGAGTCAAATGCCTTTTTGTAGTCAATCCATGCCACATTCAGGTTGGTCTTCCTTCTCTTGCAGTTTTCCAAGATCATTTTGTCTATTAGGAGTTGATCTTTTGTTCCTCTGCTATTGGGGCGGTTTCCTTTCTGCTCAGGTGGAAAGAGATTGTTTTCAACTAGATGCTGTTGTACTGCATCAGCTACCACACCAGTTAGTAATTTGAAAGTTGTTGGTAAGCAGGTAATTGGCCTGTAGTTACCTGGTGTTGCCCCTTTTGCTGGATTTTTCATTATTAGGTAGGTTTTCCCAGTTGTTAGCCACTTTTCAATTTCTCCTCCTTGTAGTATATTGTTGAATTGTTTGGCAATGAGTGGGTGTATAACAGTTAGATGTTTCAACCAAAACCCATGCAGTTCATCTTCACCTGGTGCTGACCAATTTTTGATTTTCTTTGCTCTTTTTTCTACCATTTTTGTTGTTATTACTAGTTCTTTCATTTCAACTTCTGTTTTATTTGCATCCACCTCTTTTAACCAAGCCGCATCCTTGTTGTATTTCTTTGGGTTATCCCATATCTGCTTCCAGAACTGCACTGTTTCTTCCTTGTCAGGTACTGACTGATTCCTTGCAGTTTCTCCATTGATGGATTGGTAGAAACGTTTCTGATTGGATTGAAATTGGAGGTTCTGCCTATAGTTTGCAATTCGAGCTTCATATCTACTGATTTTCCTGGCTATAGCTGTTATTTGTTGCTTTATTATTTCCAGTGCTTCCTTGATCTTCCTTGTTTCTAAGTGGTATTTCTTGATTAGGTATTCTTTGGTCTTCTTGTTCTTCAGCTTCTTTTCTTTCATCTGTTCTAGCTTGCTTGCATGTGATCTTAACTTGCTGATCTTATTTTCTAGTCTAACCTTCCATTTTTGTGGTGCACTGTTTGTTTGTTTTTCTTTTTTGTTGATTTTACATCCCAGGTATTCTGTTATAACTGCAGCTGTGCTGTACATTAATTGGTTTGTTTCTTGCAGTGAATTGGTGCTTATACTTGCTATTGCAGTATTTGCATCTTTTAATGCTTGTGCTAGCTGTTCTTTGGAACAAGCTTCAATGCAGGCAGCCTTATTCTGTTGTTTTTGTGCTGTTCTAGATGCTCAGTTATTCTTTGTTTCAATTCTTTTATTTCTTTAGTTAGAGGGTTTTGTTCTTCCTGAGGAAGAGGTGCCTGGTTTCCAAATGAGAACAGTTGTATATCTCTACTGGATTCTTTCACTGCCAACTACCCCTGGTTTGCCTCTACATTCTGAATTACTTCTGGTAAGGCTTTGATTTCTTTGCCCTGGGTAAACCTTTGCAGTTCGTCCAATTCTGTTTCTGTGAATACTTTATTTCGTGTTATAAATCGGCGTTGATCTGCTAGTCTCTGTTCTGTTATTTCTGATTCTGGATGTTGTTCTTTCCAGAACTGGTGCATTCGTTTTAGATATCCTCTTCTTGTTGGACTTGATCTGTAGTAACAGATCATTATTTCTTTGTTTTCCATCACTGTGTATCTGCGACGGGTAAACACCTTTTCTTCCAGTAGTTCTGCAGCTGCTGGCCCTGGTTGCTCAGCCAACAGTCCTGAGTCCTGTAACCCATTTTTCACCAGATATCCAGGAACTCCAATATCTAGTGCGGACCTTGTTAACCCGGGCGACGTCCGAGCCGGTATGGCATTCTGAAATTTACGTCTCACCATATTTTTTATGGGAGAGACACTCTTTGTCTGACTCCTCTGATGAGACCTGTCCAGTATGGTTGAACCTCTGGCATAGCTCTCATCTTCCTCAGAGTACACAAGCCCCACAAACCACGTCAAGGTAGTGCCTTTTATTATTATTATTATTATTATTATATTATTATTATTATTATCTATTATTATTATTATTATTATTATATCTGCCTCCAGAAGTGGTGAATGCTCCAACACTGGAAGTTTTTAAGAAGAGACTGGACAGCCATTTGTCTGAAATGGTATAGGGTTTCCTGCCTGAGCCGGGGGTTGGACTAGATGACCTCCAAGGTCCCTTCCAACTTTATTATTATTATTATAGTACAGTTTTTCAGCCTCTCATCCTTGCCGGCTCATGTTTTGCGCTCCAAGATCACTTCACTTTAGCTCTCATTCGTATCCTGCCTTTATTATTTTTTACAAATAACCCATATCTAACACATTCCTCCTCCTCCTATTTTCCTCCCAATAACATCCCTGTGAGGTGGGGGGGGATTGGTCCAAGATCACCCAGCCCAGTGCCATGTCTACGGCAGGATTAGAACTCACCGTCTCCTGGTGATGGTCCCAAAGTCCCCCAGCTGGCTTTCATGCTTGAGACGGGACTAGAATTCACCGTCTCCTGGTGATTGGCCCAAAGTCACTTAATCGGCCTTCGTGCTCGATGGGACTAGAACTCAATGTCTCCTGGTGACTGGCCCAAAGTCACCCAGCCAGCTTTCAAGGCTAAGAGATGGGACCAGGAATCACGGTCTCCTGGTGATTGGCCCAAAGTCATTCAATTGGCTTTCGTGCCTAAGGCGGGACTAGAACTGGTAAAACTGGTGCTTGTTTATATTTCCTTATTTTGAAAGCTGTAAGGAATATAATGTTCCCAGCAAGGACTGCTGCAAAAGTGTACAAGCGCTCAGAATTTTAAAACGTTGTGTTTTATCCGGAGAAACAAATATTGTAACAACTGTTCAAAATAAGGACTGCATGCTAGGGAAAGGCAAAGCACGTGTCAGGGCTAGAATGGGAAGGTTCTCATTTTGGTTTGGACTATACCGGTCCGGTACTGATTCACTAACTTGAGAGGAAGACGTACAGTATGTCATTTCCCCCTTTTTCGCACTGTCTCCTGGTGATTGGCTGGTTTTCATGGCTAAGGCGGGACTAGAACTCCCAGTCTTCTGATGATTGGCCCAAAGTCACCCAGCCAACTTTCATGGCTAAGGCGAAACTAGAACTCCCAGTCTCCTGGTGATTGGTCCGAACTCACCTAGCTTTCATGGCTAAGGTGGGACTAGAATTCCCAGTCTCCTGGTGATTGGCCCAAAGTCACCCAGCCAGCTTTCATGGCTAAGACGGGACTAGAACTCCCAGTCTTCTGGTGATTGGCCCAAAGTCACCCAGCCAGCTTTCATGGCTAAGGCAGGACTAGAACTCCCAGTCTCCTGGTGATTGGCCGAAAGTCACCCAGCCAGCTTTCATGGCTAAGGCGAAACTAGAACTCCCAATCTGCTGGTGATTGGTCCAAAGTCACCCAGCCAGCTTTCATGGCTAAGGCAGGACTAGAACTCACAGTCTCCTGGTGATTGGCCCAAAGTCACCCAGCCAGCTTTCATGGCTAAGGCGAAACTAGAACTCCCAGTCTCCTGGTGATTGGCCCAAAGTCACCCAGCCAGCTTTCATGGCTAAGGCGGGACTAGAACTCACAGTCTCCTCCTGATTGGCCCAAAGTCACCCAGCCAGCTTTCATGGCTAAGGCAGGACTAGAACTCCCAGTCTCCTGGTGATTGGCCAAAGTCACCCAACCAGCTTTCATGGCTAAGGCGGGACTAGAACTCCCAGTCTCCTGGTGATTGGCCCAAAGTCACCCAGCCAGCTTTCATGGCTAAGGCGGGACTAGAACTCACAGTCTCCTGGTGATTGGCCCAAAGTCACCCAGCCAGCTTTCATGGCTAAGGCGGGACTAGAACTCCCAGTCTCCTGGTGATTGGCCCAAAGTCACCCAGCCAGCTTTCATGGCTAAGGCAAAACTAAGAGCCGAGGTGGCGCAGCAGTTAGAGTGCAGTACTGCAGGCCACTTTAGCTGACTGTGTTCAGCAGGTCAGCGGTTCAAATCTCACCGGCTCAAGGTTGACTCAGCCTTCCATCCTTCCGGGGTAGGTAAAATGAGGACCCAGATTGTTGGGGGCAATGTAAATATATATATACATTGCTTACTGGTGTACACCGCTTGGAGAGTGCTTGCACTTAAAGCGGTATATAAGTCTCATAAATAAATAAATAAATAAATAAATAAATAAATAAATAAAACTAGAACTCCCAGTCTCCTGGTGATTGGCCCAAAGTCACCCAGCCAGCTTTCGTGCCTAAGGTGTGATTACAACTCGCTGTCTCCTGCTTTCTAGCCTAGTGCCTTAACCATGATTGGACGAAACTGACTCCCATATAGGATTCATTTCCGATACCAATTTACATTTTCAAATTACTCATTAGAACTAGAAATTGTGTTGGAAGGAAGAAATGAAGACTTTGAACGTCTGAAAAAAAAATTCATTAAACCAAAGCATTTTTACTTTTGGCCGATAAGGTTGGACAAGCTTGGGTGCAAATGCAGTTTCCAGCTATGATTCAGGACCTCCTACATTGCTTGTTTGACCTGAATATTCCAAAAGCAAAATACATCCTGTTTGCTCAGCAATCACCCTTCCCCTTAAAGTTCACAAGTAAACACTTGTTGGGTCCAAATACTGCAGCCAATTTTGGTCACCTTATCACAAAAAAGATGCTGATAATAGAATAGAATAGAATAGAATGGAATGGAATGGAACGGAACAGAATAGGAGAGTAGAATAGAATAGAGAATACAATATAGAATAGAATAGAATATAGAATAGAATAGAATATAGAATAAAATAGAATAGAATAGAATATAAAATAGAATGAAAAGAATATAGAATAGAATAGAAAATAGAATAGAGAATAGAATAGAGAATGGAATGGAATAGAATATTCTTTATATGATTGGACACACAAGGAATTTGTTTCTGGTGCATAAATTCTCAGTGTACACACAAGCAACAAGAAGCAATAATAATAATAACAGCAACAACAACAGAGTTGGAAAGGACCTTGGAGGTCATCTAGTCCAACCCCCTACTCAGGCAGGAAACCCTATACCAATTCAGACAACAGGTCATAGATCATAAATCACAGTTACAATCATTAATCATAAGATACAAACAACAAGCAATAAATTATAAGGATAGAAGAAGATATTAGGAAAGATGACAAAAGATGAGAAATGAGAAGAAAGATGATAATAGCCATACAGACTACTATATTTTATTTTATTTTATTTTTAAAATTTATAAGCCGCCCCACTCCCGAAGGACTCTGGGCGGCTAACAATAAAAAACACATAAAACATAACAAAACAATACAAAAACAATCATCCAGGGGTCAGGTTTTATAAACCCCAGGCCTGCCGGAAAAGCCAGGTCTTAAGTCGCTTACGGAAGACCAACAGGGTGGGAGCGGTCCTAATCTCCAGGGGGAGCTGATTCCAAAGCGTGGGCGCCATCACAGAGAAGGCCCTCCTCCGCGGCCCCGCCAAATGGCACTGCTTGGCCGACGGGGCCTGAAGGAGGCCCAGCCTGTGGGATCTAACCGGACATAGGGAACTACGAGGTAGTAGGCGGTCTCGCAAATAGCCTGGCCCTGAGCCATATAGGGCTTTAAAGGTAATGACCAACACCTTGAATTGGACCCGGAGACTATATTGGTCAATTGCTCAGGCTTAAGACAGTGCTGTGGGAATTAAAAATGGAAGCTTAATAAAGAGAGATCCAACCTAGAATTAAGGAGAAAGCTCCTGTTGATGAGAACAATTAATCAGTGGAGGGGACACACTCTTTTTTTTAATAATAATTTTTTTATTTTTTATTCTTCCAGACTCTCCCCCATACATATACCGTGATATTTATCAGATGTTAACATACATTCTTTTTACATTCACATATAAGACGCTTTTAATAAAATGAAATAAATACATACACATGACTTTTGGTGTTGCTCGCCCATTTCCCCTTTCACTGTATCCACACTCCTTCTTCTCTACCTTCTTTCTTGGGGGGGGGGGGGGAGACACACTCTGATGCACAGAAAATGCCCATCCATCTGCCCCCCCCCCAGAAATACAAAGAATCAATTTTCCAGAACTTACCGGGGGAGAAGCAAATCGACAGGAGGGAGAACTGCCACAGGATCCTGCAGAGACGGACCCAGCCGGTGCTGGAACAGGTACGGGACAAGCTGAATGGAGGGGAGACAAAAAAAAAGACAGAAATGTCATCACAGACAGGTGGGCTCCAAAGAACGAACAACTGCAGGATACCTGGGCAGATGCATGCTCTGCAGGATCTGAAAAAGATGGGCTGCGGTCTAGACTAGGGGTCTCCAAAAGTGGCAACTTTTAAGACTTTTGGACTTCAGCTCCCAGACAGGGATAGATAGGCAAAGCATCTTTCGGGACGAGAATGCAAATGTTCTCATTTTGGTTTGGACCACAGCGGTCCGGTACCGATTCACTAATTTTTCAGAGGTTTGGGAGGCAGGTGTACAGTATGGCATCTATACACACACACACACACACACACACTTTTTTTTTTTTTTTGCAAACTCATTGTCCTACTACAGAGTGTGCAAATACTGAGGAAGCCTGTCCCAAAGGTGCTTTTTTTCCAAGAAGTAACTGGACTTTTCTTGTTTTTCTTCGAAGACGTTTCGCTTCCCATCTAAGAAGCTTCTTCAGCTCTGCCTGGATGGTGGGGAAGGGAAGGATTTATACTCCTTGCAGACAGCCGGTCCTTTGCCTTCTTTTAGAGCAGGGGTTTCTCAACCTTGGCAACTTTAAGACTTGTGGACTTCAACTCCCAGAATTCCTCAGCCAGCAAAGCTGGCTGAGGAATTCTGGGAGTTGAAGTCCACAAGTCTTAAAGTTGCCAAGGTTGAGAACCCGTTTTAGAGAGTCATTGAAGCCACTTGGAGACTTGTCTGTGTCCTCAGGGTCACCTGAGTGGTGCAAAGGGGTGTGGAGCCTCCTGGCTGCAGGATGCTTTTGTGTGAGCCTAAGACCAAGAGGCCATCTGTGTCAAAATTGAACCGCTCTCTCTCAACAGAAGGGGAGGGACACAACACAGTCTGTTCAGCAGTCCCAAGAAGGCTCCACACCCATTTGCACCACTCAGGTGACCCTGAAGACGCAGATAAGCCTCCAGGTAGCACTAACGACTCTCTAAAGCAGACATGTCAAACACAAGGCCCGGGGCCCGGATGCGGCCTGCGAAGTGGTTTCATGTGGCCCGCGAATCCGTCCTGGAAACAGTGAGGGAATGGCCCCCGCTGCCTTGGCCTTGGCCCAGGCCGGCCGGGAGCCAAGTACAATTCTGTGGTGGCCATTTATGCTGAAACGCATTCAGTCTTAGCTCCACAAGGACGTCTGGAAACAGCGAGGAACCAGCCCCTGCCGCGTCGACCCCGTCCCCTGGGTGCATGCTGGGGAGGTGTCGCCCTTTGTGAGGAATGAAGAAATGCACCATGGCCTGGAAGTGGCCAGCAAATGGCCCTCGCCTACTTCACCTATCCGGCTTGATGGGCTCTGCCCTGGTCCCCCCCCCTTCTGCCAGAGACCCTCAGATCTGTCCCACTCCTGCCCAGGCCCCCACAAGCCCCCTTGACGCGAATGATGTAGAGCTGGCCATGCCCACCCAGTAGGCCACACCCACTCCATCCACGCCCACCCAGTAGGCCACACCCACTCCATCCACACCCACCAAGTCGGCCGCACCCACCCTGCCCCCCCCCGGGGCAACTGCAATACTGATGCGGCCCTCAATGACATTGAGTTTGACACCCCTGCTCTAAAGGGATGCAAAGGACCGGCTGTCCGCAAGGAGTATAAATCCTTCTATCCACCACCCTCCAGTCAGAGCTGAAGAAGCTTCTGGGATGAGAAGCGAAATGCCTTCAAAGAAAAACAAGGAAGTCCAGTGGCCTCCTTTGGGACAACCTGGAGGGCAAAGAATCTCCACTGACCGAAGGAACCCGGTAACGAAACATTCGGAAACCGACCCACAAGCTCGGAGAACGAAGCTTCGCCCTCGCTTGAGAAGATAAACAAGACAGGGAAGCCCTCGGTTAACAACTGCTCGTCCAGTGACTGTTCAAAGTTACGACAGCCCCGGACGAGAGGGACTTACGACCTTGACGTTCCAGCCATCCCAGCGGCTCTGCGATCAGGATCGGGGCACGTGGGAATCGGCTTGCACTCGTGACCGTGGCAGAGTCCTTTGCTCACGCGATTCACCCTTTGTGACCTTCCCTGTCGCAGAGTCAGTGGGGAAGACGGCGGGAAAGCTTGTGGGTTGTCTGGGGAAGTCTCCCCTACGTGTGCACGTCCCCGCCCAGCCCTTCTGCGTTCACGGCCTGACAGCCACGCACACGTCCACCCGGCAGCAGCCCTGCCACACTTGTGTGCTGCCAGGCACGCGCCCCTCGGGTACAGATAGTCCTCAACTTACGACAGTTTGTTTTATTGGCCTTGTGAAGTTGCAACAGCACTGAAAAAAGGGACTTTTTTCCACACTTACAACCGTTGCAGCATCCCTCATGGTCACCTGAACAAAATTCAAACGCTTGGCAAGTGACTCGTATTTATGACGGTTGCCGTGTCCCGGGGTCATGTGATCAACTTGTGTGACCCTCTTGACAACCAGCAAAGTCAAGGGGGAAGCCAGATTCACTTAACAGCCGGGCTACTAACGTAACAACTGCAGTGATTCGCTTAACAACGGTGACAAGAAAGGTCGTACCACGGGGCAAAACGCACTCAACTGCCCTGCTTAAGAACGGAAAGGTTGGACCCCATTAACGAGGGTGGCAAGTCGTAAAATGGGGCAAAACTCATCTAAGCACTGTCCTGCTTTAGCAAAAAGCAGCTGTTGGGGGCTCAATGGGGGTCGTAAGTTGAGGACTACCTCTATAACAAATAAACCACCAAACTGTTAACCCACAGCAATGGTCTTGATTAATTAAAAGGACACTGTCAGAATCCAATTATATTTCATCTCTAGTTATCAATTATAAAAAAACCCATTTCTGCCTTCTGTGGATTCTGCCATACGATGAAGGGAATGGGGTGAACAAAGGGGCTTTATGGCCCTCACTTCCTTCAGTACACTTCAAAGGAACTGGATGTGTGTATCGCCAAAAGAACTAACCATAAGAATGGGGCTATTACCTTTCATGTAGTTTTCTCTGAAGAAAGGAACTGGATGTGTGTATCGCCAAAAGGACTAACCATAACAATGGGGCTATTACCTTTCATGTAGTTTTCTCTGAAGTCTCCATCCAGCCAGCAGTAAGGAAAAGGGGGTGGGAGTGTAATGCCTGAGACTGTCGCTGGAAGAGGGGGGGTGATTGGTTGGGGCTACTGGGGAACCCCTTAAAACCTTGAATGGGAGAGCTTGGACCCCAAGTCCTGTCTAAAACGCCTGCAACCGTTTTCTCTTAATAAAGGATGCCTGTTGGAAGAATTATTCCAAGAGTGCTGTCTTCTTAAGATGCAAAGTGGGGGGGGGGTCCTTACATTAGACGGGACTTGGGGACACACATCAGCGCTAAAAACATTCCCTTTGAAATCAGTCAAGAGGGAAACAGGCAAATCTGCCGGAAGAGATTTAGCCTCCCATCCTAAAGGCCTTACGAAAAGCCCAAAAGGGCCCATTTGGGAAGGACATTTCGGCTTACATTTTTTGACCGTCGAAACTTGATCCAGGAACGGGTGACTGAAGAAAGTTTCTGCAAGAGAAAACAAACAGCCATCACAAACCGAGTTCAGCGTTGCCTTTACCATCAAAGCCCGCTCGGGCCTAGAGTTGCGTTCACACAGGTTTAGGCAAAACGTTGCCAAAGGCAGAGGCAACGCAGTTTTGGAACGGAAAAAGTAGCCTGGGATTTTTCAAGGAGGCATGCCCACCCCTTTGGCTTCGCTCAGTGACCGGCCAGTGATATTGAGTGATCTTTTTGCACAGCTGGAATCTCTTCTGGTGTCTTGTGACTGACACTTCCCAGCTGGTAGGGAGATGCCATCCTAATGCATCCAGAGAAGACCGGAGAGGTTTCTGTTTATTACATCAGTGTTTCCTAATGTGAGCCATTTTCAGAGGCGTGGACTTCAGCTCCCAACTTCTACATTTAGGCAAGAAAAACCAAATGGACAGGTATAGTATAGGGGGTACCTTGCTCAATACTAGCAACTGTGAGAGAGATCTCGGAGTCCTAGTGGACAATCACTTAAATAATATGAGCCAGCCGTGTGCTGCAGTTGCCCAAAAAGCCAACCCAGTGCTAGGCTGCATTAACAGAGGGATAGAATCAAGATCATGCGAAGTGTTAATATCACTTTACAAGGCCTTGGTAAGGCCACACTTGGAATACTGCATCCAGTTTGGGTCACCACGATGTAAAAAAGATGTTGAGACTCCAGAAAGAGTGCAGAGAAGAGCAACAAAGATGATCAGGGGACTGGAGGCTAAAACATATAAGGAATGGTTGCTGGAATTGGGGATGTCTAGTTTAACGAAGAGAAGGACGAGGGGTGACATGTTAGCAGTGTTCCACTATCTCAGGGGCTGCCCCAAAGAAGAGGGAGTCAAGCTATTCTCCAAAGCGCCTGAAGGCAGGACAAGAAGCAACGGATGGAAACTAATCAGGGAGAGAAGCAACCTGGAATTAAGGAGAAACTTCCTGACAGTGAGGACAATTAACCAGTGGAACAACCTGTCTCCAGAAGCAGTGAATGCTCCAACACTGGAAGTTTTTAAGAAGAGACTGGACAGCCATTTGTCTGAAATGGTATACCTGCCTGAGCAGGGCAGGGTCAGCCTGCAATGCTGCATTATAACCACTGTGACACCAAGGCTTCCTTCCTTCCTTCCCTCCCTCCCTAAATATTAGCACTTAGATTTATATACTGCTTCACAGTGCTTTATAGCCCCCTCTGAGCGGTTTACAGAAATAATGATGATGATGATGATGTTGGAAGGGACCTTGGAGGTCATCTAGTCCAGTGGTTCTTAACCTTTTTGAACGAATCGCCCCCTTGAGCCAATGAGGAAGTTGTCATCGCCCCCCTCCCCCAACATAACCCCCTCAATCACAACATAGGAAATAATTCTTCAATTTATGCAAACACTTTTTTTTTTGTTTTCTTTAAAATTTTCATCAGGACATTATCGATGCAAATAATTTATTTCCAGTCTTTTCCCCATATCTCCCCTATTCTGGCTAATGGCGCACCACTGTATGGGTAGAGGCTGCTGCGCAATGCACATGAACATAAGCAATGCATATTCACATATGTAGGGTGTTCTGTACTGAAGCTAGCTAGAGGAACATTTGGAAACACAATTCCATCCACTAAGAGCGAGCGATCTGATGTTTTTGTACGACAGAGATACAGCCGTTCACTGTAGGAAAAAGTCTCAAAAGTGTCCCCAAAACTTCTCGCTCCATCGCCCCCATTTCGTTCTTTCGCCCCCCTGAAAAATGAAATCACCCCCTGGGGGGCGATATCGCCCAGGTTAAGAACCACTGATCTAGTCCAACCCTAACCCATTTCCGACAAATCAGCCTGTTTGCCCCCAACAATCTGGCTCCTCATTTTACCCACCTCGGAAAGATGGAAGGCTGAGTCAACCTTGGGCTGGTCAGGATCAAACTCCCTAGCTGTGGCCAGACCACACTGCCTTCTAACCACTGCGTCACCACAGCTGTAAGCCGAGGACTGTCGGAACTGTGGTGATTTCGTTTCAATGGACCCAAGAATCACAGGCCTGCTGCCCTGAATTTCACTAAGGGCGAATTTGTGCAGACGCAGCGTTCTTGCCAAGACCATTTTCCTCCATTTAATAGAG
Source organism: Crotalus tigris (assembly GCF_016545835.1). Classification (NCBI taxonomy): domain Eukaryota; kingdom Metazoa; phylum Chordata; class Lepidosauria; order Squamata; family Viperidae; genus Crotalus; species Crotalus tigris. Next base: position 226,870 of record NW_024097522.1, read on the forward strand.
AAGGAGAGGCCTATCAATTCTCTGAGCTGCTGAAGGTGAATCAAATCGATAAAGAGGGCATCTGGATTGCAGTCTGAATCGGACAGTGTTTCAGCATTAAGGTGACGCATCCTGGAGCAAGGAAGACAAGAAGCAACGGAGGGAAACGAACCAGAGAGAGAAGCAACCTGAAACTAAGGAGAAAATTCCTGACAGGGAGGACAATCAACCAATGGAACAGATTGCTTCCAGAAGTTGTGGGTGCTTCATCACTGGAGGTTTTTAAGAAGCGACTGGACGGCCACTTGTCTGAAATGGTATAGGGTTTCCTGCCTGAGCAGGGGGTTGGGCTAGATGACCTCCAAGGTCCCTTCCCACCCTAGGATTCTATGATGAAGGAAGGAAGGAAGGAAGGAAGGAAGGAAGGAAGGAAGGAAGGAAGGAAGGAAACCAATCAAGGAGAGAAGCAACCTGGAATTAAGGAGAAATTTCCTGACAGTTAGAACAATTAACCAGTGGAACAACCTGCCTCCAGAAGTAGTGAATGCTCCAACCCTGGAAGTTTTTAAGAAGAGACTGGACAGCCATTTGTTTGAAATGGTACTATAGACTTTCTTTCCTGAGCATGGGGGTTGGACTAGATGATCTCCAAGATCCCTTCCCACCCTAGGATTCTATGATGAAGGAAGGAACGAAGGAAGGAAGGGAAGGGAAGGAAGGAAATGGATGGAAACCAATCAAGAAGAAAAGCAACCTAGAACTAAGGAGAAACTTCTTGACAGTTAGAACAATTAATCAGTGGAACAATTTGCCTCCAGAAGCAGTAAATGCTCCAACCCTGGAAGTTTTTAAGAAGAGACAAGACAGCTATTTGTCTGAAATGGTATAGGCTTTCCTGCCTGAGCAGGGGGTCAGACTAGATGACCTCCAAGGTCCCTTCTAACTTTATTATTATTATTATTAACAACCTGCCTCCAGAAGCTGTGAATGCTCCAACACTGGAAGTTTTTACGAAGAGACAGGACAGCCATTTGTCTGAAATGGTGTAGGGCAGTGGTTCTCAACCTTTTTAATGCCGCGACCCCCAACCGGTCGTAAGTCGAGGACTACTCAACCGGTTGTAAGTCGAGGACTACTCAACTAGTGCAGCACCGTTTGCAGAATGGGACTTTTGGCGGGCTCATCAGGGCAGAGACAGCCTGGACAATTCCTATTGGCTTTTGAAAGCCAATAGAATTAGACTCTATTCAAGAGAGTCTATTCTATTGGCTTTCAAAAGCCAATAGAATAAAAGGGAATGGCACAACTAAGGAAAAGGGGGGGAAAAATGGCGGACTGCGTTGTTTGGCGACCCCCGTGGAATGGTCGTTCGACCCCAAATGGGTCCCGACCCATAGGTTGAGAACCACTGGTGTAGGGCTTCCTGCCTGAGCAGAGGGTTAGACTAGATGACCTCCAAGGTCCCTTCCGACTTTATTATTATTACTTCTGCTCTTAAAAACTTTAAAAAAAGGACAAAGGCAGCTGTGTTGGTTCGAGGGGGGGGGGCAAAAGCACCCACAATCTATAGCCGGGTAACGCTTTGGTTGGGGCTGTCCAAAAGGACACACAAACACTCACGTAGGGGTGTGGGTGTGTTTATGGGGGTTGTGTTTGCATGGTTTTTTTGGCCTTCTGTTGGAAATAAGTTTCGGCACTTGGCAGCTGAAACGCCTTCTCCCAAAGTGCTACTCTTAAGCAAGCAGAGAGTTCAACCTCTAACCTTCCAGATGGGACGGTAAGACATCCTTTTATTGACAAAAAGTTCCTTGGAACTTCACAGGAAAAAGAGGGTGTTTTTGTGTGTATGGCAAAGATTACGGGGCGGATGCTCTCTGCACGCCTCCCGTAAACCTCCCCCTATTAAAAAACAAAACAAAACACCCTTTGTGTTTTTCCACAGCAAATTGTTGATCAAGCCAATGGGCATGATTAACAAAGCTTAAGCCGAAGTGTGTGTGTATGTGTTTTCTCAAAGCAAACAGCGGCTAGCATCGAGAGCACATGGGCCACCTGGAGCACTTGAAACCCCTGGATGAAAAGATTGTGGACATCCTCAGGCAGAAGAACAGGGCGTTCTGCAATCCAGACAGAACGGTCTGAAAATAATCTGTGCCGGAAAAATACGGGCGTAATTACTGGGGACGAGAACAGAGCGTCCCGTGCGATGAGCTTGCAAGAACCGACGGAGCGACTGCTTTGAAGGGCCGCTCTAAAGATCTCTTATCTTACTGATTAACTTCCATTAACTCGGATCTCAAAGATTGAGCAAGGTTTCCCCTGCGGCTTCCAAATATCGGCCTGTTTTTTGTGGCACTACGATCTAGCCAGTGGTTCTCAACCTTTTTAATGCCGCGACCCCCAACCGGTCGTAAGTCGAGCACTACTCAACCGGTTGTAAGTCGAGGACTACTCAACTGGTGTAGCACCGTTTGCAGAATGGGACTTTTGGCGGGCTCAGCAGGGCAGAGACAGCCTGGACAATCCCTATTGGCTTTTGAAAGCCAATAGAATTAGACTATTCAAGAGAGTCTATTCTATTGGCTTTCAAAAGCCAATAGAATAAAAGGGAGTAGCACAGCTAAGGAAAAGGGGGGAAAAATGGCGGACTGCGTTGTTTGGCGACCCCCGTGGAATGGTCGTTCGACCCCAAATGGGGTCCCGACCCATAGGTTGAGAACCACTGATCTAGCCTCCCAACTATTTTGAAGTCCTCGACTTACGACCGCCAGCAAGGCCAAGATTTCTGTTGCTGAGCGAAAACAGTTGTTGAAGAAAATCTCGCCCCATTCTTATGACCTTTCTGTGGTTAGGTTAGTGACCCGGTTGTTAAATGAATCCGGCTTCTCCACTGACTTTGCTTGTCAGGGGGTCGCAGAAGGGGAATCGTATTTACGACGGTTGCATTGTCCCAGAGTCATGTGATCAGCGTTTGCCAATTTCTGACAAGCAAAGTCAATGCAGCAATTCAGTGAACAGCTGTAGCAAGAACAGTCGTAAAATGGGGCAAAATTCACTTAGCAACAAAAAATTTGGACCTCCACTGTGGTGGTTAAGTTGAGGATGATGATGATGATGATGATAATAATAATAATGATGATGATGATGATTTGGGAAGGGACCTTGGAGGTCATCTAGCCCAACCCCCTGCTCAGGCAGGAAACCCTATACCATTTTGGACAAATGGCTGTCCAGTCTCTTCTTAAAGACTTCCACTATTGGAGCATTCACCGCTTCTGGAGGCAAGGAGTTTCACTGGTTAATTGTTCTCACTGTCAGGAAGTTTCTCCTTAGATCTAGGTTGCTTCTCTCCTTGATGAGTTTCCATCCGTTGCTTCTTCTCTTGCCTTCAGGTGCTTTGGAGAATAGCTTGACTCCCTCTTCTTTGGGGCAGCCCCTGAGATACTGGAACACTGCTATTCATGTCATCCCAAGTCCTTCTCTTCATTAAATTGGACATACTCAATTCCAACCAATCAGAATAGAGCGGAAAAGGACTTTGGAGATCATCTAGTCCAACCCCCTGCTCAGGCAGGAAACCCTATACCATTTCAGACAAATGGCTGTCCAGTCTCTTCTTAAAAACTTCCAGTATTGGAGCATTCACCGCTTCTGGAGGCAGGTTGTTCCACTGGTTAATTGTCCTGACTGTCAGGAAGTTTCTCCTTAGTTCTAGGTTGCTTCTGTCCTTGATTAGTTTCCATCCGTTGCTTCTTGTCCTGCCTTCAGGCACTTTGGAGAATAGGTTGACCCTCCCCCCTCTTCTTTGGAGCAGGCCCTGAGATACTGGAAGACTGCTATCATGTCCCCCCTCATCCTTCTCTTCATTAAACTGGAGACATACCCAATTCCAGCAACCGTTCCTTATATGTTTTAGCCTCCAGTTCCCTGATCATCTTTGTTGCTCTTCTCTGCATTCTTTCTAGAGTCTCAGCATCTTTTTTACATCGTGGTGACCAAAACTGGATGCAGTATTCCAAGTGTGGCCTTAACAAGGCCTTGTAAAGTGGTATTAACACTTCCACGTGATCTTGATTCTACGGCTGAACAACAAAGGCAGAATCTAAGTGTAATTCTTTTTTTTCCCTCTTCCCTCCCCACCTTTCCCTCTTTCTCTGTTGTTTGGACTCCCGTCTTTCTCAGAATTTGTTTTCAACAGAGAACAAAGTTTACTCAATTCCAGGCAAAGGGAAATGCGGGCAAAGGAGAAGAAAAAAACAAAACAAAACAAAAAAGCCAATTCTTCTCTGCAGGGCAATTAAAATCAAATTGGAGCAATTGTTTTCTTTCTCCCGAGGATCAGCTGATCACAACTTGAGTTGGGCAACCTGAGAATTTCGTCAGAAACTTTCCCAGACAACAATTGCAAGAGCCAAGAAAGACGTCAGGGGCTATAAATAACTTGGCAAAGCTATTTTCAGAGCTGGCTTTTGTTCTAGCTATTTTGTTTTTTAAAGTTAATCATTAACGCAACGGGTCTGACTTACAAGCTGCCTGCAGCTTGTTCCTGCTTTAAGTGTTATTTAAAAGAAATAAACACCACCTTGGACGGGGCTGCGTTTCTAAGAAATTCAGGATTATCTCAGCATCTCTCAAGCTGTTTACCAGCCTGGAATCGTTCCATCAACCATCGCTGGGCACCGAACCAACTGCTGAGTCGAAGTGACAAACCCAGGGGGGGAAATTGCCCATTCTGCGGTATTGGCTTTTTTTTTTTTAAAAAATGCCATCTCCTGTCAATTACAGCTCTTGTGAAAAAAGAAAGAAAGAAAGAAAGAAGGAAGGAAGGAAGGAAAGAAAGGAGGGAGGGAGGAAGGAAGGAAGGAAAGAAGGAAGGAAAGAAGGAAAGAAAAAAAAAGAAAGGAAGGAAGGAAGGAAGAAAGAAAGAAAGAAAGAAAGAAAGAAAGAAAGAAAGAAAGAAAGAAAGAAAGAAAGAAAGAAAGAAAGAAAGAAAGAGTAAGCGAACAAGCAAGAAAGAAAGTTGTATTTTAAATTTGGAAATAAATATAAATTCATATCAGAAAGAAAGAGAGAGAAAGATCGTATTTTAATCTTGGAAATAAATAAAAATCCATATGAAAGACAGATAGACGGACAGACGGATGGAAAGAAAGAAAAAGAAAGAAAGAAAGAAAAAAGAAAGAAAGAAAGAGTAAGTAAGCAAACAAGCAAGCAAGAAAGTTGTATTTTAAATTTGTAAATAAATAAAAATTCACATCAGAGAAAGGAAGGAAGGAAGGAAGGAAGGAAGGAAGGAAGGAAGGAAGGAAGGAAGGAAGGAAGGAAGGAAGGAAGGAAATGAGATGCCATCAGGAAAATGCCTTTACAGTGCCTTGGTAAGATCACACCCGGAATACTGCATCCAGTTTTGGTCACCACATTACAAAAAAGATGTTGAGACTTTGGAAAAAGTGCAAAGAATAGCAACAAAGATGATCAGGGGATTGGAGGCTAAAGCATATAAGGAACGGTTGCTGGAATTGGGTATGTCTAGTTTAACGAAGAGAAGGACGAGGGGGGACAGGATAGCAGTCTTCCAGTATCTCAGGGGCTGCCCCAAAGAAGAGGGAGTCAAGCTATTCTCCAAAGCGCCTGAAGGCAGGACAAGAAGCAACGGGTGGAAACTGACCAAGGACAGAAGCAACCTGGAATTAAGGAGGAATTTCCTGACAGTGAGAACAATTAACCCGTGGAACAACCTGCCTCCAGAATTCATGAGTGCTCCATCACTGGAGGTTTTAAAGAAAAGACTGGACAGCCATCTATCTGAAATGGTATAGGGCAGGGGTAGGCAACCCAAAACACCCAAAGAGCCACTTGGACCCGTTTCCCACCAAAAACAAAACACCGGGAGCCGCAAAACCCTTTTGATATCTAAAATGAAGATAACACTGCATATATCCTTTTTTACCTTTATTATAGGTGTGTGTGTGTGTGTGTGTGTGTGTGTGTATACATACATACACACACACACACATTAAAAATAAAAGTAAAAATATGACTCTTGGGAATATCCATACCATTAAAACAATGATCACCAGGAGAATGCTTTAAGAGAATAAAATTATATACACACAGAGTTAAAAAAAGGATATATGCAGTATTATCATCATTTTAGATGTCAAAAGGGTCTCTCTCTCTGTCTCTCTCTCTCCCTCCCTCTTTATCTGCCCTTGGTCTGCCACTCCTCTTCCCCCCCCCCCGCCTCTCTCTCTCTCTCTCTTTCTCTCCTTCTCCCCCCCCCTATCTGCTGCTCACCTGGCAAGCTTCAAGCTGTTGTCCAACAAGCTCAGGGGTAAGCAACCTCGTCTCTTTTATGACTCATGGACTTCAACTCCCAGAATTCCTGAGTCAGCCTAGCTGGGCTAGCTAGCTCTCTCCTGCCCTTCCTGCTTCCTGCTTCCTGCAGAGATGCAGCAAAGGGAGGAGCTCTGCCCAGGAAGCTTTTCAGTTCCTCGGAGAACACTGTGAGTGCACGCTCTTTTACACACACACACACACACACAAACATACACAGAGAGAGAGAGAGAGAGAGAGAGAGAGAGAGAAGCAGGGAAGTGCAATTGCCTCTCTCTGTCTCTGTCTCTCTCTGCAAAGGCAGAGGAGGATGGGAGCCACAGGGGAAGCCTCAAAGAGCCGCATGCGGCTCCGGAGCCGCAGGTTGCCGACCTGTGGTATAGGATCTCCTGATTGAGTAGGGGGTTGGACTAGAAGACCTCCAAGGTCCTTTCCAGCTCTTATTCTGATTGACTTACAACCATTCGTTTAGTGACCGTTTGAAGAATGAAAAAAGTGACATAAATTACGACTGTTTTTCACACTTATAACAGTTGCAGCATCCCCAGGGTACGTGATCGTAATTCAGAGGGCTTGGCAACTGGCTTGTATTTATGACATCTGCAGTGTCCCAAGGTCAGCTGTCACCTTCTGCTTGCTGTGCTTTGCTGCCAGGCGGTCACGGACTGGCATGGAGTGTGTGTGTGAGGGGGGGGGGGGGGAATGAAGATGGCAATGCTTGGGAAATAGAAAGTAGAAGCTGCACTTTTTTGAGAGGCTGCCTCAAGGTCACCCAGCTGGAATGAGGTAGCTGCATTGACTGTTAGGCGCTTGGATTGAACATGGTGCATGGACCTGACTGGTTACACTGGGGTGAGCAAGGAGAGACCATAAAGGTGGGGAAGGGGGGAGGAGAGTCAAACTTAGCAATTTTGGTGCGCAATTCTCAGTTCTGGCTTTGCAATTCTGCAATATGCTTGATTGGTAACACACTGTACCTTTCTCAACAAATGGATCCAAGGATTGCTTCTATCTAGAGATTCACGCTGGGAGCAGTCTGACACCCAGGGTCAAGTAAAGCCAATGGGGAAGGCAGATTCATTTAGCAACAACAACAACAACAACAACAACAACAACAACAATAATAATAATAATAATAATAATACCATCAAACATCCACATCTGCCTATCCCAGGTCCTTGGGAAGGACTCGATAGGTAGACAAAATGCCAAATCCAGTCTGAACATCTGGCTGACTGTGCGATGATCCAATAATAATAATAATAATAATAAAGTTGGAAGGGACCTTGGAGGTCATCTAGTCCAAACCCCTGCTCGGGCAGGAAACCCTACACCATTTCGGACAAATGGCTGTCCAGTCTCTTCTTAAAAACTTCCAGTGTTGGAGCATTTACTGCTTCTGGAGGCAGGTTGTTCCACTGGTTAATTGTTCTAACTGTCAGGAAGTTTCTCCTTAGTTCTAAGTTGCTTCTCTCCTTGATCAGTTTCCATCCATTGCTTCTTGTTTCGCCTTCAGGCGCTTTGGAGAATAGCTTGACTCCCTTTTCTTTGGGGCAGCCCCTGAGATACTGGAACACGGCTATCCTGTCCCTCCCCCCCCGTCCTTCTCTTCGTTAAACTAGACATCCCCAATTCCAGCAGCCATTCCTTTTATGTTTTAGCCTCCAGTCCCCTAATCATCTTTGTTGCTCTTCTCTGTACTCTTTCTAGAGTCTCAACATCTTTTTTACATCGTGGTGACCAAAACTGGATGCCGTATTCCAAGGCGTTGTACTTGGTGTTACTACTCACTTAACTACTGTGGCAAGAAAGTTCATAAATGGGGGCAAAATTCAACTGACAACCGTCTCGCCTAGCAAGAGAAATATTGGGTGTGATTGTGGTCGTAAGGCAAGGACTCTCTGAACCGTCTGTAAAAGGAGGCAGGTGACCTCGCCACTAATCGCAATTATTCTGTTTTATTTTAGAGCGTGACATTTTTAATTCTGGTCCGTAGATTCCACCACACAAGACTGGACGGCTGGTTCTGAGCGGGCACTGGGCGAGGAGGCTTGGGCAAGGCTGATGCTACAAGCCGGCCGCTCTACTTTGCTTCCTCCACCCTGACCTACTTGGGAGGCAGGTGGCAGACAGCGTCCCCTTGGATGTGATGTTTGGGATAGGTAGAAGGGGCTGTGGGCCACCAGCCAAGCCTCGGGATGCAGGGCTTTGGATCCGATTCCGGGAAGGTCCTTCAAAGCATGAACGGGCATCTGTCCGCAAGTCCTTCAAGCAATTCCAAGGACAGCGGGGGAGAGACACCGTTGCTTTCAGAAGTTGTGGACAGGGGCTAAATTTGTCTCCCGCAACATGTGCAGCACACTCAGAAGCATGCTGGGAGGTAGAGGGGTCTGTGGTTTCAGAGGAATGTGGGGAAGAGCAGGCCGAGGCACCCCCACCTGATCCTAGAGCAGTGATGGCGAACCTTTTAGAGACCGAGTGCCCAAACTTCAACCCAAAACCCACTTCTGTATCGTCGGGTGCCAGGTGGGCCTGGCCCACTGGGTGGGCGTGGCTGTGGTGGTCGTGACAGACTGGGTGGGCGTGCCCAAGGTGGGCACGGTCACCTCGATGTTGCTCGTGGGGAGGGTCGCCTGTGGGGGCCGGGCAGGCTTGGGGAGATCCGGGAGGGGGGTCTCTGGCAGGCGGGATGGTGGGCAGCAGGCTCGTCCTGCGGGGTGAGGCGAGGCGAGGCAGGGCAGGGGTGTCATTGCTTCAGGGCTGGCCAGGGCGGCTGCTGCCTGACACCATCGGCCCCCCGCACACAGAGGCCAGCGAGCGCATGGGGGCCAACGGTGTCCATCAGCAGCCACAGTCTGCCGGACCCTTGACCGGCGCACTTTGGGGCTCTGCAGCCCGCTGCCAGCAGTTCAGAGAAGCATAGATGCAGTGGGTCGTGCCCGGAAAAAGGAGAGCATGCCAGGCCAGGAGGGATGGGACAGGGGGGGAGGGAAACCAGCCATGCTGGGATGCATCCGGCCACGTGGGACCTCGGCGAGTTAGCGGGCGGCTGATTGAAGAGGGACAGTTGCCATCTCCGGGGCATGGCGCGTGTGCTCACAGAGAGGGCTCCAAGTGCCGCCTCTGGCACGCGTGCCATAGGTTCGCCACCACTGTCCTAGAGCACGGAGAGTGGACAGAAGGAGGGAACGATGCAGGCAGGCTCAACCACTACTTGGGAGGAGAGCATCCCGCCCTTCTCCACAAGGCACACCTGGGGATTGAGATTTAAGGAGACACTGTGTGGAGGGGCATTTGTCGGGAACAAACGCTGATTCCTTGGAGTGCTGTGTATTGTTGCTGATCTCTTGTCCTGTGACTTCTGTTTGGGAACCCTGGAGACTCAAACTATTGGATTGACTGACCACGTTACTTGGAATGTTTAAAGACCTCGGTGGGCCATCTGCTATAAAAATACAAAGTTGTGGCATGAACTCAGAAAGAAGGAAGGGAGATGTACAGGTCTGTATAACAAAGATAAAGTAATAGGGAGTGTGGACAGGTGGGGCCTCTTTCAATGTAGAAAACAAGAATGGCCAGGCACATCATACAAGACATATTGCTAAAATGAATAGGGCTAAGACCAGAGCCAAGAGATGACTTGCTAAAAGTTTTCTGGGATGCCTATTGGTTAACTTTGAGGAATAGGGCTGAAATAGAGCCAATAGAATACTTGTTAGGTAACTTTTGAAGTGCTTTATTAGTTAAGACTCAGAAATAGGGATGGCGGGGAGCCAACGGAGGACCCTTTAGGTAACTTTCAGAATGCCTGTTAGACAATAGAGTAGTGGCCAAAATTGTGGAAAACCTTTTGGGAAAAGTATATTTTTGAGGTTTGATGGCTAATAACACCACTTTTTTGGGGGGAGTAGTACCATAAAATTATATATCAATGGAAAGATCATTTAATCAAGAATGTAATGCAACAAAGTTTGTTCAATTATCTGTACTGTGTTCTGTGAAAAGGTATAGCCAAATAACCAGAAAAAGGAAGCACAACTTGCTCAGGTTGACCTCAGGTAACTTTCCTTCACCTGATTGTAGCCAATGAGCGTGAGTGTTTAGAGCAGTGGTTCTCAACCTTTTTAATGCCGCAACCCCCAACCGGTCGTAAGTCGAGGACTACTCAACCGGTCGTAAGTCAAGGACTACTCAACTGGTGCAGCACCGTTTGCAGAATGGGACTTTTGGCGGGCTCAGCAGGGCAGAGACAGCCTGGACAATTCCTATTGGCTTTTGAAAGCCAATAGAATAGACTCTATTCAAGAGAGTCTATTCTATTGGCTTTCAAAAGCCAATAGAATAAAAGGGAGTAGCACAGCTAAGGAAAAGGGGGGAAAAATGGCGGGCTGCGTTGTTTGGCGACCCCCGTGAAATGGTCGTTCGACCCCAAATGGGGTCCCAACCCACAGGTTGAGAACCACTGGTTTAGAGAGCCAATTAGGCGTCATCTTGCTTTGGCAATGAGCCAATTAGATCATGGTAGGATCCAGTTATTGATGTCCTATATTGAAGCTGAGAGGAGGACATTTATCAGTGTATTATGGTTGGTTGGGCTTTTCTGTGTTCTTTCACTGAGTGAGCTTGCAAAACGTAATAAAATTAAAGTCATGGTGCAAAGAGATGACTGGTCGCCCAGAAAGCCACGCAAAATAGAATTATTACGTGAACAAGACTACAGTTATAAAGAAATGAGAAGACAAATGGGTGGAAACTTAAACCAAAGGTGGCATTGCTACTGTACACCTTTCCCAAAAGGTTTCCACAATTTTTGGCCACGACTGTATTTCTTTTATCCTGCCTTGAAAAAAATAAAAAAAAGGTTGTTAAACCCTTTGTTCTGGGTCCTGGCATTTTGCTGGCTGGGGCCCCCTTTTTGCCGAAGCGCTTCAATAAAAGGAAACAAAACCTGCACCTCGTGTCTGGGGTTCTTCATCGGCTTTGGCAACCAGGCTCAGATCCAAATTGGGGACAACACTACTTCACAAGACTTCTTTCTAACTTTTCCAGAGTGGGGGGATCAGCAGAGGCAGCGGCTGGGGAGAAGGGATGGCTTCCCATGCAGTTTTCACAAACCCAGCTTCGCCTGTGCCTGCGTGCGCACCGGCCCACCACTTCCATGGCCCGGTGCCAAACAGGCTGCGGGCCCGGCCTCGGGGGGGAGGGGGGGCTGGGGACCCCTGTGTTAGGGGGAAAACACGAGAGGGGGTTTCTACAAAGAGTGCCTTATGCTCCCGAAGGAAAGAGAGGAAGTCATTTCAACCAAAGAAACAGGAAATGCTGTCTCGGTGCTGGCTGCTCAATTTGACCTTTCCTGGAACCAACGTCTACAATAAATCAATTTGAGTGTCGATGCTGCAAATACTGTATATTCTTGCTTTGACAATATACAAAACTGTCTGGTATTTACTGGGTTAATACATAGCTTAGAGTTGGGGGGAAAAAGCCGGGGGGGGGGGGGGAAGAAAGAGGAAGTAAACTTTTGACCCTCACACTAATTGGATAATGTGAGGTGACTGCAAGAGAGGGAGGGGTTTAGCAAGAAAAGATTGATGCCAGTGAGAGGAAGTCAGATTCTGGCATCACAACATCCATGATGGTGACCGGCAATTTGTAGCTCTGTAATAAAGACTTTAGGAAACATGCCTGAAAGTTCTTTGAAGTGCTTCATTAGTCGGAACCTCTGACATTGAGCTTCTTTGTAAAAGTCACCGCCCTGCTCCTTTGAAGGGGATCATTGCTCGGATTACAAACAGGATTGGACACGGATCAGTTTGGAAAGGAAAAGAAGAAGAAAAAAGAAAGGAGAGTTTTAACCATCCCGGTGTTCTTTTACTCACCAAAGTCCATCCTGTCTTTCTGGTTTCTTTGAAGCAAGCTCAGAAGCAAATCGGACAAGTATGCCGACGTCTCCCTGGGGATACTAAAAGCGGAAAAAAAAAAATTAGGCAGGAGATTAACGGTGGCAGCTTCTCCCGAGGTCCGAAGCCGTCCACACGGGCCAGAATACCGTGCCATCCTTGCAGCTACCTGGAAGGCACAGGCAAGGGGGGCACGGCTAGCACAGACGAAAGGCACCGAAATTCGGCTGCCACAATTTAGAGGTCAACCTTACCTCGGGATGAGGTTTCTGTTCTTCTCGTAAAACATGCGCAGATCCTGAGGACTATTTGCCTGCGAAAACGGGATTGGCCACAAGTTAATTGAGGGTGTTTTTTGAGGTCAGCTGCATTCAATGCCCCAAACCGGATGATGGTTTGCTTGGTCTTGGAAGGAAATAAAAGTTGTTCTTTTCATAATTGTAGAAATGTAATGCCATTATATGAAACTGTCTCTTTAGTACAAATGTAACACTGTTGAGGGAAGTTAGTCCCCCCCCCCAGAAGGAAATATTAAAAAGGAAAATATATTTTTCACCAAAAGAATTTTTTTTTCAAAGCAGAAACCAAACCTGGCCCCAAATTTCTTTGCCCCAAGCAAGAGCTAACCTCATAGAAATGCAGATATAAGACCATGAGGAAGGTTGGAGTCAGGGAACTCAAGACAAAGAAACTCGTAAGATTCATTAGCCCAGCCCCAGGGAAGCAGGAGATATAATAGGACTAACCCATTACCATCAAGTACCATACCATAGAGCAGTGGTTCTCAACCTGTGGGTCGGGACCCCATTTGGGGTCGAACGACCATTTCACGGGGGTCGCCAAACAACGCAGTCCGCCATTTTTTTCCCCCTTTTCCTTAGCTGTGCTACTCCCTTTTATTCTATTGGCTTTTGAAAGCCAATAGAATAGACTCTCTTGAATAGAGTCTAATTCTATTGGCTTTCAAAAGCCAATAGGAATTGTCCAGGCTGTCTCTGCCCTGCCGAGCCCGCCAAAAGTCCCCTTCTGCAAACGGTGCTGCACCAGTGGAGTAGTCCTCGACTTACGACTGGTTGAGTAGTCCTCGACTTACAACCGGTTGGGGGTCGCGGCATTAAAAAGGTTGAGAACCATTGCCATAGAGGCACACCTAAAACAGGTCAGAATACGTGACACAGGAAATAGCCTCAAAGTTCATGCCACAGGAACAGGAAACTATTCCAAACAAAAGGCTAGAGGGGATATAAAAACTTACAACCCCCATGTGCTCAACCCTTCTCTCCTCTGTTCTTTCCTGAAGAACCATCTTTCTGCTTCAATAAACTGTAACCTTCTTCCTAAAGCAGTCGCCACGTTTGCTTATTTATTCCCGGCTTGGATGAACCAGGATGAAGACTTTACTTCTAACACTGTAACACAGTGTTTCTCAACCTTGACAATTTTAAGGCATGTGGACTTCAACTCCCAGAATTCCACAGCCAGCGCTGCTGGCTGTGGAATTCTGGGAGTTGAAGTCCACATGCCTTAAAATTGTCAAGGTTGAGAAACACTGCTGTAATGCACATGTAACAATGTAATGCCAAAATATGAAACAGGAATGTTTACTGTTTTCTGCCCATGTAAAAGTGACTACAAGTGGTAATCAGCAAAGATAATTAATTATGACCAAATGTTTACTATTTCCTGCCTAAAAATCCTCCTGACACGGGAACTTCAGGGAACTTACACTTTGAGTCGAAATCACTATCAAAGAGGGGGATTTTGACCCAAGGTGAAAATTACAAATAAACAAGATAACAGCAGATGGGTGGAAGAGGTCAGGATAACTTTAAGTACAACTTCCAAGTACATTGATAAAGATGAAAGAGCTTCTTAGATGTGACATGCATTGTAGGGATATAAAATGCAGATCTTGTGCGTTCCTGGAAAACAATCCATAGGGAAGGATCCAGGAGGCCCGTTTGCAAACGCTTCTCTTCTCTTTTTATTCTTTTTATGATATTCTCCAATAAACCTTGGTTTTGTTAACCAGACTTGTCTTCGTATTGTGAGTATCAAAATTTGGGGTTTTTACATCTCACAGTCTCCATATTGCACAACAGCGTTACAAACCACGGTATCCATTTTAGAAAGGTAATAAGGACAATTAGCGGTGCCCTGCGATCAACGGAGCAGCAAAGGGCTGTCGTTAGTAGGCAACCCCCCCCCCCACAAAAACGACCCATTTCTCTAAACCAGTGGTTCTCAACCTGTGGGTCGGGACCCCATTTGGGGTCGAACGACCATTTCACGGGGGTCGCCAAACAACGCAGTCCGCCATTTTTCCCCCCTTTTCCTTAGCTGTGCTACTCCATTTTATTCTATTGGCTTTTGAAAGCCAATAGAATAGACTCTCTTGAATAGAGTCTAATTCTATTGGCTTTCAAAAGCCAATAGGAATTGTCCAGGCTGTCTCTACTCTGATGAGCCCGCCAAAAGTCCCATTCTGCAAACGGTGCTGCACCAGTTGAGTAGTCCTCGACTTACAACCGGTTGAGTAGTCCTCGACTTACGACTGGTTGGGGGTCGCGGCATTAAAAAGGTTGAGAACCACTGCTCTAAACAGATAGAAAAGTAGGTAGCCCCGAGGTTAGCTGTCTGTTTCCTGGCTCTTTCTGGCACCCATTTGTAAGAGTTCAGCCAGGATCGACTCACAAAACGTTGTTGTTAGAAACACGGGGACTGATTTTCAAGGAGGCTACTCTTAGAAGCGCTACGATTGAGAAGTCCTTGGTGCTCTCTGAGCTTGGCGGTCTCCTCGCAGATGTTTTATCACCAAACTAGGGAACGTCATCAGTGCTAGAAGGGAATGTGAGTTCTACTCTTTCTTTGGCCCAATCAGGGAACTACCGACTCATATAAACAAGCTAACAGTAAACAACAGCCTGGTCAAGGAACCGCCAAGAGCACTCCCATCAACACTGACAGGGCAATCCACTTGTGTATCAACAGAGAGCGAACCCCACTCCCTTCAAGCATTGATGATGTTACCTAGCTGGGTCATGAAACGTCTGAAGGAAAACCACCCAGCTCAGAGAGCAGCAAAGACCCCCACAGTCCTCCTTCTCCTCCTCCTCCCTTCTAGCACTGATGATGTTACCTAGTTGGGTCATGAAACGTCTGCAGGAAAACCCACCCAACTCAGAGAGCACCAAGGACCCCACAGTCCTCCTCCTGCTCCCACAATCCCACGCCCTTCTAGCACTGCTGACATTACCTAGCTGGGTAATGAAAGAAAACCATCCAGCTCAGAGAGCACCCAGGACCCCACAGTCCTCCTCTTCCTTCTCCCGCAATCCCACGCCCTTCCAGCACTGATGATGTTACCTAGTTGGGTAATGAAACGTCTGCCAGAAAACCACCAACCTCAGAGAGCACCAAGGACCCCACAGTCCTCCTCCTCCTCCCTTCTAGCACTGATGATGTTCCCTAGTTGGGTCATGAAACGTCTGCAGGAAAACCCACCCAGCTCAGAGAGCACCAAGGACCCCACAGTCCTCCTTCTCCCTTCTAGCACTGATGATGTTACCTAGTTGGGTCTTGAAACGTCTGCAAGAAAACCACCAAACTCAGAGAGCACCAAGGACCCCACCTTTCGACCCTGCGCCACAAATATTCTCCTTTAGCGTTCCCTATTCTCTGTGCCTACCTGAAAGGGTGGCTTCCCAACCAGACACTGGTAGATGACCGTGCCTATACTCCACAGGTCGGCTTTCGCATCATAATGTTGGGACATGATCACTTCCGGTGCCTGGAAAACAAACAGGAGATTGAGTAGAGTGGGGGGTAGGTGGTAGCTGTGTGAGAGAACAGCACCCGCCAAGGCAGCTAGCGGTCCGTTTGCATACGCGCAAACGGGCTGCGCAAACCGCCCTGGCTAGTGGCACATGCGCAAACGGGCTGCGAACACCCGCCCCATGCTAGCATCCCTGTTCGCACCCAAGTGCATGTGCAAACGGGGCAGCGGGGGCTAACACGAGTGGGGTGAGAAATGCACGCCCATGCGTGTGCACACCGGCCAGCCATTTCCACGGCCCACTGGCCAAGAGCTCGCGGCCTGGTCCCGGGCCGCAGACCATAGGTTGGGGATCCCTGAGCTACTGGATCTCATCTCCAGTTCTCTGTGTCCAATAAAGAGCCACCTTCCAAGAAGTGAGTGAAAATTACCACTGCCCTAAAGACAGATAAAAACTGTTCGAGCTGAAAATTGTAGTTGCAAAGCTCTACCTCAGTGGTTCTCAACCTTTTTAATGCCAC
Source organism: Crotalus tigris (assembly GCF_016545835.1). Taxonomy (NCBI): domain Eukaryota; kingdom Metazoa; phylum Chordata; class Lepidosauria; order Squamata; family Viperidae; genus Crotalus; species Crotalus tigris. The sequence goes on from NW_024097522.1 coordinate 243,381, forward strand.
GACCCCCCAACCCGTCGTAAGTCGAGGACTACTCAACCGGTCGTAAGCCGGGGACTACTCAACTGGTGCAGCACCGTTTGCAGACTGGGACTTTTGGCGGGCTCAGCAGGGCAGAGACAGCCTGGACAATTCCTATTGGCTTTTGAAAGCCAATAGAATTAGACTCTATTCAAGAGAGTCTATTCTATTGGCTTTCAAAAGACAATAGAATAAAAGGGAGTAGCACAGCTAAGGACAAGGGGGAAAAAATGGCGGACTGCGTTGTTTGGCGACCCCCGTGAAATGGTCGTTCGACCCCAAATGGGGTCCCGACCCACAGGTTGAGAACCATTGCTCTACCTAGAGGTGAAGAAAACCAGGAAGACTTCACTCACCATATACATCGGGGAGCCGCAGAGGGTGGCTGCCATCATGTTGCTCTGGAGATAGCGGGCGAAGCCAAAGTCAGCTGCTTGAAGAAAAACAGACCACAGTTATGCTCTCAACTGCGAATAACAGAACACAGTTGGAAGGGACCTTGAAGGTCTTCTAGTCTAACCCCCTGCTCAAACAGGAGGACCTAAGTAGGTGTCAAGCTCGAAGCGCGCGTGTGATGTTGCCACTATTACTGCTTCTCAGCTTGCCAATGCGCTACGGGGGAGGGGAGGGGGAAATGGATTGCAGGCTCCAGACAGCAAGAAGTCAGCCCATGTGAATCAAGGACGTTTCAGCAGATGTTTGCAAACCCACAAAGACCCTTTCTCGTAGCAGTAATTTGGGACTCGACTGGACCACGTGACCTGCACTAATAGGGGAAGGGAGAATTATATATATATAATATTTTATAAATTTTCCAATTTTCCAAAGCAAGGTGGTGGCTGGGTTAATCAATAGCCCAATAACAATATCTTAGTACAAATCTCAGGCTACAACATTAAATATTTTTTCTCTTTTTCCCTTAACTTTTACTGTCTCATGTTCAGGTTGGTACATTTCTAATTATATCAATTCAATACGGACATCATTATTACATTTATCAATAAATTTTTAGTGTATACATATCTTAATTACATTCAATCTTCATAAACCATCCATATCCTGTTGTGGATTTTTAGTCAATTTTTTAATTTCTTGTCAATATTCCAATTTGACCTTTGATGTTTATAATTTTCAGACTTTGGGTAACCAAAATTTCCCTTACTTCACTACATAACAAACTATAATATCCAAAATAGACATTTTTATCTATTTCAATATAAATAGTGGGCTAAAGGGAGATTTGAGACATGGGGAACTCATATATATATATATATATATATATATATATATATATATAGTATATATTGATGATATTATATATCTATATATTATAAGAGAGAGAGAGATAGGAGAGAGTAGAGAGAGGAGAGCGAGAGAGAGAGAGGGGGGTGGGGGTCTTTGTTTATTCCGTGTTTTCTCCTGCGTCAAATTTGGATTGGCTTGTCGAGACGTTTCGATAAGTTCCCTTCGTCATCTTTCGGCTGTGTTTTCGGCTTCGTGCTTCCTAGAACAGTGGTTCTCAAACCTTTCTCATGCCGCGACCCCTAAATCAGTTCCCCATGTTGTGGTGACCCCCAACCACTTGTACATCACCGGGTGCCAAGGGCGTGGCCAAAGAAAAGGGGGAAAAAATGGCGGACAGCCTTGTTTGGCGACCCCCGTGAAATGGTCGTTCGACCCCAAATGGGGTCCCGACCCACAGGTTGAGAACCACTGTCCTAGAAGCACGAAGCCGAAAACACCAGCCTGAAGATGACGAATGAGATTTCATCGAAACGTCACCAAGACACTTCCAATTTGACGCGGGAGAAAACCCGAATAACCAAAGACCTACGTACATACATACATAATGGTTTTTGATTTATTAAAGGGGATATTGTGTTATTAAGTAGATGATTTAATATGGTGGGAAATAGATAAGTCTTAGGAAAATTCTATATGTTAATTATAGTGGTTTGATCGGGAATTAAGCAGAGCTGGTTCTGCTTCATTTGTGCCGAAATGATGTGCTCAATAAAGTTTTGCATTAAGCGATCCGATCGTCTCGATGGCCTTAGCTCGGCTGGGTTCGTGACTCGGAACCTTGACACTAGGCACGCATAATGTGGCCCAAGCTTTCCTACTCTGGGACCTCCAGAGGTTTGTGACTTTGACCACCCCATCTCCTAACTCAGGGGTCCCTAAGCCCCAGTCTGTGGCCCGGAGGCAGGCCGTGGCCTGTTGGGAACCAGGCCACACAAGCGGCAGGTGAGTGCATGAAGCTACATTTGCGGAAGCGGTGCACACGCAAAAACTATCTTCTCCTTGGCGGTCCGCCGAGCCGGAAAGATTGGGGACCGCTGTCCCAACTGGTCAGGAAACGGTATATCCAGCTTTGTAGGGAAACAATTTCTGGACTTTGTTCTTGTGGCAAACTCTTGATGCTGGGGTTTTACTGATTAATATACACAGTTAAAGAAACGGCTAATATTTGTTAAGCTGGTACAGTAAAAAAGTTGAAGGTTGCAATTTTATTTTGTGCTTCACTGTGCTGAAAAAAAAGGTGGAAGTGTACCCCTTTTTCCTTTACCCCTGTACCTATACCTCTCTTGCCCGTTTTCTTCCCCTTTCTTTTTTTTCCTATCGTCTTCATTTCCATCTGTATTTCACATTCTGATCATTTTGATAAAATGACATTTGGCCATTTGGTGGAAGTGGATTCCGTAATTCCAGGACGTCTTCATTTAAAACAGTGATTCTCAACCTGTGGGTCGGGACCCCATTTGGGGTCGAACGACCATTTCACGGGGGTTGCCAAACAACGCAGTCCGCCATTTCCCCCCCGCCTTTTCCTTAGCTGTGCTACTCCCTTTTATTCTATTGGCTTTTGAAAGCCAATAGAATAGACTCTCTTGAATAGAGTCTAATTCTATTGGCTTTCAAAAGCCAATAGGAATTGTTCAGGCTGTCTCTGCCCTGCTGAGCCCGCCAAAAGTCCCATTCTGCAAACGGTGCTGCACCCGTTGAGTAGTCCTCGACTTACGACCGGTTGAGTAGTCCTCGACTTACGACCGGGTGGGGGGGGGGTCGTGGCATTAAAAAGGTTGAGAACCACTGATTTAGAGGTTTAAGCACTGGCAGGTGTGACAAGCCCAGTGTGGCTTGTCAACGTTAAGTTTTAAAGGAGAGCTCCTCACAGGGAGACCCCACGCTAGAGAACTGGCGCGGACTTGCCTATCTTGACGCGGATGCCGCTGACGTTGGACTTCCTGCGACTGGCGTACGACAGCAGGATGTTCTGGGGCTTCAGGTCCCTGTGGATGATGCCTTTGCCGTGCAGAACGCGCATGGCAGCCGCGATCTGCTGCAGGAAGACCCGGATCGTGTCCTCGCTAAGCGTTCCTTTCGCTGGGAGAAGGAGAAGAGGTAGGGCAAAATTATTTCTTTATAAGGCCTTCAGCGCTTACAAAAGGTCATACATGGAAGTGGGATAGGATTAGATCAGGCCCTCGAAATAACAGCCTTTCAAAAGATAGCAAATCTGGCTAGATTATCCTTTGATTCCCTTTTATAGAGCTAGCCCTCGACATACGAGCCGAGGTGGCGCAGCAGTTAGAGTGCAGTACTGCAGGCCACTTTCGCTGACTGTGTTCAGCAGGTCAGCGGTTCAAATCTCACTGGCTCAAGGTTGACTCAGCCCTCCATCCTTCCGGGGTAGGTAAAATGAGGACCCAGATTGTTGGGGGCAATGTAAATATATATATATACATTGCTTACTGGTGTACACCGCTTAGAGAGTGCTTGCACTTAAAAGCGGTATATAAGTCTCATAAATAAAATAAAATAAATACGAACACAACAGAACCCCAAATTTATATTGGTAAACAAGATGGTCGCAAAGTGAGTTTTGCACCATTTTATGGCCTTTCTCGCCACCGTTGTTAAACAAATCACGGCAGTTAAGTTGGTAACACGGTTGTTAAGTGAATCTGGCTTCCCCATGGACTTTGCGCCTCAACCTTCAGTCGAGAAGATTTCCGTGCCGAGTACAGGTACCCCTCGAATTAACAAATACTTCATTTAGTGACCGTTCCAAAATTACACCAGCACGTCAGAAAGTGACACGAGGACCTTTTTTCCACACTTAACCACCATGGCAAGCAAATCCATGGTCGTGAGATTGAAATTCAGACGCTCGGCAACTGGCTCATGATTATGATGGTCGCAGTGTCCTGGAAGTGATCCAAGAATTAACCAGTGGAACCACCTGCCTCCAGAAGGGGCGAGTGCTCCAACACTGGAAGTTTTTAAGAAGAGACGGGACAGCCATTTGTCTGAAATGGTATAGAACAGTGATGGCAAACCTTTTAGAGACCGAGTGCCCAAACTGCAACCTAAAACCCACTTATGCATCATCGGGTGCCGGGTGGATGTGGTCCATTGAGTGGGTGTGGCCCATTGGGTGGGCGTGGCTGCAGTGGTAACAGCAGACTGGGTGGGACTAAAAAGTTCAATCAATTCCAACTTTACAAGATCTTTTTTTCCACCGCGAGAAGTTGAAATTGACTGATTGATTGCACCTTTCTTTTTTTTGCACATGGTGGTGGAGGCCTAAAACGAAAAGTTTTTATAAAACCCAGCTGAAGGCCTAGGACTGGGATGATGGTGTGCGTGCCCACAGAGAGGGCTCTGAGTGCCACCTCTGGCACTCGTGCCATAGGTTCGCCACCACTGGTATAGATCAGTGGTGGCGAACCTATGGCACGCCCTCTCTGTGAGCACATGCGCCATGCCCTGAAGATGACAACTATCCCTCTTCAACCAGCTGCCCGCTAACTCGCCGAGGTCCCACGTGGCCGGATGCATCCCAGCACGGCTGTTTTCCCTCCCCCCGTCCCTCCTGGCCTCGCATGCTCTCCTTTTCCCGGACACGAACCACTGAATCGCCTTCTCAGCTGTCAGGTGGCCGTCCAGCTCAGAGGCGGCTTCTCTGAACTGCTGGCGGCGGGCTGCGGAGCCCCAGAGTGCGCCGGTCAAGGGGCTGGCAGGTTGTGGCTGCTGACGGACACTGTCGGCCCCCATGCGCTGGCTGGCCTCTGTGTGTGCGGGCCGATGGTGTCAGGCAACAGCCATCTTGGCCCCTGCCTCACCTTACCCTGTGACAATGGCATCCCCGCCCTGCTTCGCCTCACCCCGCAGGACAAGCCTCCTACCCACCGCCCCACCTGCCAGAGACCTCCCTGGATCTCCCCCAACCCTGCCCAACAGGTGTCCCTCCCGAGCAACATTGAGATGACCATGCCCACCTTGGCCACACCCACCCAGTCTGTCATGACTACAGGGCTGCAGTTTGGGCACTCGGTCTCTAAAAGGTTCACCATCACTGGTATAGGGTAGTGATGGCAAATCTTTGAGAGACCAAGTGCCCAAACACCGCCTAGCCCCCCGCCCCGACTCTGCGCCCCGCCCCACCCGCGGGGCTACCCACTGCCTCCATGGCCTGCAGCAGATCGCCCAGGCGGCCCAACAGCACCATGGCCATGCCCTCCACCCACGCTCCGCAGCATCATCTGCGCGCGATGGGGCACGAGGGCGGAGTCCTGTCCTGGCTGCACTGCTCCACGCAGGCCACGCCCGGGGGCAGCTCTCCACCGAGGGGGCTGCTGGTGAGCCCACGGAGGGAGGCGGGGCTGGAGCAACAGCGCACGTGCCCAGAGAGTGCCACCTCTGGTACGCGTGCCATAGGTTCGCCACCAATGGTATCGGGTCGCCTGCTTGAGCAGGGGGCTGGACTAGATGACCCCCAAGGTCCCTTCCAGCTTATTTGTTGTTGTTGTTGTTATTATTATTCCCTTTTGCGACCTTCTGACCAGCAAAGTCAATGGGAATGACTGAGTCACTTCACCACCAGGTTACTAACTTAATAACTGCAGTGATTCAATTGTAGCAGCTGTGACAAGAAAGGTTGTAAAATGGGGCAAAACTCCTTTAACACCTGTCTCGCGTAGGGACAGAAACTTTGCGCACAACTGTTGTTGTAAGTCAAGGGTGTTAAACTGGCCACGTCACGCGACATGTCGCAACGTATCGTGACTTTTTTTTCCATTGCCGGCAATGGGGCAGGCACGATTTCACCATGACTGCATCGCAGGCTGGCAGTTTGACACCCCTGTTGCAAGTCAAAGACTAGCTATAATAATAATAATAATAATAATAATAATAACAATAATAATAATAATAATAATTATTATTATTATTTTATTATTATTAAAAAGTTGGGACCTTGGAGGTCATCCAATCCCCTGCTAAAACAGGAAACAACAACAACAACAATAATAATGATGATGATGACGATGATGATGATGGAACGGAGCTTGGAGGTCATCTAGTCAAACCCCCTGCTCAGGCAGGAAACCCTATCCCATTTCGGACAAATGGCTGTCCCGTCTCTTCTTAAAAACCTCCAGTGTTGGAGCATTCACCGCTTCTGGAGGCAGGTGGTTCCACTGATTAATTGTTCTCACTGTCAGGAAGTTTCTCCTTAGTTCTAGGTTGCTTCTCTCCTTGGTTAGTTTCCATCTGTTGCTTCTTGTCCTGCCTTCAGGTGCTTTGGAGAACAGCTTGACTCCCTCTTCTTTGGGGCAGCCCCTGAGATATTGGAAGACTGCTATCCTGTCCCCCCTCGTCCTTCTCTTCATTAAACTAGACAGGCCCAATTCCAGAATAGAATGGAATAGAAAATAGAATAGAAAATAGACTTATATATTTCCTTATATGTTTCCTTATATTTTTAGCCACCAGTCCCCTGATCCTCTTTGTTGCTCTTCTCTGCACTCTTTCTAGAGTCTCAACATCTTTTTTATATCATGATGACAGCTTCATTGAACCTTCACATGTTGACCTGATCTTGCTCGCCTGACAGCGCCTTAAAACAGGCAGTTTATCTGGAAGCCACACCCAGAGATGTCTAGACTTAGAAGGAAGCAGGTGTGGGGCTGACCCGATGGACTTTGACTTCTATTTCGAAGAACAGCAGGAAACAGCGAAAAAGGGAGTCAGGCATGCCTGTCTGGAGAGCAACAGACTGTGTAGAACAACAACACACAGGTGGGCCTGGACGTACGGCCACAATTGAGCCCCACATTTATGCTGCTAAGCGAGACGTTTGTTAAGTGAGCTTGGCCCCATTGTACGACCTTTCTCGCCACCGTTGTTAAGTGGATCACTGCCGGTGATGTATCAGTAACCCGGCGGTCAAGTGAATCTGGCTTCCCCATGGACTTTTCTTGTCAGAAGGTCGGAAAAGGGGATCACGTGATCTCCGGATGCCACAACCGTCATATAACAACAACAACAACAATAATAGGAACTGCTTCCATCCTGCGACGATATCTGTAATACCCTCAAACATCCACATCTGCCTATCCCAGGTCCTGGGTAAGGACTCGATAGGTAGACAAAATGCCAAATCCAGTCTGAACATCTGGCTGACGGTGCGATGATCCATAATAATAATAATAATAATAATAATAATAATAATAATAATAATAATAATAATAATAGTAATATTTATGATGATGATGTTGGAAGGGACGTTGGAGGTCACCTAGCCCAACCCCGTTCCGGCAGGAAACCCTACACCAGGGGTGTCAAAATCAATTTCATTGAGGGCCGCATCAGCATTGTGGTTGCCCTTTGGGGGTGTGTGGCCAGGGTGGGTGCGGCCTACTGGGTGGGCGTGGATGGAGTGGGTGTGGCCTACTGGGTGGGCGTGGATGGAGTGGGTGTGGCCTACTGGGTGGGCGTGGATGGAGTGGGTGTGGCCTACTGGGTGGGCGTGACCAGTTCTACATCATTCGCGTCAAGGGTGCCTGTGGGGGCCTGGGCAGGAGTGGGACAGATCTGAGGGTCTCTGGCATAAGGGGGGGGGGAACCAGGGCAGAGCCCATCAAGCCGGATAGGTGAAGTAGGCGGGGGCCATTTGCTGGCCACTTCCAGGCGATGGTGCATTTCTTCATTCCTCACAAAGGGTGACACCTCCCCAGCATGCACCCAGGGGACGGGGCCGACACGGCAGGGGCTGGTTCCTCGCTGTTTCCAGACGGCCTTGTGGAGCTAAGACTGAATGCCTTTCAGCATAGATGGCCACCACAAAATTGTACATTGGCTCTCGGCCGGCCTGGGCCCGGGCCAAGGCAGCGGGGGCCGTTCCCTCACTGTTTCCAGGATGGCTTTGCAGGCCACATGAAACCACTTCGTGGCCCACATCCAGCCTCTGGGCCTTGTGTTTGACATGTCTGCCCTATACCATATTGGACAAATGGCTGTCCAGTCTCTTCTTAAAGACTTCCAGTGTTGGAGCATTCACCACTTCTGGAGGCAGGTTGTTCCACTGGTTAATTGTTCTCACTGTCAGGAAGTTTCTCCTTAGTTCTAGGTTGCTTCTCTCCTTGGTTAGTTTCTATCCGATGCTTCTTGTCCTGCCTTCAGGCTCTTTGGACAACAGCTTGACTCCCTCTTCTTTCGGGCAGCCCCTGAGATACTGGAAGACTGCTATTATGTCCCCCCTCGTCCTTCTCTTCGTTAAACTAGACAGACCCAATAAATACAAGTCAGTTGCCAAGGATCTGACTTTTGATCCTCTGATCCTGGGAGTGCTGCAAAGGTTGTAACTGTGAAAAACGGTCATAAGTCGCCTTTTTCCAGTGCCCCTGGAACTTTGAACAGTCACTAAATGAACAATTGCTCAGTTGAGGACGACCTGTAGTCCAAGGACACAGGCAGCATCCCTAGGGTCACAGGTGCTCGGCAACCAAATTCAGGGGTTTCGCAACCAACATATTTTGCAACGGTTGCAACATACCAGGGCGATGTGATTGCCTTTGCAATCTTCCCAGCCGGCTTCCCACAAGCAAGATCAGTGGGAGATGACAGATTCGCTTAATAGCTGCTGTGATTCGTTTAACGACCATGGCAAAAGAGGTCGTATAATTTGTATTGTCTTTCTCAGAGGAAGTGGAGGAAATGGTCTAGGGCAGGGGTAGGCAATCTTGGCTCTTTTATGACTCGTGGGCTTCAACTCCTAGAATTCCTGAGCCAATATAGCTCAGCATGAAACCTCTCCCTTTCCCCTCAGCATGGCTGGCTCAGGAATTCTGGGAGTTGAAGTCCACGAGTCATGAAGGGGCAAAGGTGGCCTACCCCTGGTCTAGGGCAAGGGTCTTCAAACAAGCTGTCTTCCTAACTCAGGGGTAGGCAACCTTGGCCCTTTTATGACTCGTGGACTTCAATTCCCAGAATTCCTCAGCCAACATGGCTCAGCTTGGAAACCTGTCCATTTCTCCTCAGCATGGCTGGCTCAGGAATTCTGGGAGTTGAAGTCCATGAGTCATAAAAGAGCCAAGGTTGCCTACCCCTGGTATAGGGTTTCTTGCCTGAACAGGGGGTTGGACTAGATGACCTCCAAGGTCCCTTCCAACTTTATTATTATTATTAATAATAATAATAATAATAATGATCATCACACAGTCAGCCAGATGTTCAGACTGGATTTGGCATTTTGTCTACCTATCGAGTCCTTCCCAAGGACCTGGGATAGGCAGATTATTATTATTATTATTATTATTATTATTATTGGTGAGGCTCCCTCTTCCTACAATTTGGCACTTGGGAATCTGAACCGCATCTCCCCACAACTGGCAAAGACCCCTTTGGATTTGGATTCGCGTAACAACCGTGTGGGTCACTTAACGCAGGGGTCCTCAACCCCGCCGGGCTGCGGCCTGTTCAGAACCGGACCGTGATAAGCAACATCTGAGCATTGTGCAGCTCCGTTTGTGTGAGTGGCGGGCCTTTGTGCAGAAGCACCCTTTGTGCGAGTAGCGGTCATGCGCAACCACCGTAAAATGGAGCCACACACACAAGGGTGTGCGCCTCCTGCTTGCATGAAACTCTCCGTTTCCCCCCCCCCCATCCCACTGGTCCAGAAAGGTTGAAGACCCCCGAATTAAAAATTGCAGCGATTTGCTTAACAATCCCGGCCAAAAAAGATCGCACACTCGGGTGTGACCCCCTTAACCACTGTCTTGCTTAGCAAATTTAAATTCTGGTTCCAGTTTGGGGTCGTAAGTTGAGGACTCCCTGTACTAGCCCCTGGCTTGAATTAAAGAAAAAAGAAAAAAAAGTTGCATTGGGAAAGAATTTTGCAGCCCGGCATCTGGCTTCTCAGTGTCCCAAAAGGCCACGCTGGGTTCTGAAGGGCACAAAACATCATTCACACCTTCTCACAGCAGCTGTGTGATGATGCTCAAAGTCCCAAAATAGCTTTGCAGCTGAACTTTACAGCTCACTAGACCCTTAGAAGTATTTCTTCTTAGTCCCCAAATCCTCTGGAGTGGGGGGGGGGGGTCTTCCGACTTGGCCCTTTTATAACTTGTGGATTTCAACTCCCAGAATTCCTCAGCCGGCGTGCCTGGCTGAAGAATTCTGGGAGTTGAAGTCCACCAATCATAAAAGGGCCAAAGTTTGAAGACCCCTGTCTTAAAGCATCCTGGCTGAGGAATTCTGGGAGTTGAAGTCCACAAGTCATCAAAGGGCCAAGTTGGAAGACCCCTGCTCCGGATGAAAAAAATGACTCCTTTCCAGAAGCATGATACTTCCTGCTCCAGATAATACAGGAAATGTCTAGAACCAGGTCTCTGGAAATCAAAACAAGGGCAACCATCTCTCCGCCCCCATTACAGGTAGTCCTCGGCTTATGACCATTCGTTTAGTGACCGTTTGAAGTTGCCAGGGCGCTGAAAAAGGTGACTTTTGACCCTTTTCCTCACGGCTGCTGCAACATCCCCGAGGTCATGGGATCAAAAGAGGGACGCTTGGCGACTGGCTCGTATTTACGACAGTCGCATTGTCCCCGGATCACGTGATCCCCTTCTGACAACGGGGAAGCCAGGTGGTCCATTGGAAGCCAGATTCACTTAACAACCGCATGACTAACTTAAGCATCGCGGTGTTTCACTTAACATCCGTGGCAAGAAAGGTCGTTAAAATGGGGCAAAACTCAATTATTTGCCTTGCTTAGCAACAGGTGCTTTAGGCTTGAGGACTAGCTGCGTAAGACTGAGGATGGTGGTTGACTTCCCATTCCGGCAATGGTGAGGGGAGTTCCTTTGGCAGATTTATTGAGAGAAAGCAGGGACCCCACCCAAATTTAGCTTCATGCCTGGGATGAGGGATCCCTGGTACTCTCTGAACTTGGGTGTTTTCTCGCAGACATTTCACGACCCAACTAGGGGACGTCATCGGTGCTAGGCGGGAGAGGGGGGGGGTTGGCTCTCTGTTGACCCTCATCAAGGAATTGCTAACTCCGACAAACACTAAACCACAGCCTAATCAAGGCATCACCCGAACACGCCCACCAACTTTGACAGGGCAAGCCAATATAAATAAAAAGCAAACCTCCTCTCCTTTCTAACACTGATGATGTTACCTAGTTGGGTCATGAAATGTCTGGAAACGAACAACCAAGCTCAGAGAGCACCAAGGACCCCCACAGTCCCCCTCCTCTTCCCCTCTGCACACCCCACTCCCTTCTAGAAATGATGATGTTACCTAGTTGGGTCATCAAACGTCTGCAGGAAAACCGCCCAGCTCAGAGAGCATCAATCAAGGACCCCACAGGACTCCTCCTCCCGCTCTCTACAAACCTCATTCCTTCTAGCACTGATGACACTACCTAGTTGGGTCATGAAACGTCTGCAGCAAAAGCACCCAGCTCAGAGAGCAACCAAGGACCCCACAGTCCATTTCCTCCTCCTCCTCCTCCCCCTCCCTGCTAGCACTGATGATGTTACCTAGATGGGTCATGAAACATCTGCAAGGAAACTACGCAGCTCAGAGAGCACCAAGGACCCCACAGGACTCCTCCTCCTCCTCCTCCTCCTCTCCACAAACCTCATTCCTTCTAGTACTGATGACACTACCTAGTTGGGTCATGAAACGTCTGCAGCAAAAGCACCCAGCTCAGAGAGCACCAAGGACCCCCACACTCCTCCTCCTCCTCTTCCCCTCTGCATACCCCACTCCCTTCTAGCACTGATGATGTTACTTAGTTGGGTCATGAAATGTCTGCAAATGAACAACCAAGCTCGGAGAGCACCAAGGACCCCAGAGTTCAGCCCTGCGTTCCAAATATTTCTTCTGTCAGTAGTGTGAGATGAGCATGCTAAATGCATCAAGAGCAGAACACCCTTCTACTATAAACAATCAAAAAGGGACCACCAAAGAATAACAGAGTTGGAAAGGGACCTTGGAGGTCTTCTAGTCCAACCCCCCCGATCAAGCAGGAAACCCTATACCAGTGGTGGCGAACCTATGGCACGCGTGCCAGAGGCGGCACTGGAAGCCCTCTCTGTGGGCACACGCGCCATGCCCCAGAGATGGCAACTGTCCTCTTCAACCAGCCGCCCGCTGAGGTCCCATGTGGCCGGATGCATCCCAGCATCCATGCACTCGCTGGCCTCTGTGTGCGGGGGCTGATGGTGTCAGGCAGCAGCCGCCCTGGCCCCTGCCTCGCGTCGCCCTGCGACAATGTCACCCCCGCCCTGCCTCGCCTCAGCCTGCAGGATGAGTCTCCTGCCCACCGCCCCACCCGCCAGAGACCCCGTGGATCTCCCCCAACCCTGCCCGGCCCCCACAGGTGTCCCTCCCCAGGAGCAACATTGAGCTGGCCATGCTCACCCTGGCCACACCCACCCATCAGACATGACCATCGTAGCCACACCCGGTGGGCCACGCCCACCCGGCGATACAGAAGTGGGATTTGAGTTGCAGTTTGAGCACTCTGTCTCTAAAAGGTTCACCATCACTGCCCTAGACCAGTAGTGGCAAACTTATGGCATGGGTGCCAGAGGCGGCACTCAGAGCCCTCTCTGTGGGCACACACGCCGTCGCCCCAATCCTAGGCCTTCAGCTGGGTTTTATAAAAGCTTTTTGCTTTAGGCCTCCACCGCCGTGTGCAAAAAAAAAAAAAAAAAGTTAAATCAATCAGTCAATTTCAACTTCTCGTGGGAAAAAAAAGTTCTTGCAAAGTTGGAATTGATTGATTGAACTTTTTAGTCCCACCCAGTCTGCCGTGACCACCGCAGCCACGCCCACCCAATGGGCCACACCCAACCAATGGGCCACGCCACCCAATGGGTCACACCCACCCGGCACTCGACAATGCATAAGTGGATTTTGGGTTGCAGTTTGGGCACTCGGTCTCTAAAAGGTTCGCCATCAGTGCTCTAGACCCTTTCAGACCAAGGGTTGTCCAATCTCTTTTTTTAAAAAAACGAGCACACACGACGTCTGGAGACAAGTCGGTCCACTGGTTAATTGTTCTCACCCGTCAGGAAATTTCTCCTGACCCTTGAAAGGGCTGCGAGTAAAGAGCAGGAAGCTGTTACCTTGCAAGTAATCCGCCAGGTCTCCACCATTGCAATACTGTGTGAAAGAGAAAGAAGAAGGACTACTATCAGCGTGGACGATGGCGATAAGCTTAGCCTATTTGCCCTAAACCCCCCTCTGCCCATCACATCATTTCTAAATCTCATATAATGTTGTTATGGTTTTAACTGCCCAGAGAGTCCCTCTCTGAGGGAGGTGGGAGGTTCCAAAATGGGACAAATAAAATCCAAATAAAATACACAGCCGCTTGGAACACCCAAAGCACACAGACTGCTTTCCTGGCTCGTCTAAAAAGCTCTTTTCTTTTGATTTCATTTTCAGAATGGACTTGCACTGTTTCTCAACCTTGACCATTTTAAGGCATGTGGACTTCAACTCCCAGAATTCCACAGCCAGCAATGCTGGCTGTGGAATTCTGGGAGTTGAAGTCCACATGCCTTAAAATGGTCAAGGTTGAGAAACACTGGACTAAGGGGAGGGATCTTCTGCTTGTTACTGGCACTGCACACTACATGAAGGTGTAATCTTAAATAGAAACCATGGTTCTAATCCCAGGCGTAAGGGCAAAATGACAGAGACTCTGGAAATTTAAAAAACAAAACAAAACAATGGGACCCTTGCGTGTCATGGGGTGACCGAAAGGACACGCGTGGTGGCTTCTCCAGGCTAGGGGGCTGCAGCGTTACATCCCGTAGTTGATGGTTTCACAAATCCAGGAAAAAGAGAAGCTTTCGCCAATGGAAACACTGCATGCATTTTCATATATATATATTTTCACGATTATTCACACTACTGCAGATATAGTGTTGAGAGAACGATAAATATTTTGATGCTTTTATTTAATGGAACTCGCTGAATGCTGAATGTTTAATAGTGGAGAGAAATCAGCAGCCCGCTTTTTAATTAGAAGTCAGTTGGGCAAGGGAGAGAGGGGGAGACAAAGGGAGAGAGAGAGAGGGAGAGAGAGAGGGGGAGGGAGGGAGAGAGGGAGGGAGAGAGAGGGAGAGGAGGGAGGGAGAGAGAGAGGGAGAGAGAGAGGGAGGGAGAGAGAGAGAGAGGGGAGAGGGAGGGAAAGAGAGGGAGAGAGAGGGAGAGAGGGAGGGAGGGAGAGAGGGAGAGAGAGGGAGAGGGAGGGAGAGAGAGAGAGGGAGAGGAGGGAGAGGGGAGGGAGAGAGAGAGGGAGAGAGGGAGAGAGGGAGGGAGAGGGAGGGAGAGAGGGAGGGAGGGAGAGAGAGGGAGAGATGTAACTGAGCGACAGCTAAAAACTGTATTTATCGCTTTCTCCTTTCCAAAGAGGAGCGCTTTTGAAGCCTTAAGTGGGACTTAAAAAGCGTTCCTCTTTGGAAAGGGGAAAGAAAAAAAAAGACAGAAAAACAGGGGAAAAAGTGTTGAAAGAAAAATCTTCATCCCGGTTCATCCAAGCCGGGGATAAACAACATGGCGACTGCTTTAGAAAGAAGGTTGCAGTTTATTGAAGAGCCAGACCGAAAGATGGTTCTGGCAGGAAAGAGGAAAGAAGGGCTGAGCACATGTGGGGAGTAGGTTTTTATACCTTCTGGAGCCTTTTGTTTGGAATAGTTTCCTGCTCCTGTTTTAAGCTTTGTATTTCCTGTGTCACGTATTCTGACCTGAGTCTGGGGGTGCCTTTCTGGTATTCTTGATGGTGGTAGGTTATTCCTATTATGTCCCAAAGGTCCTATCCTGCTTCCCTGGTGCTGGGGCTAATGACTCTTAAGAGTTTGGGTGAGGTATGCAGATTTTAGGTGTCTTTGTCTTCTTGATCTCCTAGCTGGGGCCTTTCTGATGGTTTACATCTGCATTTGTACAGAGCTGGCTTCAGCTTGGGACAGAGAGACTTGGGGGCAGGGTTGGTTTCTGCTTTTAAAATCCTTTTGAGGAAATATATTTTTCTGCTCTTTTAAAATTTCCTTCTTTGGGGGGGGGCTGACTTCCCACAACAGCAAGCAACTAAAAAGAAGGTGTAAGGCTTATTTTAGGCGTGGAGACTAGCTAGTTGGTCCAAGCCCCTTGACGAGGACTTCTAAGCCTGAAATAATCGCAGATAGTGGGAATAATCCTGGAAAAATATTGGGTACCGCCTAGTCGTTTTTCTCCCAACTAGCTAACGTCCACACCCCAAAAACAAACCCAATGCCTTTCTTTGTGCCTGGTCCATCTGAAGGCATCCAACCATCATCACCTGTATATATATACACGCAATTTTTCCACGCACTGCACTTGCAGCAGCTCAGTTGGGCGAGACTGGTGACGAGCTTAAAAAAGAGCCATCTTCTCCGAGCGCTGAAATTTAACAAGGCTACCTACCTCGTGGTCAGACTTTTTTTAAAAAAGGAGCACCACAATTAAAACCTGATTATTTCTTCCTCGGTTATTCGACCTCTGGAGTTGCTCTTTCTCAGCTACTGCTAGTTGGGACCCCTACCCCTTATTTCTTTTTAAACACACACACCATATACTATATACCCAGAGAGCACCAAGGACCCCACAGAAGAAATGTGAGCACACATATATATACATACATACATACATACATACATACATACATACATACACATAGATACATTTAAAGTCAATCAGATAAAAATAAAGAGCTCTGGGATATAAGGTAAAAGGCTTTTTTTTATTAATCAGAGCCCTTTGCTCTGATGATGTTAATAGTTTGGTAACGAAAGCTCAGCAATTAATAAAAAAAGCCTTTTACCTTATATCCCAGAGCTCTTTATTTTTATCTGATTGACTTTAAATGTCCATACCTGGGATTCCAATATTCAAAATTATCAAAGACACATAGATACGTAGATACAGGCAGGCAAACACACACACACACACACACTTCTTCTGTGGGGTCCTTGGTGCTCTCTGGGTTGTTTTCTTGCAGACATTTCATTACCAGGCTAAATAATCTCATCAATGCTAGGAGGGGGGGAGGGGGGGTTGCTCTCAGTTTACGTACAAGTGGCTTTGTCTGTGTTGGTGGTTCTTTGAGGAGTCTGTGGTTTATTGGATTGTTTATCTAAGCTGATATTTCCTTAATATTCCTTGGTATTG
This sequence comes from Crotalus tigris, assembly GCF_016545835.1. Taxonomy (NCBI): domain Eukaryota; kingdom Metazoa; phylum Chordata; class Lepidosauria; order Squamata; family Viperidae; genus Crotalus; species Crotalus tigris. Next base: position 259,896 of record NW_024097522.1, read on the forward strand.
TTTATCTGAGTTGGTAATTCCTTAACTGGAGTGTTGTTTTAAGGACCGGTTGTGGGTCTAGTATGAATAGAATAGCATAGCAGAGTTGGAAAGGGACCTTGGAGGTCATCTAGTCCAACCCCCCTGCTCAGGCAGGAAACTGTATACCATTTCAGACAAATGGTTGTCCAGTCTCTTCTTAAAAACCTCCAGTGTTGGAGCATTCACCGCTTCTGGAGGCAGGTTGTTCCACGGGTTAATTGTTCTAACTGTCAGGAAGTTTCTCCTTAGTTCTAGGTTGCTTCTCTCTTTGGTTAGTTTCCATCTGTTGCTTCTTGTCCTGCCTCCAGGCGCTTTGGAAAATAGCTTGACTCCCTCTTATTTAATCTTGCTGTTAATTTCTGCTTCTCTGGGTATGGATTGCTGGAAGTGGTGTTTTGGTCTAAGTCAGTGGTTCTCAACCTTTCTAATGCCGTGACCCCATAATACAGTTCCCCATGTTGTGGTGACCCCCAAGTGGGTATGGCCACCAATAAGAGGGAGTAGGACAGCTAGGGAAAAGGGAAAAAAATGGCAGACAGCGTGGTTTGGCAACCTCCGTGAAATGGTCGTTCGACCCCAAATGGGGTCCCGACCCACAGGTTGAGAACCACTGGTCTAAGTAAACAATGTTTAATGTAAAAATACCCTAATCAAGGAACCAGCAATAACACTCCCACTAACACTGACAGGACGAGCTGTTTGTAATATAAACAGGCAGCAACCCCCCCCCCTTTCTAGCACTGATGATGTTACCTAGCTGGGTAATGAAATGTCTGCAAGAAAACAACCAAGTTCAGAGAGCATCAAAGACCCCACAGTTCAACCCTGAATATTCTCTTTTATTGGTAACACATTTCCTTGGCTGTTCTGTGTTTTGCAAGGCAATGTATGAGTGAATAAAAAAGAGGACTTTTAACAACTACTTCTATAAGTATAGACCAGGGGTAGGCAGCCTTGGCTCTTTTATGACTTGTGGACTTCAACTCCCAGAATTCCTGAGCCAGCCATGTTGAGGGAAAAGGGAGAAGTTTCCATGCTGAGCCATGTTGTCTCAGGAATTCTGGGAGTTGAAGTCCACGAGTCATGAAGGGGCCATAGTTCTCCCATGCTGGCTCAGGAATTCCTGGAATTGAAGTCCACAGGTCATGAAGGGGCCATAGTTCCCCCATGCTGGCTCAGGAATTCTGGGAATTGAAGTCCACGAGTCATGAGGGGGCCAAAGTTTCCCCCATGCTGGCTCAGGAATTCTGGGAATTGAAGTCCATGAGTTATGAAGGGGGCCATAGTTCCCCCATGCTGGCTCAGGAATTCTGGGAGTTGGAAGTCCACAAGTCATAAAAGAGCCAAAGTTGCCTACCCCTGGTATAGACCATCAAATATTAACCCATGCATATTATAGCATAAATCACATAACATTGTGCACCGGAATCCAAAACCTGTGGATCAAAAATATTTTGGGGTGGATTTTCATTGGTAGCGTACACATCTATTAATTTTAGAACAGTTCAGGGGAAACCATAGATGGGGTTTGGGGGAGGCTGGGCGGGGGGGGGGAGACTTCAGGATAAGAAGAGGAGAAATAACTCAAATTCAGCCACAAAAAAATCCAAATCGTAAATATACACACCTCCATTACGAGAAAGACAGAATTGGGCATTTCCTGAAAGAAAAAAGAAAAAAAAAAGAAACATCTCATTCAACAAGAATAATGGAAGCTTTCTTACAATAAATACTATAATTCCTTTTCACCCACCTGCCACTGATCTATATTGGGAGATATTTATGGCGCGACCCCAAAAAAGGCAGAAATTTATTCTTCTGAGGTACCAAATTCAATTTTGAAATTGGCACGCTGCTTAGCTTTCAAATAAAGCTTTTAAAAAAAAGACAGGCACAGACAGACACGGATGCAAAGTTTGCATTACAAACCATCAAAGGAACAATTATAATTGGACACAATATTACATCTGGCAGGACTGTGCACATCTAACAATCAATCAATCAGAATAGCGCTGGAAGGGACCTTGGAGGTCTTCTAGTCCAGCCCCCCCCCCGCTCAAGCAGGAGACCCTATTCCATTTCAAACAAATGGTGCTTTGGAGTAACCGATTTTATACCAATTTTTTTTACAAGTCTGTAACCAAAGTGCATTTTCCCCCGGTGACTGTGCTACAATTGTAGTGGCCACTTACGCAACTCCAGGAAAAGACATAGTTGCTTTAAGAAGTTGCAGACAGGTGCTCTGCAACAACTCCCCCCCCCCCATAGACACACACATGATTAGAAGCACATTTTTTTTTTTTTTGGCTTTGAATCCAAAGTTTTGTATGGGAGAAGATTCAGTTCAGCTCATCTATATTCTAGTCCAGTGGTTCTCAACCTGTGGGTCGGGACCCCATTTGGGATCGAACGACCATTTCACGGGGGTCGCCAAACAACGCAGTCCGCCATTTTTTCCCCCTTTTCCTTAGCTGTGCTACTCCCTTTTATTCTGTTGGCTTTTGAAAGCCAATAGAATAGACTCTCTTGAATAGAGTCTAATTCTATTGGCTTTCCAAAGCCAATGGGAATTGTCCAGGCTGTCTCTGCCCTGCTGAGCCTGCCAAAAGTCCCCTTCTGCAAATGGTGCTGCACCAGTTGAGTAGTCCTCGACTTACGACTGGTTGAGTAGTCCTCGACTTATGACCGGTTGGGGGGGGGGGAGGTCGCAGCATTAAAAAGGTTGAGAACCACTGGTCTAAGTGCTATTGCTTGGGGAGGGAGGGAGGAAGGGAGCAAAGAAGACAGACAAGAAGGAAGGAAGGAAGGAAGGAAGGAAGGAAGGAAGGAAGGAAGGAAGGAAGGAAGGAAGGAAGGAAGGAAGGAAGGAAGGAAGGAAGGAAGCTGGGGTGGCGCAGTGGTGAGAAGGCCGTATTGCAGGCTGGGTCTGCCCACAGCCAGGAAATTCGATCCTGACCGGTTCGAGATCCTCGACCGACTCAACCTTCCGTCCTTCCGAGGTGAGTCAAATGAGGATCCAGATTGTTGGGGGACAGATGCCGACTCTATAAACGGCTTAGAGAGGGCTGCGAAGCACTGTGAAGCGGTATGTAAGTCTAAGTCAGCGGTTCTCAACCCCATTTGGGGTCGATCGACCATTTCACGGGGGTCACCAAACAAGGCTGTCCGCCATTTTTCCCCCTTTTCTTTAGCTGTGCTACTCCTGCGAGGAGCCCAACGGGTGCCTTACCTCCCTTGGGCTGGGCCAGCTGGTGGCCCAGCCGGTGGTCGCCCTGCGCCGTCGCTGCCCCTTGCCAGCTACGCCTCGGCCGGCGCAGGGGGCAGCACCACGCATGTGCAGTGCTCCCGGGCAGGGAAAGTCCTCGACTTACGACCGGTTGGGTAGTCCTCGACTTACGACCGGTTGGGTAGTCCTCGACTTACGACCGGTTGGAAGGTCGCGGCATTAAAAAGGTTGAGAACCACTGGTCTAAGTGCTATTGCTGCAGTTGTTAAAGTGAATCACTGCAGTTCTTAAGCTGGTAATACACTTGTTCAGTGAATCTGGCTTCCCCTGTGGAGTTTGCTCGTCAGAAGGTCACAAAAAGGGGGGTCATGTGACCCCCATGGGACACGGTAACTGTCATAAATACATGCCAGTTGCCAAGCCTCCGAACTTGGATCATGTGACCACAAGGACACTGTGACAGCCGTTAGGCGTGAGGAACGATCCTAAGTCACTTTTTTCTCCCTCGTTGCAACTTGGGTTTGGCTAGTCTAAAGAAAAGAAGAAACTGGGGGTGACATGATAGCAGTCTTCCAGTATCTGGGGGGCTGCCACAAGGCCGGGGGAGGTGGGTGGTCAAGCTATTCTCCAAAGCACCAGAAGGCAGGACGAGAAGCAACGGATGGAAACTGATCAAAGAGAGAAGCAACCTGGAATTAAGGAGAAACTTCCTGACAGGGAGGACAATTAACCAGTGGAACAGCTTGCCACCAGAAATCGTGGGTGCTCCATCATTGTTTGTTTGTTTGTTTATTTATTTATTTATGAGACTTATATACCGCTTTAAGTGCAAGCACTCTCTAAGCGGTGTACACCAGTAAGCAATGTATATATATATATATATTTACATTGCCCCCAACAATCTGGGTCCTCATTTTACCTACCCCGGAAGGATGGAGGGCTGAGTCAACCTTGAGCCAGTGAGATTTGAACCGCTGACCTGCTGAACACAGTCAGCGAAAGTGGCCTGCAGTACTGCACTCTAACTGCTGCGCCACCTCGGCTCATAAAAACCTCATTGGAGGTTTTTAAGAAGAGACTGGACAGTCACTTGTCTGAAATGGTATAGATCAGTGGTGGTGAACCTATGTCACGCGTTCAAGAGGTGGCACTCGGAGCCCTCTCTGTGGGCACGCGCGCCATGCCCCGGAGATGGCAACCGTCCCTCTTCAACCAGCTGCCCGCTAACTCGCTGAGGTCCCACATGGCTGGATGCATCCCTGCACCCATGCGCTCGCTGGCCTCTGTGTGCGGGGGCCGATGGTGTCAGGCAGCAGCCAGCCCGGCCCCTGCCTCACCTTGCCCTGTGACAATGGCACCCCCGCCCTGCCTCACCTTGCCTTGCCTCACCCCGCAGGACAAGCCTCCTGCCCACCGCCCCACCTGCCAGAGACCCCCTGGATCTCCCCCAACGTTGCCCGGCCCCCAAAGGCGTCCCTCCCCACGAGCAACATCGAGGTGATCACGCCTACCTTGGACACACCCACCCAGTCTGCCATGACCACAGCCACGCCCACCCAGTGGGCCATGTCCACCTGGCACCCGGCAATAAATAAGTGGGTTTTGGGTTGCAGTTTGGGCACTCGGTCTCTAAAAGGTTCACCATCATTGGTATAGATTCTCCTGCTTGAGCAGGGGCTGGACTAGAAGACCTCCAAGGTCCCTTCCAGCTCTATTCTATTCTACTTCAAGTGGTCACTAAATGAATTCAAAACCCACCCGGGGCCTTGCGAGGTCAGGTGGCTGTTATGAACGATCACCTGCCTCCCGGTTACTCATTGATAAAGAGTAAACTGCCCTGGGAAAACTGCAAGGACAGCCTTCAGCCCTCTCGACTGGCAACTGAGGCTCCCTCCGGAAGGACACAACTCTTAACCTAACTGGAACCCCGCCTGGGGGTTGTCTGCCCGGAAAAAAACACACCCTTTGGTCACTGAACTGCAGATCAGGACCTCGCTTTGCAAACACAGCTGTCTGACTTGGTGTCCTCGTTATGTCCTATCCTGAATTTCATCACCATCATTTTAGCCGCTGCAGGATAAAGGCCTCTTCTGCCTGTTGGTCCTGAGCTGCCAACTAGGAATGGAATGGAATATTCCTGGCTCTCTCCTGCCCTTCCTGCTTCCTGCAGAGACGCAGCAAAGGGAGGAGCCCCACCCAATAAGCTTGTCAGCTCGTTGGAGAACAGGGTGAGGCCACTCTTTTTTACACACACACAGAGAGAGAGAGAGAGAGAGAGGGAGGGAGGGAGGGAGGGAGGGAGGGAGGGAGGAAGAGAGAGAGAGAGAGAGAGAGAGAGAGAGAGAGAGAGAAGGGAAGCGCAAGTGCCTCTCTCTGTCTCTCTCCCTGCAAATGGCAGAGGAGGCTGGCCGACCTGAGCCCTACCATTCCCGACACTGATTAATATGTTCTAACTGCCAGGAAATTTCATCTTGGTTTTAGGTTGCTTCTCTCCTTGTTGAAATTGATCCATCTTGTTTTAGGTCTCTTTCGTGGATGCTTTTGATCAAGCGGGATCCGTTCTATGACTAGAGATAGACCTCGACTTTCGGCCGCAATTGAAGCCAACATTTCTCTTATTCAGTGTGACATTTGCTAAATGCGTTTTTGCCCCATTTTATGATGTTCCTTGCCCTAGCTGTTGAGTTAATCCCCACCATTGTTCCAATACTAAGGCGGTTGTGAAGTGCAATCTGGCTTCCCCGTGGACTCTTGGCTTGTCAGGAGGTCCCCAAAGGGGATCAACCTGACCTTGGGACCCAGCAACGGTCATCTGTATGAACCAGTTGCCAAACATCTGGATTTTGATCACGTGACTGTGGGGGTGCTACAACAGACATAAGGGTGAAAAACGGTCTCTTTCTTCAGTGCTGTTGTCAATTTGAACGGTCACTGAACAAACTGTTGCAAGTTGAGGACCACCTGTATTCTATCCAGTCATAGGATGGGCTCAGAATTTATTGGGGGAAAAGGATGCTACTTAGTTTCACTGGATGCTTCACCAGGTACCTTGCAGATTTCTGGACCGCTGCCCTTCCCATTGGCCAGGCTGCTCCAGAGTGATGGTTTTACCACAGGTAGTCCTCCCAACCATTTATATTAGTGACTGTGCAAAGTTAGAACGGCGCTGGAAAAAAAACCCCGACTTATGACTGTTTTTCACACTTATGACCCGTTGCAGCATCCCCGTGGTCACGTGATCGAAAAATTCAGATGCTCAGCAACGGGTTCATACTTATGACGGTCGCTGTGGCCCGGGGTCACGTGACCCCCTTTTGCAACTTCTGACCAGCAAAATCAACGGGGAAGGCAGATTAATATTTATAGGTTACTTACATGTAAGGGTGTAGGTCTATGCATATGCTGTATGTAGTATGTTTAAATGTGTGTTATGTATGTGTGCACTTTGAGAGCAAGCAAGTAAATTTCAATTTTTAATGTGTGCCATTGTGCCCACAGTAAAAAATGACAAGGTTATCTGTCTGTCTGTCTGTCTGTCTATCTATCTAAGTTATTATCTATTTATCATTTGTATCTATCCATATCTGCCTGCCTGCCTGCCTATCTATCATCTGTCTATCTATCATCGATCTATCTATGTCTGTCTGTCTGTCATTTATCTATATATTATCAATCTCTATCTTTCTGTCTGACTGTCTATCATTTATCTATCATCGATCTCTGTCTTTCTTTCTGTCTGTCTACCTATCATTTGTCTATTTATCATCGATCTGTCTTTCTGCCTTTCTGCCTTTCGGTCTATCTATCTATCTATCTATCTATCTATCTATCTATCTATCATTTCTCTCTCTCTCTCTCTCCCTCCCTCCCTCCCTAACAACCATGTTACTAATTTAGCAACTGCAGTGATTCACTTAACAACTGTGGCAAGAAAGGTCGTCAAATGGAGGCAAAACTCACTGGACTGTCTTTATTGGCAACAGGAATGTGGGGCTCAGTTGTGGTCGTAAGTCAAGGATTAACTGGTTGTCTAAAGAATCTATGACCTATTCCAATGGTGGCGAACCTATGGCACGCGTGCCAGAGGTGGCACTCAGAGCCCTCTCTGTGGGCACACGCGCCATGCCCCGGAGATGGCAACCATCCCTCTTCAACCAGCCGCCCACTAACTCGGCATCCCGGCACGGCTGGTTTCCCTCTCCCTGTCCCATCCCTCCTGGCCTTGCATGCGCTCTTTTTCCCGGGCACGACCCACTGCATCGCCTCCTCAGCTGTCGGCTGGCCATCCAGCTCAGAGGCGGCTTCTCTGAACTGCTGGTGGTGGGCTGCGGAGCCCCAGAGTGTGCCGGTCGAGGGGCTGGCAGGCTGTGGCTGCTGACGGACATTGTCAGCCCCCATGCGCTGGCTGGCCTCTGTGTGCGGGGGCCGATGGTGTCAGGCAGTAGCCGCCCCGGCCCCCGTCTCACCTTGCCCTGCAACAATGGCATCCCTGCCCTGCCTTGCCTTGTCTCAGCCTGCAGGACGAGCCTCCTGCCCACAGCCCCACCTGCCAGAGACCCCCTGGATCTCCCCCAACCCTGCCTGGCCCCCACAGGCGTCCCTCCCCACGAGCAACATCGAGGTGACCATGCCTACCTTGGCCACACCCACCCAGTGCCATGACCACCACAGCCACCCAGTGGGCCCTGCCCACCTGGCACCTGATGATACATAAGTGGGTTTTGGGTTGCAGTTTGGGCACTCGGTCTCTAAAACAGCGGTTCTCCACCTGTGGGTCGGGACCCCATTTGGGATCAAACGACCATTTCACGGAGGTTGCCAAAAAAGGCTGTCCGCCATTTTTTCCCCCTTTTCTTTGGCCACGCCCCTGGCACTTGGTGATGTATAAGTGGTTGGGGGTCACCACAACATGGGGAACTGTATTATGGGGTCGCGGCATTAGAAAGGTTGAGAACCACTGCTCTAAAAGTTTCGCCACCACGGACCTATTCCGTTCTACGTAGCTAAATTATAGAGCTGCCTGCCGTTGGGCCGAAGCTTTCTCCCAAAATAAACCCTTCTCCCCCAACGGGAAACAGAAAGGGCCCAAATAACCACGCATAATCTAAATTATAAGGTCTAAAAGAAGAGAAAACACGCTTACGTAAGTGCTCTGAATAATACCCAGCCACTGCAGAGCCCGTTAGGAGAACACAAGCCCCGGAATTTCATTTCGAATGAGGCCTCTGGCTTTATTCTCCTTTATTAAAAAACAGACAAGACTCAGCAGAGAAAGGGAGGCAGGGAGGCCTCTGCAGGCTGCAGCTGAGGCCAGCAAAATGCATAGGCAGCTGACAAAAGAACAATTTACCATGCAGGGAGGTGGGGTGGGGGGGGTGGGGGGGGGGAAAGGATCAGTGGTTAATTCCGGAGTGAGTGTGATAGGAGTGAGTGTGATAGAAGGAATGTGGTGGCCCACCCTGGGATGTTGATGATGATGATGTTGGAAGGGATCTTGGAGGTCATCTAGTCCAGCCCCCTGCTCAGGCAGGAAACCCTATACCATTTCGGACAAATGGCTGTTCAGTCTCTTCTTAAAAACCTCCAATGTTGGAGCATTCACCACTTCTGGAGGCAGGTTGTTCATAATAATAATAAAGTCGGAAGGGACCTTGGAGGTCTTCTAGTCTGACCCCCTGCTCAGGCGGGAAACCCTATCCCATTTCAGACAAATGGTCGTCCAGCCTCTTCTTAAAAACATCCAGGGTTGGAGCATTCACTGCTTCTGGAGGCAGGTTGTTCCACGGGTTCATTGTTCTCACTGTCAGGAAGTTTCTCGTTAGTTCCAGGTTGCTTCTCTCCTTGATGGGTTTCCATCCGTTGCTTCTTGTCCTGCCTTCAGGCGCCTTGGAGAACAGCTTGACTCCCTCTTCTTTGGGGCAGCCCGAGATACTGGAAGACTGCTATCATGTCCCCTCTCGTCCTCCTCTTCATTAAACTAGACCAGTGATGGCGAACCTTTTAGAGACCGAGTGCCCAAACTGCAACCCAAAACCCACTTATGTATCGTCGGGTGCCGGGTGGGAGTGGCCCATTGGGTGGGCGTGGCTGTGGTGGTAATAGCAGACTGGGTGGGACTAAAAAGTTCAATCAATCAATTCCAACTTTGCAAGATCTTTTTTACTTCCCGCGAGAAGTTGAAATGGACTGATTGATAGAACCTTTTTTTTTTTTTTTTGCCCACGGCGGCGGAGGCCTAAAGCGAAAAGGTTTTATAAAACCCACCTGAAGGCCTAGGACTGGGGCAAGGGTGTGCGTGCCCACAGAGAGGGCTCTGAGTGCCGCCTCTGGCACCCAGGCCATAGGTCTGCCATCACTGAACTAGCCATACCCAATTCCTACAACTGTTCCTTATATGTTTTAGCCTCCAGACCTCTTATCATCTTTGTTGCTCTTCTCTGTACATGAGGCTCAAAAGGCCATCAGCTTTGGGAGGCCCAACCATCAGCTGCTCAGGACAGGAAGGGGCCAGTGAGAGCATGTAGCCCACTCAATTCCCTTTCCTGCATAGCCTGGCCCAGGCTGGAGCGTCCCCCGTAGTGACCGACAGTTTTATTATGTATTTATTTGTATCCTATCCGTATTATTTTTTAGAAACAACTCCTATCCAACATACAATTCTCTTCCTATTTTCCCCACAACAACAACCCTATGAGGTGGGTTAGGCTGAGAGGGAGTGACTGGCCTAAAGTCATCTGGTTGGCTTTCTTGCCTAGGGCGGGACTAGAACTCATCGTCTCCTGGGGATTGGCCCAAAGTCACTGAGCCCACTTTCATAGCTAAGGCAGGACTAGAACTCACAGTCTGATTTCTATCCCCCCTGCCCTAACCACTAGGCCAAGCGGGCTTTCTCTGCCTCCTGAACTGCCTGAAAAGTCCAAATAGTTGAAATCAAACTGAGAAAAAGAAAAAGAGTGAGGAGAAGAGAAAGGACAATCGCTTAAAAAGGAGCCAGCCGTGTGCTGCAGCTGCCAAAAAAGCCAACACAGTGCTGGGCTGCATTAACAGAGGGATAGAATCAAGATCACGTGAAGTATTAATACCACTTTATTAGGCCTTGGGAAGGCCACACTTGGAATACGGCATCCAGTTTTGGTCACCACGATGTAAAAAAGATGCTGAGACTCTAGAAAGAGTGCAGAGAAGAGCAACAAAGATGATTAGGAGACTGTAGACTAAAACATATAAGGAACATTTGCTGGAATTGGGTAAGTCTAGTTTAACGAAGAGAAGGATGAGGGGGGACATGATAGCAGTCTTCCAGTATCTCAAGGGCTGCCCCAAAGAAGAGGGAGTCAAGCTATTCTCCAAAGTGCCTGAAGGCAGGACAAGAAGCAACGGCTGGAAACTGATCAAGGAGAGAAGCAACTTAGAACTAAGGAGAAATTTCCTGACGGTTAGAACAATTAACCAGTGGAACAACCTGCCTCCAGAAGTGGTGAATGTTCCAACACTGGAAGTTTTTAAGAAGAGACTGGACAACCATTTGTCCAAAATGGTATAGGGTTTCCTGCCTGAGCAGGGGGTTGGACTAGGTGACTTCCAAGGTCCCTTCCAACTTTATTATTATTATTGTGGATCAAAGCACAGTCAGCCAGATGTTCAGACTGGATTTGGCATTTTGTCTACCTATCGAGTCCTTACCCAGGACCTGGGATAGGCAGATGTGGATGTTTGATGGTATTACAGATATCATTGCAGGATGGAAGCAGTTCCTAGTAAGGCCGCCTTTTGCAATTGACTAATGGTGAATTTGTCAATGCCGATGATGGTGTTCAAGTGGTGCTCCAGTTGTTTTGGGATTGCAAAATAATACTGATAATAATACTAATAATAATATTAATAATAATATAACTCAAATCCAAGCCTTAGGCAGGCCTAGGCTTCAAAGCTAAAGAAGCCTAACAGGGAAGTGAAGATCTCCACATCAAAAAAGACCTGGAGTTGTACAGCAGCACCAGCCCTCCCACACAGATGTCCTCATGATGCCATGCATGCTATATTTATTGTTACTATGGGGGCAGCAGTGAAAGCTTTGAAAGGGAGCCAATGGAATTTAAAAAAAAAAAAAACCCACACACTCTGGAGGAGGATGCCTGTAACCTGACTGGTAACTCAGTGGAGACGATAAAACGAAAGAGCCCCAGTTAGTCTAAGAAAGCAAAATAAAGCCCGAGGTAGCAAGAATTAAGCTTTCAGGTAGTCCTTGACTTATAACCACAGTTGGGAGGAAAATTTCCACTGCTAAGCAAGGCGGAGGTTAAGCGAGCCGTGCCCGACTTCGCGAACTTCTTCGCTACGGTTGTTAAGTGGATCACTGCAGTTGTAAATTGAATCGCGCGGCGTCATGCCAATCTAGGTTTTCCCCGTTGATTTTCCTCGTTGGAAGCCAGCTGGGAAGGTTGTAAACGGCGATGGCCTGATTCCAGGATGTTGCAATCAGATCACATCAGAATAGAGCTGGAAGGGACCTCGGAGGTCTTCTAGTCCAACCCCCTGCTCAGGCAGGAGACCCTATACCAGGGGTAGGCAACCTTGGCTCTTTTATGAGTCATGGACTTCAACTCCCAGAATTCCTGAGCCAGCCATGCTGAGGGGAAAGGGAGAGGTTTCCAAGCTGAGCCATGCTGGCTCAGGAATTCTGGGAGTTGAAGTCCATGAGTCATGAAGAAGCCAAAGTTCCCCCATGCTGGCTCAGGAAGTCTGGGAGTTGAAGTTCACTAGTCATCAAGGGGCTCTGGTTGCCCTGTGATGGCTGAGGAATTCTGGGAGTTGAAGTCCGCAAGTCATGAAGGGGCCATAGTTCCCCCATGCTGACTCAGGAATTCTGGGAGTTGAAGTCCACAAGTCATGAAGGGGGCCATAGTTCCCTCATGCTGGCTGAGGAATTCTGGGAATTGAAGTCCACGAGTCATAAAAGAGCCAAGGTTGCCTACCCCTGCTCTAGACCATTTCTGACAGATGGATGTCCAATCTCTTCTTAAAACCTCCAATGATGGAGCACCCACCGCTTCTGGAGGCAGGTTGTTCCACTGGTTAATTGTCCCCATTGTTAGGAAGTTTCTCCTTAGTTCCAGGTTGCTTCTGTCCTTGATCAGTTTCCATCCCTTGCTTCTTGTCCTGCCTTCTGGTGCTTTGGAGAATAGGCTGACCCCCTCTTCTTTGGGCACCCCTCAAATATTGGACGGCTGCTGTCATGCCCCCCCCCCAGTTCCTTCTTTTCTCTAGACTGGCCCTACCCAATTCCTGCAACTGTTCGTCGTATGTTTTAGTCTCCAGGCCTTTAATCATCCTAGTGCAGTGGTGGTGAACCTATGGCACGGATGCCAGAGGCGGCACTCGGAGCCCTCTCTGTGGGCACACGTGCCGTTGTCCCAGCCTCGCCTCCCCCCCCATGACCCCCTCCTCACCAGCAGCCCCCCTGGAGGAGAATTGCCCACGCAGAGCAGCGCAGCCAAGGACTTGGCAGCCAGGCAGCGTAGACAAGACTCTTCCCTCGCACCCCATCGTTGATGCTGCAGGGCGCAGGCAGAGGGCATGACCGCCATAGCGCTGCTGGGCTGCCTGGGCGATCTGCAGCGGGCCCTGGAGGCAGTGAGTGGACCTGTGGGCAGGCCGGGCAGGGGAGGGGGGGGGCAGAATGGGGGTGGAGCGGGGGCGGGGCCAGCTTTTGGGCACTCGGTCTCTAAAAGGTTCGCCATCACTTGTCCTAGTTGCTCTTCTTTGCACTTTATCCAAAGTCTCAAGATCTGTTTTGAAACGTGGGGACCAAAACCGGATGTGGGATGCCAGGTGTGGCCTTACTAAGGATGATCAAGGGCTGGGTTTTTTTTTATTTCAGCTGAATGGGATGGCTGAACTTTGCCTGTACCGTTTCCTGCTCAAGCCCGGGTTCCTTTCAGGTTAGCGACTTTACGGTTTTCCAAAAGAGGAACCGTCTTATGACCGACCCAATCTGCTCCCAGAGTTTGTTTCAGAGGCGCTTCCCCCACCCCCACCCCCACCAGCAGAACAGAGGAAACCCGCAGCAAATATTTAGCTAACACGGTTCTTAAATTTTTTTTTTTTTGAATCCAAAGGCTTGAGAATCGAGACATTAAAAAACATGTTGTTCTTGAAAGCAGCGGCATCTTTCACACTTTGCTTTGCCAAGGATTTTTTTAAAAAAATAAATAAATAAAAAGAACTACTGGGTGTATTTCTTGGCCCCAGCTAAATGCTACCCACAGATGGCTTCGTAGCCACCAAAAAATGCCTCAGTTGTGGACGCTTCAATAAATATGCCGAGATGATTGCCATATGGAGAGAGTTGATTACTGCTTGTTGGGAGGGCATATTTTATTTAATTATTTATTTATTCAATTTTATATCCCACCTTTATTACTTTGTAGGTTAAGTCCAACTGGTGAGCATACATGATGTTTCTCCTTCCTATTTTCTGCAGACAACAACCCTGGGAGGGGGGTTGGGCTGAGAGTGTGTGATGGGCCCAAAGTCACCCAGCTGGCTTTTACAGCTAGGGTGGGACTAGAACTCACAATCTCTTGGTGATTGGCCCAAAGTCACCCAGTTGGCTTTTACAGCTAGGGTGGGACTAGAACTCACAATCTCTTGGTGATTGGCCCAAAGTCACCCAGCCAGCTTTGACACTTAATACAGAACTAGAACTCGCAGTCTCCTAGTGACTGGCCCAAAGTCACCCAGCCAACTTTTACACTTAATGTAGAACTAGAACTCACAGTCTCCTAGTGATTGGCCCAAAGTCACCCAGCTGGCTTTTACAGCTAGGGTGGGACTAGAACTCACAATCTCTTGGTGATTGGCCCAAAGTCACCCAGCCAGCTTTGACACTTAATACAGAACTAGAACGCACAGTCTCCTAGTGATTGGCCCAAAGTCACCCAACCAAGCTTTTATACTTAATGCAGAACTAGAACTCACAGTCTCCTAGTGCAGCGCTTTCAACCTTTTCACCGATTGTACCACTTTTACAGCTAGGGTAGGACTAGAACTCACAATCTCTTGGTGATTGGCCCAAAGTCACCCAGCCAGCTTTGACACTTAATGCAGAACTAGAACTCGCAGTCTCCTAGTGACTGGCCCAAAGTCACCCAGCCAACTTTTACACTTAATGTAGAACTAGAATTCACAGTCTCCTAGTGATTGGCCCAAAGTCACCCAGCTGGCTTTTACAGCTAGGGTGGGACTAGAACTCACAATCTCTTGGTGATTGGCCCAAAGTCACCAAGCCAGCTTTGACACTTAATACAGAACTAGAACTCGCAGTCTCCTAGTGATTGGCCCAAAGTCACCCAACCAGCTTTTATACTTACTGTAGAACTAGAATTCACAGTCTCCTAGTGACTGGCCCAAAGTCACCCAGCCAACTTTTACACTTAATGTAGAACTAGAACTCACAGACTCCTAGTGCAGGGCTTTTCAATCTTTTCACCAATTGTACCACTTTTAGAATATGGCAACATTCGAGTACCACCAGTCACCCAACAAGGTGTCAAAAGCTTGATGACAAAAAAAAAAAAAAAGAAAAAAGTGATAAAGTACAGGTAGTCCTCAACTTACAACAGTTTGCTTGGTGACTGTTCAAAGTTACAACGGCACTGGAAAAAGTGACTTATGACCATTTTTCACACTCATGACCATTGCAGCATCCCCAGGGTCATGTGATTTATATTCGGATGCTTGGCAACCGATTCTTATTTATAATGGTCACATTGTTCCAGGGTCATGTGATCGTCTTTTGCAACTTTCTGACAAGCAAAGTTAGTGGGGAATCCAAATTCACTGAACCATGTTACTAATTTAATCTCTCTCCTTCTTTCTTTCTCTCCCTCTTTTTTTCTCTTTCCCTTTCTCACCGTCTCCCTTTCTTTTTCTCTCTCCCTGTCTCCCTTTCTCTCTCTCCTTCTCCCTCCTTCTTTCTCTCTCTCTCCCTGTCTCCCTCTTTCTCCCTCTCCTCTTTCTCTCTCCCTTTCTTTCTCTCTCCCTTTCTTTCTCCCTCCCTGTCTCTTTCTCTCTCCCTTTCTCTCCCTGTCTCCCTTTCTTTTTCTCTCTCTCTCCCTGTCTCCCTCCCTCTCTCCCCCTCTATTTCTCTTTCCCTCTTTCTCTCCCTCACTCTATTTCTCTCTCCCTCTCAAAGATCCTTAAAATCCTTAAAGTTATGCTTGGGCGGAAGACTTTTTCTTTTACAGATGGGGCGGGTGGGCCCGACATTCGCGGGCAGGCAGAACCCTGCCCACCGAACCGCCGCCTCCCCATCACCCTCCACGCCAGCCGGCTCCGTCGCCAGACCTCTCAGCTGACAAGCCCAGGAGTTTGGTGCTGCGATGGCCTCCCCTTCGCCCTCCGCACCGGCCAAAGCGTTGCCGGCCATTCCAGCTGACGGGCGCAGGTCCGGGGGTTGCCAGCTGACGGGCATAGGAGGTAGGCGCCGCGGTGGCCTCCCAGCCGCCTGCTTGTTCGGCTGGAGCAGTTGCCAGGGCTTGCATGGTCCCCAAGGGCCGCTGACGTGCTCCCCGTGTCAGTCTCCTAGTGATTGGCCCAAAGTCACCCAGACAGCTTTTAGACTTAATGCAGAACTAGAACTCGCAGTCTCCTAGTGATTGGCCCAAAGTCACCCAGCCAACTTTTACACTTAATGCAGAACTAGAATTCACAGTCTCCTAGTGATTGGTCCAAGGTCACTTAGTCAGTTTTACACCTAAGGCAAACTAGAACTCACCGTCTCCTGGTAATTGGCCCCAAATCAACAAGCTAGCTTTTACATCTAAGTCAGGACTAGATCTCTCCATCTGCTGGTTTCTAGCCTGGCACTGTAATCACTAGACCAGCGGTTCTCAACCTGTGGGTCAGGACCCCATTTGGGGTCGAACGACCATTTCACGGGGGTCGCCAAACAACGCAGTCCGCCATTTTTCCCCCCTTTTCCTTAGCTGTGCTACTCCCTTTTATTCTATTAGCTTTTGAAAGCCAATAGAAGAGACTCGTTGGGGGCAATGTAAATATATATATACATTGCTTACTGATGTACACCACTTAGAGAGTGCTTGCACTTAAAGCGGTATATAAGTCTCATAAATAAATAAATAAATAGATAGGAATTGTCCAGGCTGTCTCTGCCCTGCTGAGCCCGCCAAAAGTTCCATTCTGCAAACGGTGCTGCACCAGTTGAGTAGTCCTCGACTTACGACCGGTTGAGTAGTCCTTGACTTACGACCGGTTGGGAGGCGCGGCATTAAAAAGGTTGAGAACCACTGCACTAGACCAAACTTTCCACACTAATCTTGCATTGGTATGACACTAACTGGTTCACTGATTCAAAATTACAGAGGGCAACTTTTTTTCTCTCTTTTGCTTCCTGTTATTGTGGGGGCACCTCTAAAGAGGAGGGACAGAAACAAACCCAGGGCTGCTAGCAAAACCAGAATCTAGAACATCATCCCCATCCTATTTGGAATGTTTCAGGTTATTAAGAAGCGCTGTGTGCCTTTTTTATTTATTTATTTATTTATTTTTGCTGACTTTCCTTCCTTTATTAAAGCATAATTGCAGCCCAATTACTGCTTTCCCAGGATAAAAGCCCAAAAAAAAGGGGGGGGGGGAATGCTTACTGTTCCAAATTAAAACCTTGAAGGTTGTCCTCCCCCCCCCCCAAAATGAGTTCACTCTCACAATTTGTTTTGTTCATCTGAGGACAAAAGAACCCACCGTTGGTCAAGCTATCCAATGGGGTTTGGGTTAATTATTCTAGCAAGGACAACGGAACGCTTTGGGCGCAGTTGTAAAGAACTGTGAAGCGGTGTAGTATATTAACTCTAAGGCAGGGATCCCCAACCTGGGGGCCCCAACCCACTACCGGTATGTGGCCCGCTGGCCACAAAACACGCGTGCATGCACTCACCGCCACTCGCGCTAGCGCCGCCGCTACACAGACAGTATGCCGCATGGCGAATACGGGATGTCACGCGGCAAAAACAGGGCAGTACTAGCATCACGCGGGCATGAGCGACGCTGTTTGCGCACGCATGTCAAATGCTTCCCCCTCCTTTTCCCTCCAGTCCGTCAACTGAGAAGGTTGGAGACCTCTGGTCTAAGGCCGATTGCTATCAACTGATCTGAATATAAGTGGCGGTCGGCAAGAATGAAGCAGCCAATGGCTGAAATCCTGGCTCTGTGCATATAGCTCAAGGGATAGGCAACCTTGGCTCTTTTATGACTCGTGGACTTCAACTCCCAGAATTCCTGAGCCAGCCATGCTGAGGGGAAAGGGAGAGGTTTCCAAGCTGAGCCACGCTGGCTCAGGAATTCTGGGAGTTGAAGTCCACAAATCATGAAGGGGCCATAGTTCCCCCATGCTGGCTCAGGAATTCTGGGAGTTGAAGTCCACAAATCATGAAGGGGCCATAGTTCCCCCATGCTGGCTCAGGAATTCTGGGAGTTGAAGTCCATGAGTCAGAAAAGAGTCAAGGTTGCCTACCCCTGATATAGCTTAAAGAAGATGGGGCTGGCCTTTGGGGAGGGGTTACTTGCCCACAAAGGAAATAAGTAGGAGTCCTGGGACATGCCCCACCTTTTAGAAATGTGTTCAGAGGCTAACAGAGGGATCTGCCGTTCCAGACTATGACCTGGAAGCTGGTCGTGTAGCCAGCTCATCCACCAATGTTGGCGATACAGCAGGTACGAATGCAGATGGGACAACCGCAATGTCTCTTATACAGCTACTCTGGGTCCAGGTTACCTGAGGAACTGTCTTGCCACAGCGGGTTGGACCTGCCTCCACCTGTGCTACAGGCCCCTTTGGTCAAGGAATTCTGTTGGGGAGGTCCAGGAGAAGAGCCTTTTCTCCCGTAGTTCCTACCCTTTGGAACTTTGTGCCCCTTGATGAAAGCCGACTGGGTGACTTTGGGCCATTCACTAGGAGAGGGTGAGTTCTAGTCCCGCCTTAGGCACGAAAGCCGGCTGGGTGACTTTGGGCCAATCACCAGGAGACTGGGAGTTCTAGTCCCGCCTTAGGCACGAAAGCCGGCTGGGTGACTTTGTCCCAATCACCAGGAGACTGGGAGTTCTAGTCCTGCCTTAGGCACGAAAGCCGGCTGGGTGACTTTGGGCCAATCACCAGGAGACTGGGAGTTCTAGTCCCGCCTTAGGCACGAAAGCCGGCTGGGTGACTTTGTCCCAATCACCAGGAGACTGGGAGTTCTAGTCCTGCCTTAGGCACGAAAGCCGGCTGGGTGACTTTGGGCCAATCACCAGGAGACTGGAAGTTCTAGTCCCGCCTTAGGCACGAAAGCTGGGCGAGTGACTTTGGGCCATTCACCAGGAGACTGGGAGTTCTAGTCCCACCTTAGGCACGAAAGCCGGCTGGGTGACTTTGGGCCATTCACCAGGAGACTGGGAGTTCTAGTCCCGCCTTAGGCACGAAAGCCAGCTGGGTGACTTTGGGCCAATCACCAGGAGAGGGTGACTGGCCCAACTGCAAGACTCTTTCTCAATGCCTCTTTCAGGAAGTTGAAGCAAAGAACGGCAGGAGGCCTCCGAGGGACAAATAAGCGACTCTTGCTGACACAGCACACAAACGTGGGCCAAAAATCACACCGCTGAAATTCAGCCATCACAGCTCAGTTTTGATGACACAGTCACAACCCATGGAAAGTTTGGGAGTTGAGGGGGCAACGGGAATTACTGGCCTCCAGTGCCTGTTCCCACCCTTTTCAACGACAGGAAGAAAAACACACAATCAGCCATTCTGAACAAGCCTTTGTGCTCCCAACAGGAGACCTACCCAGCTGGAGATTACACATCTCGCTGACAAGTCGATTAATCCGCAGAGAGGCGTTTGAGGAAATCTCAATTTCTGCACAATTTTTTCCCCCTCCTTAATATCCAACCCACACATCCTCCTGGGCAAACTTCCTTGAAATCTGACTACTGACTGTCAGCAGGGGCGGCATGCAAAACAAAAACATCCATTCCCCTTAAAAAGCCAACTAGAAACGTAGGGGCACTTGAGAAAGTAGAGAAGCCATGTTTATAGTCTCCTTCTCTATTCCCTCTCCCATCCTTTCCGATTACTTCAGCATTTTATACCAATCTTTCCACAAAAAGCATTAGCCTAGTACAGGGGTAGGCAACCCTGGCTCTTTTATGGACCGTGGACTTCAATTCCCAGAAGTCCTGAGCCAGGAAGTTGAAGCCCACGAGTCATAAAAGAGCCAAGGTTGCCTACCCCTGGCCTAGTAGCACTTCTTCTTGTGCCATATCCATTATCGGACGTCGGCAATTATGTTGGCGATCCTGTTTTTATCAGCAGCTGCACGAAAAAGTGCGGCTGAATTTTGTCCAAACCAATCCCTTAGATTTTGAAGCCACGATGTTCTTCTTCTGCCTGGACCTCGTTTGCCTTCCGTCTTTCCCTGGAGGATTAAATGGGAGTAGGCTGTATTTTTCTGGGTGTCGCATCACATGTCCGAAATATTCTAATTTTCGTTTTTTAATTGTTTTGATGATTTCTCTTGGCTTTCCCAGGTGGCTTATCACCTCCTCATTTCTGATCTTATCAACCCAGCTTGTACGTAACAGCCGCCTGTAAATCCACGTTTCAAATGCTTCTAGTCCAGTGGTTCTCAACCTGTGGGTCGCGACCCCATTTGGGGTCGAACGACCATTTCAGAGGGTCGCCAAACAACGCAGTCCGCCATTTTTTCCCCCTTTTCCTTAGCTGTGCTACTCCCTTTTATTCTACTGGCTTTTGAAAGCCAATAGAATAGACTCTCTTGAATAGACTCTAATTCTATTGGCTTTCAAAAGCCAATAGGAATTGTCCAGGCTGTCTCTGCCCTGCTGAGCCCGCCAAAAGTCCCAGTCTGCAAAAGGTGCTGCAAGTTGTCTGCAGCGAAGGCGAGCTGTCTGGAAGTTTCCACCCCTCCCTGCTGAACAATTACTAAAAATGTAAGTAAAAGAGGGCCAGCGGTGGGAGGCCGGCGGGCGCAGGGAGGATTGCTGGCGCGTGTGGGGCCCGGCGGGTGCCTTACCTCCCTTGGGCTGGGCCAGCTGGTGGCCCAGTCGGTGGTCGGCCTGCACCATCTCTGCCACTTGCCAGCTACGCCTTGGCCAGCGCAGGGGGCAGCACCACGCATGCACAGCACTCCTGGGCAGGGAAAGTCCTCGACTTACGACCGGTTGGGGTCACAGCACTAAAAAGATTGAGAACCACTGTTCTAGTCTCTTCAGGTGGCCTTCTGTCAGAAACCAGATCTCTACTCCATAGAGCAGAATAGGAAAAATACAGCATCTGACAAGCCTGATTTTCAGTTTTAGGCTTATTTTGTGACTGCAGAAGACCTAGTATCACGGAGCCTTCTAAAAACAAAAAATTACTGAGTTGGTTGAAGAAATGGGCTAATCTGTTTTCAATGTTCTACACTACCCAGAGTGTTATGGAGGTAAGGTGGTCTTAGAAATTTGACAAACAAGGCCTCTGACAGCAGTGTTTCTCCACCTTAGCAACTCCTTCAGATGGGTGGACTTGAACTCCCAGAATTCCCTAGCCAGCAAGGCTGGCTAGGGAATTCTGGGAGTTCAAGTCCACCCCCTCTTGAAGTTGCCAGGGTTGAGAAAACACGGCTCTCTACAGTGTGACGTAACTAGGTTCATGTTGTGTAAACACAGCTGACTAGCAAAAAAGGGAGGCCAGCTTTGGCAGGTGTCCTGTTTTTAATCTTTTTAGCAGATCTGATACAATGGATGTTACGTGCAGCGGCTCAATCTTTCATGGGGGGTTTTTTTTTTTTTTTTGCTGTAACTTGCTCACAGATATTATCTTACGAAATGGCGTAAATCTCTGCAATGTCTACTTTGTAATTCAACACATTTCCCCACTCCATTCCATTATAGCACCTATGTAACAGGTTATTTGTCTGTCTGTCTGTCTATCTATCTACCTAATCTGTCTTCTATATCTGACTATTTATCTCTTATCTATCTGTATCCTAACTGTTGTCTACCTATTATATCTGTCTATTCATCTATCCATCTATCATCTATCTATATCATTTCTCTCTCTCATATCTGTTTATCCATCCTTCTGTGTATCTATCATCTATCCGTCTATCTATCTATCCGTCTATCTATCCGTCTACCTATCTATCCGTCTATCTATCTATCCGTCTATCCGTCTATCTATCTATCCATCTATCTATCTATCTATCTATCTATCTATCTATCTATCTATCTATCTATATCTGTGTGTTTATCCATCTATCCACCTGTCTGTATATCTATCATCTATCCACCTATCTATCTATATCATCTATCTATCTATCTATCTATCTATCTATCTATCTATCTATCTATCTATCTATCTATCTATCCATCCGTCTGTGTATCTATCATCTCTCCATCTATCATCTGTCTATATCCATCATCTCTCTCCAATCCTATTCCGTCTGTCTATCCATCTATCATCTATCTCTTATCCGTCTATCCATCCATATCTCTATCTCTCTTCATCCCTCTCTCCCTCCCTCCCTCTCTAGGCTAAAAGTTGACTTATGACTGGCCACTTAAACTAGTATTTGAAGTTTCAACAGACCTCCCCAGGGCTCCTTACCACTGTCCACACAACCCCCCCCCCATGAAGTTACAAGATCACATTTTGGGCATCAGCAACCAGACCACACGTATGCATAATGACCGTAATTTACCATTTTTTTTCCTGCCAAAAATCACAATTTACTTCTGGGATTTCTGACAACCCACCCCCCATTAGTGGGCAATGGATTTGTTTTACAACTGCCACAAAAAAGGCTGTAAAATCAGGTGACCTGCTTAACTACTGGTATGACTTATAGACATAATTCTGTAGTCAATTACGGTTGTAAATGGAGGACTAACTGTGCCTATTACCTTGATATTAGATTTGGAATGCAATAATAGTGTTTTTTGTTTTCAAGCATAGCCCTTGGACAGGATTTGCTGGTATTTAATTAATTGGAAGAAAAAGACAGAAAGGACCCAGAGACGTGGGCCCTTAAGGGCAGCTTCTTACATACGAGAAAGAGAGGAAAACGTGTCCCCTAATTAGGCTTGGAAGGAAGTGAATTCTTTTCCTGGGGATCTGCAGGTGTCAGCTTTATAATTAAAGGTGAAAAAGAAACAAGGAAGAAGGCAGGTGCTTTGTAGTCCAGCTCGCCAGGATAAAGAGTAGAAAATTTATATGGTGCACTGGAACACAAACACTGCTGGACTGGTTTTTAAAATTAATGGGTGCTTATGTGTTCTAGTACCCAAAACATACTTGGCTGAGGGCAGAGAGGCTGTGATTAATCTTCCCGTGCCCCATTTCTCAAACCATAACAAGGATATTGTGCAAAAACCAAAAGAGGAGACTAAATGGGAAAACGCTATGAGGGTTTAAATGTAAAGAACCTGCTTTTTAAAACCTCAGGGCAGAGGAACTGTTTAATAAAGTTTAATGACAATGAGATAACAGAATAACCAAGTTGGAAGGGACCTTGGAGGTCTTCTAGTCCAACCCCCTGCTCAAGCAGGAAATCCTACACCATTTCAGACAAACGGTTGTCCAGTCTTTTTTTAAAATTCTCCAGTGTTGGAGCACCCACAACTTCTGGAGGGAAGCCGTTCCACTGATTAATTGTTCTATCTGGAAATTTCTCCTTAGTTCCAGGTTGCTTCTCTCCTTGATTAATTTCCATTCGTTGCTTCTTGTCCTGCCTTCAGGCGCTTTGGAGAATAGCTTGACTCCCTCTTCTTTGGGGCAGCCCTTGAGATACTGGAAGACTGCTATCCTGTCCCCCCCTTGTCTTTCTCTTCATTAAACTAGACGGACCCAATTCCAGCAACCGTTCTGTGTTGTTGAATCAGGACTTTGTGCCCCTGGCTTGTTTTGGCCTTTTTTCAATCCCATGGCTTGGGGGGGGGGGGAGTGCGTGCCTTTAAATCTACTCCTACTGGCACAATCAGAGCCCGCTCGGAAGGCGGGTGGCATAATCAAGTAGACAGACACCAATGCATTGTGCAAACAGGAGTGGATAAATTGGTTTTGTCTGGAATAAATCAGATGGAGACACCACAGGCTCGGAATATCTATCCAATTAGTTGCTTTGGAAAATAGATTCAACCCCCTCTTCTGGAATAGATTTTCTACGAGCGTCTATTTTATTACCCTGTGGTCCAACTTTTTTATGACATTCTTTACTAAATAAAGCCACTTTCTCCAATTTGGTGGCCGTTGTGTTCTGATTGCTCCTAGGATTATATAGGTCCTTATATATGTTAAGGATCGAAGAAAGAGGTCAAATACAGTGTATTAAAACCATGGCAACTTTCAGATCTGTGGACTTCAACTCCCAGAATTCTCCAGCCAGCAAGACTGGCTGGGGAATTCTCGGAGTTGAAATCCACAGATCTGAAAGTTGCCAAGGTTGAGAAACACTGGGCTAAAAGTGAAGCTAAAGTGGACTGAGAAATGTTATTTGGAAAAAGATGACACAAAGGCAAATGATTAGCACTAATAGAGGGATAGAATCAAGATTACGAGAAGTATTAATACCACTTTACAATGCCTTGGTAAGGCCGCATTTGTAATACAGCATCCAGTTTTGGTCACCACGATGTAACAAAGATGTTGAGACTCTTGAAAGAGTGCAGAGAAGAGCAACAAAGATGATTAGAGGACTGGAGGCTAAAACATAGAAGGAACAGTTGCAGGAATTGGGAATGTCTAGTTTAATGACGAGAAGGACGAGGGGGGACACGATAGCAGTCTTCCAGTATCTCAGGGGCTGCCCCAAAGAAGAGGGAGTCAAGCTATTCTCCAAAGTGCCTGAAGGCAGGACAAGAAGCAAGGGATGGAAACTCATCAAGGAGAGAAGCAACCTAGAACTAAAGGAAACTTCCTGACAGTGAGGACAATTAACCAGTGGAACAACCTGCCTCCAGAAGCGGTGAATGCTCCAACACTGGAAGTTTTAAAGAAGAGAATGGACAGCCATTTGTCTGAAATGGTATACTGTTTCTTTTGCTGAGCAGGGGGTTGGACTAGATGACCTCCAAGGTCCCTTCCAACTTTATTATTATTATCATCATCATCATCATCATTCCCCCCCCCAAAATGCTGAAAATAGGGCGGGGGGAAACCCCCAGGGTGGATCAGGGTGAGACATTGAAAATAGGAAAAACACAGAAGTTATGGAATTTGGCTTTAAAGATTTGCCTCTGCTCTGGAAACTACGTGTTGTTTTTTTGTTTGATTTCCACAGCTGCCAATCCCGACAAATGAGCGTGGGCGGTGTACGTCACAAATATTAGCCCCATGTTGTCAAGTATCTTAACAGGGGAAAGTCACAAGCTTGGTGAACTTCAGCCTTGTTTTTGGTGCCAATTATTTCTACTGCCCTATGTTCAAACTGCCTGTCAAGTCTCATATTTTATGACGGGCACTCTTGACATTCACACGCATCCTTTCCTGTGTAAAAGCTATTCATTATGTCGAGAGCTGGGGGGATCGGCCAAGCCTCCAACTTCGTTGGCATGGCCACCAAACAAGAAAAAGCATCGCGACAAATGTTTGCCAAGCCGGCACCTTTTCAACTATCCAGGAACGAGATAGGGGCAAGTCACCTTGCCAAAGAAGTAGCTGCAGTCCTTCCCTTCCTGCCTTATTGGAAGTTCACGCATGAGCCACAAAGAGCAGAGCTGGACAACAGCCAGGAGGAAAACAAGAAAACAAAATTGTTGAGCAAACGTTGAGAAGAATGAATAACGTAATAACAGAGTCAGAAGGACCTTGGAAGTCTTCTAGTGACTAGTCCAGGGGTAGGCAAACTTGGCTCTTTTATGATTCATGGACTAACTCCCAGAATTCCTGAGCCAGCATAGTCATAAAAGAGCCAAGGTTGCCTATCCCTGGACTAGTCTAACCCAGAGGACACCAACCCCCGGTCCGTGGAGCAGTACCGGGCTGCGGCATGCCAGCAACCAGGCCGCACAAACAAGCAAAGCCCCATCTGTGGGATGCAGGCAGCACACAAAGCCATGCACTCTCCGGTCTGTGGAAAAATCTCTCTCCACAGAACCGGTCCCTGGGGCTCAAAAGGTTGGGGTCCTCTGGTCTAACCGCCCTGCTTAAGCAGGAAACTTTACACCGGGGGTCCCCAACCCCTGGTCTGTGGTTTGGAACCGGGCTGCACAAGTGGCAGGTGAGCATGCAAAGCTGCATTTGCGCAAGTGGCTCATGCAGAAAACTATCTCCTCCCCCCTCCCTGCCCCATCAGTCCATAGAGTCAGAAAAGTTGGGGACCAGTGTCCCCTCCACCATTCCAGACAAATGGCTGTCTGGTATTTTATTAAAAACTTCCAGTGTTGGAGCATTCACCGCTTCTGGAGGCAGGTGGTTCCACTGGTTAATTGTTCTAACTGTTAGGAAGTTTCTCCTTAGTTCTAGGTTGCTTCTCTCCTTGGTCAGTTTCCATCCGTTGCTTCTTGTTCTGCCTTCAGATGCTTTGGAGAACAGCTTGACTCCCTCTTCTTTGGGGCAGCCCCTGAGATACTGGAAGACTGCTATCATGTCCCCCCTCATCCTTCTCTTCATTAAACTGGACGTAGTTCTGGTGTTCTGTTAGGCCTTTGGCTGACGTTAGCTGCTAAAGACGCTTTCCATGAAATCAGGGCGGGCACAAAATATAAATTAGGCCGGATTAAGGGCCAAATGACAAAGAGTGATGGAAATTAATTCCAGATTGCAAGAAGAGCAAAAACATCGACACAGCTACACAAGCTTCACTAGAGAACTGAACGAGCCTTCTTGTGACACACACACACAGACACTGTCATGGTTCCGACAGATGAAACTCTTCAAAAGAACTTCCGAGGCATTGTTTACCTTAAAGAATCTTTATTTTGAGTAGCGTAACATCGGCACTGCATAATGGAAGCCAAAAACTGAATTCCCCTCCCCTGAGCACATAGTATCCAAGCACAATTCCCTCCTCCAATTAACCGTCATAAATCACATTCCCACAATTAGCTTGAAGCATGTGCAGGCTTCCTCTCCAGTTCTCCAGCCCGCCAATTCCTTATCAGCTCTGGTTACAATAACCTTGTTTCTCACACTAGGCTTAGTGTTGTTATGTCTAGTTGGACTCTCGTTCACATCCCCCCTCCCTGCATCATCTAACTCTGAAAGCGAAAGGTGAAAGATGGCTACATTTCCATCTGTTGTCAATGCAAAAACATCCGATGTTGGCAGCGTTGACACACACACGCACAAACAAACAAACAAAAGAGCATGTTGTTGTTTCCAGTCAGTGACTCTGTATCTTAAACTCTTCCACCTTGAGTGACCTTTTGTGTTCAGGCAACAAGCCCTAGTGTGCCCAGAGGGGTGGCAATATGCCTCTGCCTGGCCAGATTGTTCCTGCCAACTACTTATGATCCACAAAATGGGTACTGTAACATTCCAAAAGAGCAAGTCTGCCTATCTAGCATATAAGCACAGATTTCAAACATCTTGGGCTCCATAAACAGGGCAAATAAAGATACAGGCAGTCCTTGACTTACAACAGTTCATTTAGTGCAGGGGTCTTCCAACTTGGCCCTTTTATGACCTGTGGACTTCAACTCCCAGAATGCCTCAGCCAGGCATGCTGGTTCAGGAATTCTGGGAGTTGAAGGCCACAAGTCATAAAAGGGCCAAGTTTGAAGGCCCCCGGTCTAGATTGTCTGTAAAACAGGGGTCTTCCAATTTGGCCCTTTTATGACTTAATAATAATAATAGTAAAGTTGGAAGGGACCTTGGAGGTCATCTAGTCCAACCCCCTGCTCAGGCAGGAAACCCTACACCATTTCGGACAAATGGCTGTCCAGTCTCTTCCTAAAAACTTCCAGTGTTGGAGCATTCACCGCTTCTGGAGGCAGGTGTTTCCACTGGTTAATTGTTCCAACTGTCAGGAAGTTTCTCCTTAGTTCTAGGTTGCTTCTCTCCTTGATTAGTTTCCACCCATTGCTTCTTGTCCTGTCTTCAGGTGCTTTGGAAAATAGCTTGATTCCCTCTTCTTTGTGGACTTCAACTCCCAGAATTCCTCAGCCAGGCACGAGGAATTCTGGGAGTTGAAGTCCACAAGTCATAAAAGGGCCAAGTTGGAAGACCCCTGATTTAGTGACTGTTTGAAGTTACAATGGCAGTGAAAAAAAATGACTTATGACCATTTTTGACAATCGCAACTATTGCAGCATCCCCAGGGTCACGTGATCAAAATTCAGAGGCTCAGCAACTGGCTCATACTCATGACGGGTTGCCGTGTCCCGAGGTCACGGGATTCCCTTTTTGTGACCTTCTGACAAACAAAGTCCACGGGGGGAAGCCAGATTCACTTAACAACCGAGTTACTAACGTAGGGCTTCCTATGTCGAGCAGGGGGTTGGACTAGAAGACCTCCCAAGCCCCCTTCGAACTCTATGTTTTGCTAAACACCCGTTGCAAAAAGGTCGTAAAATTGGGCGAAAAATCACTTAGCCACCACCTTGCTTACCAGTGGAAATTCTAGCCCCAAATGTGGTCGTGAAATCGAGGACTGCCTGTGTATAAGCTGCCCATGTGTCAGAAAACAGCAAAGCACTCACTATGCTTTACACCAGACATGTCAAACCCAAGGCCCAGGGGCTGGATGCGGCCCGCAAAGTGGTTTCATGTGGCCCACAAAGCCATCCTGGAAACAGTGAGGGAACGGCCCCCGCTGCCTTGGCCCTGGCCCAGGCCGGCTGGGAGCCAATGTACAATTTTGTGGTGGCCATCTATGCTGCAACGCATTCAGTCTTAGCTCCACAAGGCTGTCTGGAAACAGCAAGGAACCAGCTCCTGCCGCGATGGCCCTGCCCGTGCTAACAGTCGCACGGGCGCTGGCGGCCCTATTTGCACATGTGCATGAGTATTAGCGCCATCGCATGGCCGCTAGTAGCCCCGTTTGCATATGCGGGCAGGCCCTAGCAGTCCCTTTTGCGCGTGCACGCGCATGCATGCGCAAATTTATTTGCTCCTCCCTTTCCTTCCGGGCTGCTAACCCGAAAAGGGTGGGGACCTGTGGTCTGCAAAGCAAGGAGAGCAGAAAGGAAGGGTGCATGCTGGGGATGTGTCATACTTTGTGAGGAATGAAGAAATGGACCATCGCCTGGAAGTGGCCAGCAAATGGCCCTCGCCTACTTCACCTATCTGGCTTGATGGGCTCTGCCCTGGCCCCGCCCCCTTCTGCCAGAGACCCTCAGATCCGTCCCACTCCTGCCCAGGCCCCAACAGGCCCCCTTGACACGAACTATGTAGAGCTGGCCACGCCCACCCAGTAGGCCACACCCACTCCATCCACACCCACCCAGTAGGCCGCACCCACCCTGGCCACACACCCCCCCAAGGGCAACCGCAATGCTGATGCGGCCCTCAGTGAAATTGAGTTTGACACCCCTGCTTTACATCCTAACTTTTTGGGAGAGGAAATGTATGAATAAAAGAAAATTAAAATGTGGTCATAAAAACTGCAGCACTGGACCACAGCAATTCCTCAGGAATGGAAGTTCCAGCTTGGGGGTGTGTGTGTGTGTGTGGTGTGTGTGTGTGTGTATCAGACCCACCAACAATAATTAATGCAGATGCTGTGCAGTATCAGTTAATCTCCTAGCCCCGGTATTTGTCAGGGCAGATTCCCTGCCTTTCCCAAGACAAACTGCATTGCAGCTGTGATGTTCCTGCTTCCTTCCTCCAGTTTATGCTGGTGGTAGGAAAAATTAGTAAGGGAATCAAAAGCAAAGATTGGACTCTTGCCCTTACTTCCCCCCCAGGGGAAACATGCCCGAGAAGATCCAGAAAGGAAAGATACGGGCAAGGCAGTATTGCATCCAGAAGCGTAAGGCTGGGCTGAGAAGGTTGGGGACAAAACCGTGGCATGAAGAGCGAATTCACGGCCGGGTCTGTATAAAAGACACAGCGGCTGCTAAGATATCAAGCCAGAACTGGAGGCTAAAACATACAAGGAACGGTTGCTGGAATTGGGTATGTCTAGTTTAATGAAGAGAAGGATGAGGGGGGACATGATAGCAGCCTTCCAATATCTCAGGGGCTGCCCCAAAGAAGAGGGAGTCAAGCTATTCTCCAAAGCGCCTGAAGGCAGGACAAGAAGCAACGGATGGAAACTCATCCAGGAGAGAAGCAACCTGGAACTAAGGAGAAACTTCCTGACAGTGTGGACAATTAACCAGTGGAACAACCTGCCTCCAGAAGCGGTGAATGCTCCAACACTGGACGTTTTTAAGAAGATACTGGATGGCCATTTGTCCGAAATGGGATAGGGCGGTGGTGGCGAACCTATGGCACGGGTGCCAGAAGCGGCACTCAGAGCCCTCTCTGTGGGCACGCGCGCCGTCGCCCCAGTCCTAGGCCTTCAGCTGGGTTTTATAAAAACTTTTTGCTTTAGGCCTCCGCTACCCTGTGCAAAAAAAAAAAAAAAAAAAGTTCAGTCAATCTGTCAATTTCAACTTTTCGCAGAAAAAAAAAAGATCTTGCAAAGTTGGAATTGATTGATTGAACTTTTTAGTCCCACCCAGTCTGCCATTACCACCGCAGCCATGCCCACCCAATGGGCCACGCACCCCCAACTGGCCACGCCCACACAATGGGCCACACCCACCCAGCACTCGACGATGCATAAGTGGGTTTTGGGTTGCAGTTTGGGCACTCAGTCTCTAAAAGGTTCGCCATCACTGGTATAGGGTTTTCTCCCTGAGCAGGGGGTTGGACTAGATGACCCCCAAGGTCCCTTCCAACATTATTATTGTTATTGTCATTTTTGTTATTACCAGCCCCATCTTGTTCCCATTTGTGGGGGTATGCTAAAAATCTGGAACCCGAGACAGTGGAAATCAAATTCAAATGTATTTATTAGCGCCATGAGGCTGGATACAAGCAAGATACTGAATAAAAGAAGGATTGCATCGTTCAATATGTATGTAAATGTACATAGGTGGAAAACAGTAAGTGTAATGGAGTCTAAAAATAATTAAGAACAGGTGGAGATTCTCAACCATCCAGGTCATGGTTGTCCCCAAAGGTATTTTTTCCAAAAGCAATTTAGTGTTTCTTGGGTTGTTGGTTTTTTTCCTTGAAAACGTTTCGCTTCTCATCCAAGAAGCTTCTCCAGTGAAGAACTGAAAAGCTTCTTGGATAGAGAAGCAAAACATTTTCAAAGGGAAAAAAACCATAAAACCAAGAAAGCTCGGTTGCCTTTTGGAAAAAGCACCTTTGGGACAATTAAGAACATAGTTACCAAAAGAAAACCAACTATAATACTCTTATAAGAAGTTCCCATGCTGAGTATGAGTAGTCCTCCACTTACGACCACCATGGTTGCTAAATGAGACATTTCTTGAGACATTTCTTAAGTGAGCTTTGCCCCCTTTACGATCTTTTTTTTTGCCACAGTCGCTAAGTAGATCAACGAGGTTAGCAGCGCGGTTGTTAAATGAATCTGGGTTCCCCGTGGACTTTGCCTATTGGAAGGTCACAAAAGGGGATTCACATGACCCCCTGGGGACACGGTAACCGTCATAAATATGAGTCAGTCGCCAAGCGTATTGAATTTTGATCGCGTGACCATGAGGATGTTGCAACGGGCCTCCCTGTGAAAAACGTTTGTAAGTCACTTTTTTCAGGGCTGCTGTAACTTTGAGCGGTCACTAAACGAACGGTTGTAAGTTGAGGATCTCTTCACGACAAAGGGGAGTAGGATCCTCCTATAACAGAGTTCCTCAACCTTTTCAGATTGTTGGCCCGGAGGGAGGAAGGGGGAACAGAAGGGATGGTTTTGTGGGAGGGCACGTCCGTGTGCACACGCATATGCGCACATGAGCACCCGTTGCTCACACAAATAGGGTTGAGAGCACCCATGATGCTCACACGAGTGAGGCCCCGAGTGCCTGCGACACGCGTGTGTGGGGTCGCAAGCACCCAAAATGCTTGCACAAGGCCCTGGGCACCTGCGATGCTCACGCGAGTTAGACCCTGAGCCCTCGAAATGCTCACAGGACTGGGGCCACAAGTTCCCACGATGCTCGCGCAAATGAGGCCCCAAGCACCCGTGACATTCACACGAGTGAGGTCCCAAGTGCCTGCACTCACCAGCCAGCCACTCACACGGCCCGGTTGCGAACAGGCCATGGACTGGTAGTGGGCTGTGGCCCACAGGTTGGGGACCCCTGCCCTATAACACCCTGCCTTCATTGCGTTTCCCCCCACCTACCCTTTTCCTGGGCTCCAAGATCACCGCAGATGGGGACTGCAGCCAAGAAATTAAAAGACGCTTGCTCCTGGGGAGGAAAGCGATGGCAAATCTAGACAGCATACTAAAAAGCAGAGACATCTCTCTGCCAACAAAAGTGCGTATAGTCCAGGCCATGGTTTTCCCAGTTGCAATGGATGGCTGTGAAAGTTGGACCATAAGAAAGGCTGAGCGCCAAAGAATGGAGGCCTTTGAACTCTGGTGCTGGAGAAGACTCCTGCGAGTCCCTTGGACTGCAAGGCGTTCAAACCGGTCAGTCCTAGAGGAGACCAACCCCAACTGCTCTTTAGAAGGCCAGATCCTGAAGCTGAAACTCAAGTCCTCTGGCCACCTAATGAGAAGGAAGGACTCACTGGAGAAGAGCCTAATGCTGGGAAAGATGGAGGGCAAGAGAAGAATGGGACGACAGAGAATGAGGGGGCTGGATGGAGTCCCTGAAGCAGCAGGCGTGAGCTTAAATCAGTGTTTCTCAACCTTGACAATTTTAAGGCATGTGGACTTCAACTCCCAGAATTCCACAGCCAGCAATGCTGGCTGTGGAATTCTGGGAATTGAAGTCCACATGCCTTAAAATTGTCAAGGTTGAGAAACACTGGCTTAAATGGACTGCAGAAGATGGTAGAGGACAGGAAGGCCTGGAGGAACGTTGTCCCTGGGGTCGAGATGGGTGGGACACGACTTTGCAACTAACAACAACAACAATAACCCTTTTCAAAGCGCAATCTTGCTTCCCTGCCAACGTGAGAGGTAACAACCAGAACAGAAGGCAACACACCAGAAAAAAAAAAAACAGGGGAAACGCAACTTGCTCCCCACAGGATGAAGCTGTAATTTCATAAATACAACGGCATTCTCACCAGGAGACTCTTCGCTGCCTCTTAAGAGGCGCATTATGTCGCCTCAAGCACATTAGGCTAATAATATTTCCACCTTGATGAACAGAGGCAGAGGCTCCGAGGACGTGAGGCAGAGAAAAAAGGAGGGGAGGGGGCGGAATCCACAAAGCAAAGCACGGCCTGAACCCTTAATTTTATTTTTCGATTTCGCGAGCCTTTTTAAAGAGTCCTAGAGCCACAGAGGTTGACTGGCCAACTGCATGCAGTCGAAACTTCGGTCTCTTTTAAGCACAACTAGGATATACGGGTCGTCGTCGCCTGACAGCCATCGGTGAGCCCAAAATTTCTGTCGCTAAGCGAGACAGCTGTTAAATGAGCTTTGCCCCATTGTAGGACTTTTCGTGGCCCCGTTGTTAAGTGAGTAACTGCATTTGTTTTAAAGCTAGCAAGACATTTGTAAAGTGAATTTGGCTTCCCCCCCGATTTTGCTCTTCTCAAAAGTTACAATAAGGGCAGGGGTCTTCAAACTTGGCTCTTTTGTGACTTGTGGACTTCAACTCCCAGAATTCCTCAGCCAGCGTGCACGCTGGCTGAGGAATTCTGGGAGTTGAAGTCCACAAGTCATAAAAGGGCCACGTTTGAAGATGGGTCCCTCATTCACACATTCATAATTCAGGTCAGCAGCCAAACTCAAATTAATTTCTTTATATATTGGCTGCTTTTCTCACTGTGGCTAATGCAGTGTTTCTCAACCTTGATAATTTTAAGGCATGTGGACTTCAACTCCCAGAATTCCACAGCCAGCAATTGTCAAGGTTGAGAAACACTGGGCTAATGCCAGCCAGCCTAGTTGAGAAAAACCTGGATAATTGTGTGATGAGAGTTAACACACACACACACGCTTGCTCACTGGAACACATAAACTTTCATTGCATAATTATTCAGGTCTTTCTCAACTAGGCTGGCAGGCATTAGCCACAGGGACAAGAAGCAGTCAAGTCTAGATCCAAAGATGACTTAAAGCAGGGGTCTTCCAACTTGGCCCTTTTATGACTTGTGGACTTCAACTCCCAGAATTACTCAGCCAGACATGCCTGCCTGAGGAATTCTGGGAGTTGAAGTCCACAAGTCATAAAAGGGCCAAGTTGGAAGACCCCTGAAATAGGGGATCAGGTGACCCCGGGACAGTGCCGCCATCAGAAATGCGAGTCAGTTCCCAATCATTTGAATTTTTTAAAAATATATTTTATTATTTTTTTAACATAACCACCATTAATATTTGGTAAACAACACGTTGTCTGGGTTTATATTTACAAACAATCGATAACAATTAGTTTCTATAGTTCCAAACTCCACGCAATAGCTTTCCTTTATTTTCTCTTCTTCCAATTTTCTCTTCTATCAATCTTAAATTAGTACATTTCTTAATAATTTTAGTAGATAACGATGGAATGTAAACATTTTTTCTAGTATTTCTACAAGTGGCAACCCCATCTATATGAAGCTTCTTTCTTAATCGTCTTAATCCCCTTGTCATAAATCCTGTTTTTAAAGTTCTCATTTCAATTTGTTTTCCCCACAATGTTCAAAAAAAAAACCTTGTTATTTTCTTAGACTTAATTACACTTAAGTAATTAAGTCTTTTTCCTCATCCAAGCCATCCCGACACTTTTACATTTCTCGTATCTTAAAAACAAAAACAAAAAGAAGAAAAAAAGAATACATTACTTGAAAAACATGTCCCTCTTAAGCTAAAATACATTCAAAATCTGTTTGAATTTTGATCACATGACCATGGGGATGCCACAATGGTCATAAGTGTGAGAAGCAGTCGTAAGTCACATTTTTGGTGCCATTGTTAACTTCGAACGGTCAGTAAACAAACTGTTGTAAGTCGAGGACTGCCTGTACCATGTTTTAATCAGATTCAAAACAATGGTTCTCTCACAACTCCATGTATTTATCACCAAAAAGGCATTTTTCCCCCCCTTCACAATCAGATTTCTTATGCTGTGACGGCATTAACACAAATAAAGCCGATCGCAAAGCACCAATATTACAAGGGCACATTTGCAGAGAGAGATAAAACAAGAGAGCTGGGGGGGGGGGCTTGTTATAGTGACACACATTTGTTTAATAAAAAAAAGTGCAAGGGAGCACTCAGAAATATAAACTCACCTGGACATCATACAGGGCCACAATGTTTTCGTGCTGTAGTTCCTGGAAAATAAAAGGCAAATAGTTCAGAGAAACCTCAGCAAGTCAGTGCTGGGAAGGAAACAGCAGCTAAGTAAGGTAATACTAATAGCTTTTATTTTTTTTCTGAGTAACAACGCCTACGTGCCCCTTCCTCAAACAAATTAAAGGACTTTTTTTTGGCAGCCTATCTAAACCTTGTTAAAGCCACTAAATAAGAGTTAGAAGGCTCATATTCCAAACCCGTTGCTCAAACAAAAGACCCGATATTATTTTGGACAAATGGGGAACTCTCAACCAGCTCTTTGTAGTGTTTTGTGGTCAAATGACCACAATTTACAGTATTTTTTGGCAAAACTCAACGTTTACTTCCAGTTAGAAATTGTAGAGAATATTCATAGCAACGAAGAGGATCAGGAGACTGGAGGCTAAAACATATGAAGAACGGTTGCTGGAATTGGGTATGGCTAGTTTAACGAAAAGAAAGATGAGTGGGGACATGATAGCAGTGTTCCAGTATCTCAGGGGCTGCCACAAGAAGAAGAGGGGGGGTCAACCAAAGCACCTGAAGACAGGACAAGAGGCAATGGATGGGAACCTATCAAGGAGAGAAGCAATTTAGAACTAAGAAGAAACTTCCTGACAGTGAGAGCAATCTGTGGAATTCCTTGCCTCCAGAAGCGGTGAATGCTCCAATACTGGAAGTTTTTAAGAAAAGACTGGACAGCCATTTGTCTGAAGTGGTGTAGGGTTTCCTGCCTGAGCAGCGGGTTGGACTAGATGACCTCCAAGGTCCTTTCCAACTCTATTGTTGTTGTAGTTGTTGTTTTATATTGCTTGTTGTTGCTTGTGTGTACACTGAGAATTTATGCACCAGAGACAAATTCGTTGTCCAATAATACTTGGCTAACAAAGAATATTCTGTTCTGTTCTGTTCTATTCTGTTCCATTCCATATTCTATTCCATTTAATTCCATTCCATATTCCATTCCATTCCATTCTCTATTCTATTCCATTCCATTCCATATTCTATTCCATATTCCATTCAATTCCATATTTCATTCCATTCTCTATTCTATTCTATTCCACATTCCATTCCATTCTCTATTCTATTCCATTCCATTCAATTCCATATTCCATTCCATTCCATATTCTATTCCATTCCGTTCCATATTCTATTCCATATTCCATTCAATTCCATATTCCATTCCATTCTCTATTCTATTCCATTCCATTCCATATTCTATTCCATTCCATTCAATTCCATATTCCATTCCATTCTCTATTCCATTCCATATTCCATTCCATTCAATTCCATATTCCATTCCATTCTCTATTCCATTCCATTCAATTCCATATTCCATTCCATTCTCTATTCCATTCCATATTCCATTCCATTCAATTCCATATTCCATTCCATTCTCTATTCTATTCTATTCCATATTCCATTCCATTCTCTATTCTATTCCATTCCATATTCTATTTCATATTCCATTCCATTCCATATGCTATTCCATTCTATATTCTATTCCATTCCATTCTTACTTCTTCTAATTCTTGCTCAAGCTATGATTTAGACAGAGGTAATCCCCCAGCTTAGAGCCAAAGCCCCAAACCCACAGTAAACTTGGAGAACCAACCTCTGCCTAAATTTACTTCCAGTTCTTGGCAAAAATGTCCCATAGTGAACAAAGGCTTTGCTTAACAACTGTGGATTTATTTAACGACCACCACAAAAATGGTTGTAAAACAAAGTCGCTTCATGACCCGCTTTATGATCATCATAACTTATGACCGTAATGGGACGGTCCACTGGAGTCATAAGTCGAGGACTATCTGTATGTGGTTGCCCCAAAAATTATTTCCATAGTTTCTTCCTGGCTGAGGAATTCTGAGAGTTAAGATCCACAAGCAGGGGTCTTCCATCTTGGCCCTTTTATGAATTGTGGACTTCAACTCCCAGAATTCCTCAGCCAGGTACGCTGGCTGAGGAATTCTGGGAGTTGAAGTCCACAAGTCATAAAAGAGCCAAGCTGGAAGACCCCTGTCTTAAAGCATCCTGGCTGAGGAATGCTGGGAGTTGAAGTCCACAAGTCCTAAAAGGGCCAAGCTGGAAGACTCCTGTCTTAAAGCATCCTGGCTGAGGAATTCTGGGAATTGAAGTCCACAAGTCATAAAAGGGCCAAGTTGGAAGACCCCTGTCTTAAAGCATCCTGGCTGAGGAATGCTGGGAGTTGAAGTC
Source organism: Crotalus tigris (assembly GCF_016545835.1). Lineage (NCBI taxonomy): Eukaryota > Metazoa > Chordata > Lepidosauria > Squamata > Viperidae > Crotalus > Crotalus tigris. Next base: position 296,811 of record NW_024097522.1, read on the forward strand.
CACAGTCATAAAAGGGCCAAGCTGGAAGACCCCTGTCTTAAAGCATCCTGGCTGAGGAATTCTGAGAGTTGAAGTCCACAAGTCATAAAAGGGCCAAGTTGGAAGACCCCTGTCTTAAAGCATCCTGGCTGAGGAATGCTGGGAGTTGAAGTCCACCAATCATAAAAGGGCCAAGTTGGAAGACCCGTCTTAAAGCATCCTGACTGAGGAATTCTGGGAGTTGGAAGTCCACAAGTCCTAAAAGGGCCCAGTTTGAAGATCCCTGACCTAGAAACTAAGAGGTTCGCTCTCAATATGTGGATAATATGTTCCTCTAATGAGCCAAGGCACAATGGTTGCCAAGTTCTCAGTCGACCCAGCCTTGTGATGTCTTTGAAACCAGCCCCATGTTAACTAGACCGGGAACAGACTTCTCAGAAGCAGGCCCAGGAGTTTCTTGGAAAAGTTGACTCACCAAAGGCAAAGGGCCCTAGGCTTTCTCTAAGTAAGATACTTTTACAGATGTAAGAGTTTCTTTCCTTCCTTGGGGTTTTGTAAACAAAGAGAGCGGAGATTTTAGGTCACTAACACCCTTTAGACTTTTTTTTTTTTTTTTGAGAAGAGATGCTTGGCTTTGGGTTTTATTATCCTGGCAAAGGGGGGGGGGGGTCTGGAATAAGGAAGCAGACTAGCCTTCTCTTACTTTGGGATGACTAAAGCTTCCCCGACTCAAAATAATTGGGGGAGAAAGGAAGGAACTGGAGCCAACGTGTTGATCAGCAGAAGCAGCCAAATCAAAGCATCCATGGCTGATTATCCTTGGCTAGACATAAAAGAAAGCCTGGTATTTCTCATGCCTTTTGGAACGTTAGGGACTAGAATCTCATCCGACGAGGCATCAAAACCACAGCTGGACAATCCTTTGGGTCCAAAGTTCTGAATTTAGCACGGAGGCCTGGTCCCTATCCAAAAAATCTGTTTTCCCCAATGATCTAGACCAGTGGTGGCGAACCTATGGCGCAGGTGCCAGAGGCGGCAGAGCGCTCTCTGTGGGCACGCACACCATCGCCCCAATCCTAGGCCTTCAGCTGGGTTTTATAAAACCTTTTCGCTTTAGGCCTCCGCCGCTGTGTGCAAAAAATAAAAAACGGTTCAATCAATCAGTCAATTTCAACTTCTCGCGGGGGGGGGGGGGGAAGAGATCTTGCAAAGTTGGAATTGATTGATTGAACTTTTTAGTCCCACCCAGTCTGCCGTTACCACCGCAGCCACACCCACCCAATGGGCCACACCCACCCAATGGGCCACACCCACCCGGCACTCGACGATGCATAAGTGGGTTTTGGGTTGCAGTTTGGGCACTCAGTCTCTAAAAGGTTCACCATCACTGATCTAGACTAGAGCAGGGGTGGGGAACCTTGGCTCTTTTATGACTTGTGGACTTCAACTCCCAGAATTCCTGAGCCAGCCATGTTAATGCTGGCTCAGGAATTCTGGGAGTTGAAGTCCGCAGGTCATAAAGGGGCCATAGTTCTCCACCTCTGGTGTAAGGGTTCATGTCAGGTTTTACACTTAGGCAAGAAAAACCACATGCACAGGCACAGTATAAAACTTGGGCCTTTTATGACTCGTGGACTTCAACTCCCAGAATTCCTGAGCCAGCATGGGGGAACTATGGCCCCCTTCATGACTCATGGACTTCAACTCCCAGAATTCCTGAGCCAGCCTGGCTCAGCTTGGAAACCTCTCCCTTTCCCTTCAGCATGGCTGGCTCAGGAATTCTGGGAGTTGAAGTCCAGGAGTCATAAAAGAGCCAAGCTTCCCCACCCTTGATCTAGAGCCAACGGATCTGAAGACTCTATTACAGGTAATGCTCATCTTAACAACATTTCATTTAGTGACTCTTCAAAGTTACAATGGCACTAAAACAAAGTGGCTTATGACCGTTTCTCACACTTATGACCGCTGCAGCATCCCCTGTGGTCACATGATAAAAATTCAGACGCTTGGCAACTGATTCATATTTATGACAGCTGAAGTGTCTCAGGGTTACGTGATCACTGTTTGGGACCTTCTGACAAGCCAAGTCAAGGGGGAAGCTAGGTTCACTTAACAACCATGTTATTAACCATTATCCATGTTAATAACAACCATATTATTGACTTAACTCCAATGATTCACTCAGCAGCTGTGGCTAGAAAGGTCATATATATGGGATAAAACTCAATACATGTCTCACGTAGCCACAAAAATTTGGGGCTCAATGGTGGTCATAAATTGAGGACTACCTGTATCTTAAGCAGTCACTATAAATGAGACACAGCTTTCCTTTGCTCCTTCTGAGAGATTTTCTCCAAATTTACTTTGGATTTATTGTTAAACTTCATTGCAATGTTTTTAATGCTTTACTATCGTATGCTCTTGCATTCTTGTAAGCCATCCAGAGTTACTCGAAACAGTGAGAGACGGGCGGCGTATAAATTTAATAAAAAAACGAATTGTTGATTCTGCACAGCAGACAGGACAGCCCTTGGCCGTGCCTGACAACACTTCCACATTTGATTGACAACCGAGATCATTTGAGTGTCAAACAGGATGTCACATGTTCACTGTAACATAAAATACTTGCTCGCTATTTTTAAAAAATTGTGCTTATGCTCCCACCGCAACTTTCTGCAAGAAAAAAAATGAGGGATGCCTGCAGTGCAGAGGCAGCATGGATGGAATTATAAGATGAATAAAAAATTCAGCAGACCTGTGTTCCTAAGATCAGGGTTGGGGAACCATAGTTCCCTACCCATGGCTCAGGAATTCTGGGAGTTGAAGTCCACAAGTCATAAAAGGGCCATCGTTCCCCGTGCTGGCTCAGGAATTCTGGGAGTTGAAGTCCACAAGTCATAAAAGGGCCATCGTTCCCCATGCTGGCTCAGGAATTCTGGGAGCTGACTCAGGGATTCTGGGAGTTGAAGTCCACAAGTCTTAAAAAGGCCATCATTTCCCATGCTGGCTCAGGAATTCTGGGAGTTGAAGTCCACAAACCATAAAAGAACCATCTTTCCCCATGCTGGCTCAGGAATTCTGGGAGTTGAACTCCACAAGGGCCATGGTTCCCCACCCATCCCAGATGGTCTTAAATTAGACATCACAGGAACCAAAGAGACAAGGAATCAACTATTAATTAGCCAGCTCCGCATTCCCTAAGCTTGGGCCCCCATCTATAGACTTCAATTCTCATGTTCTACCACCTGTGTGGGAGTAAAAGGCCCCAGCACATCTGGAAGGCATCACATTGGGCAAGTTTGAGAGAGGGGGTCCTTGCAGATTTCAGCAAAGGTTCAGTGCAGCCTTAAGAGGCAATTGGAAGGGGTGGGCTAGAAAGGGCATATTGGAGTCAAAGCAACAATTCCTGCATGCCAAATTTGAAAGCATCTGGCTCAGAAATTCTGGGAGTTGAAGTCCACGAGTCATAAAAGAGCCAAGGTTGCCTACGCCTGGTCTAGTGGTTAAGATGCTGGCCTAAACCAGGAGACTGTGAATTCTAGATCTGTCTTAGGTAAGAAAGCTGGCTGGGTGACTTAGGGCCAATCACTAGGAGACGGTGACTTCTAATCTCACCTGAGCCATGAAAACCAGCTGGCTGATTTAGGGCCAATCACCAGGAGATGGTGAGTTCTAGTTCTGCCTTCGGCACAAAAATAGACTGGGTGACTTTGGGCCCTTCACCCGGAGATTAACAACTGGGGTAAGAAAGGTTGTAAAGTGGAACAAAACTCACTTAACAACAGTCTTGCTGAGCAACAGAAATTTGGGCGTTGTAATTCGAGGACCGCCTGGACTGCAAGGCGATCCACCCGGTCAGTCCTAGAGGAGATCAACCCCGACTGCTCTTTAGAAGGCCAGATCCTAAAGTTGAAACTCAAGTCCTTTGGCCACCTAATGAGAAGGAAGGACTCACTGGAGAAGAGCCTGATGCTGGGAAAGATGGAGGGCAAGAGAAGAAGGGGACGACAGAGAATGAGGTGGCTGAATGGAAGGGAGGGTCCGGTTTCCTTGGAGCACCCCTTAAAGACTGTGAAAGCTGGACCATAAGAGAGGCTGAGCGCCAAAGAATGGAGGCCTTTGAACTCTGGTGCTGGAGAAGACTCCTGTGAGTCCCCTGGACTGCAAAGCAACCAAACCGGTCAGTCCTGGAGGAGATCAACCCCAACTGCTCTCGAGAAGGCCAGATCCTGAAGCTGAAACTCAAGTACTTTGGCCACCTAATGAGAAGGAAGGACTCACTGGAGAAGAGCCTGATGCTGGGAAAGATGGAGGGCAAGAGAAGAAGGGGATGACAGAGAATGAGGGGGCTGGATGGAGTCCCTGAAGCAGGAGGCGTGAGCTTCAATGGACTCCAGAAGATGGTAGAGGACAGGAAGACCTGGAGGAACGTTGTCCATGGGGTCGCGATGGGTCGGACACGACTTCGCAACTAACAACAACAACAACATCGAGGACTACCTAAACCCCTTCCCCTGAAAAATACATTTCTGGAATTTGACCATTTTACCACGACATTCTGACAATATTCTCTTGGGATGCTCTAAAACAGGTCCCTGGAGGCGGCATGCTGTCTGCTCAAAGGTAGCCATGATCTATGGTTTATAAACCACAACGACTGGATTAACCAAATGTATCATGCCAAGAGCAAGCAAACCGCATTATTTTGGCATCACACCTGAACTCGGTCTGCCTGGGGTCATATAAAACCAACTTGTATAGCCCAGCTCAGAGCTGGCTTGGGAATTTTTTTAAGTTGGAGCAGAAGAAGAGGAAAACAAAAAAAGCTAGCCAGAACTGAAGGCGGGAAGTAAAAAAAAGCAACACAAGCTCAGAATGCACAGAATAAGTCTTCAAGTTATAACTGGTCACCTAATGACCGTTCAACGTTATGACGGATCCCCCCAAAAGTACGTATGACCAGGTTCTGAAATTCTGAAACACCCCCCCTCCCCAAAGTCACATGACTCTATTTCGGGGGGGGGGGCTCAGCAACCAGCCTGCATTTACAACCCTTTGCAGCATCCCACAGTCACATGATCAAGATTTAAAATGTTTTTGCCCAAAAAAAAAAAAAAAAAAAAAAAGTTTACTTCCAGTTTGGGGTAAAAATGCCCCTTAACCATGGGTTCATTTATTGACCACAGATTCATTTAATGACCTTGATTTGCTTAAGGATCACTTTAAAAAAAAGGCCATAAAATTGGATTGGTCACGAGATGACTCGCTTTATAATGATCACAGACAGGTTCCATTACGGCCATAAGTCAAGGACTTCCTGTACACTTATCTCAGGATAGAAAGCAACAAAAAGCATGCTCTAACTATGAACAAGATTCTAGTCCTCCATGAGGTGCTCTTAAGCCCGAGGACTAGTGCAGAACCAAGAACAGGACAGCTCAAAACTCCTGCAACTGTTCCTGCAAAAGTTGATTTTTCATGCCTGCAACCATTCTTCGTCTTTCAGCCTCCTAAACATCTTTGTTGCTCTTCTCTAGACTCTTTCTACTCTCAACATCTTTTTTTTTTTTTTGCATCCGGTTTTGGTCACCACAATAAACATTTTTGGGCGATGCTTACATGTTTTAGCGATTCCCTCAATTCTCAGCATTTCCCTTCCAAGTCTTTGCAATGGTGAGGAAGGCCAGTTTTATTGCCGTGGGCTACTTAAAAAAGCTGTGTATTGGTAGTCCTCCAGTTACGACCATTTCCTTGCTGACCGTTCACAGTTATAATGGGCCCCCCGAAAGATACTTACAGGTAGTCCTCTACATTTAGGCAAGAAAAAACAAATGCACGGGTATAGTATAGGTCAGGGGTAGGCAACCTTGGCTCTTTTATGACTCGTGGACTTCAACTTCCAGAATTCCTGAGCCAGCCATGCCATAGGTTCGCCACCACTGTGGAATTTGCAAGGATTCTGCATCCTCCAGAATAAATTAAAAAGCACTATGCACAGGCAAACGTATTGTGGCTTGTGCCGTCCGCCTCCACACGGCTGCCAGACTGCTGTCATTGGCCAAGTGTCTCTAATTCAGAAATTTCTAATACATCGCTTAGGTTTGTTCCTTTTTCTTTGCTTAGCATTTCACTTGGAACAACAACAATAACAAAAAGGAAAAGCTAGGGCAACAGAATTGTGGGAAATCCCACATCATTCCGGAAGCCCTCATCCATCTATTCGAAACCAAGTTGAAAAAAGAGTAAAACAAAAAAGCAGGACAAAAGGCCCTCAAACAGAGGTTAGTCTCTGTATACAGGTAGTCCTTGACGTACAACCACAATTGAGCTGAACATTTATTTTGCTAGGTGAAACATTTAAGTGAATTTTGTCCAGTTTTACGCCCTTTCTTGCCACAGTTGTTAAGTGAATCCAGTGTCCCCCATTGATTTTGCTTGTCAGACGGTCGCAAAAGGGGATCACTCAATCTGGGACACTGCAACCATCATAAATACAGGCCAATTGCCAAGGGTCTGGATTTTAATCACGTGACCACGGGGATGCTGGAATACCGTAAGAGTGAAAAACAGCCCTAAGTCACTTTTTTCAGTGCCGTGGTAACTTTGAACAGTTACTAAATGGACTGCTGTAAGTCGAGGACTACCTGCTCGTAGTCGATATAAAGGTTACAATGCATTGTGAAATCTAAAGCTACGAAAGAAAGCCCAGTGATATTTCTGGGCCAGGCCAGCTTTGCTAAGTATCAACACAACGCTAGGTGGCTGTGATTGTCAGAGTTCCCCATTTTGTTAGCTACACAACAGGATAAGGAGTCTGGTGCTTGGAAGAAAATCGCCAATATACAATACCTTCAAAATTTTTATCTCCTTCCCAAGCAGGAGCTGTGACTTCGACAAGTTCTTTTTGTTAATGCTTTTTATAGCCACTTCCCAGTCCGTTTTCTGAAAAGAGGATGGAGAAATGCTTTTGAGTACAAACAAAGTGTTCTTATTTTGTAAACAGTCATGAGAAGCAAGCAGAACTGGTCTTTTTTTCTTTTTCTTTTAAAACCGTTAAGATGATTAAGATTCCTGGAAGAAGCTAGCAGACCCTTTTTTTTCCCCCACAACAACTAAGCACAACTGCCAACCCCGCCTAAGACAGTCTAAAAAAGCAAGGGGCGTTCAACCGTGGCAACTTTAAGACTTGTGGACTTCAACTCCCAGAACTGGCTGGGGAATTCTGGGAGTTGAAGTCCACAGGTCTTAAAGTTTCCAAAATTGGACTCCTTTGGTCTACAAGAATGTCAGGTTGCAAACCGTGTAAAGAGGACAATTTACAATCAGGACCACAGGCCCAAACTCTACCCACATGCAACTTAAACAGGAAATGTGGTTGCATGTCTCCAAGACAAGAATGGATCACAATAACAACTCCTTTGTAAGGATGAGAGCATCACTCACACTTTTCTTCTAGCTTTGTGCTTTTGGGAGTCAATAAGGCAGTGGTTCTCAACCTGTGGGTCGGGACCCCATTTGGGGTCGAACGACCATTTCACGGGGGTCGCCAAACAAGGCAGTCGGCCATTTTTCCCCCCTTTTCCTTAGCTGTGCTCCTCCCTTTTATTCTATTGGCTTTTGAAAGCCAATAGAACAGACTCTCTTGAATAGAGTCTAATTCTATTGGCTTTCCAAAGCCAATAGGACTTGTCCAGGCTGTCTCTGCCCTGCTGAGCCCGCCAAAAGCCCCAGTCTGCAAACGGTGCTGCACCAGTTGAGTAGTCCTCGACTTACGACCGGTTGAGTAGTCCTCGACTTACAACTGGTTGGGGGGTCGCGGCATTAAAAAGGTTGAGAACCACTGCAATAAGGCAATAAGCTTCAGCACACTCTAGACTCAGGTTCAAGGGCTTCACAGGCAAGAAGACCAGGGACCTCCTACTATGCTAGTTACTCAAGTAAAGGTACCAGACCTTATCTTGAACAGAGTGCCCAGAAGTTCCAGGTGCCCAAAATGAATCTCTCCCCCCCCCTCTCTCTCTCTCACACACACACACACAAAGAAATCCCAAGTTGTGCAGTTATCCAATTAAAAAAGGACATCTGTGAAGATATCCATAAGGCAAGCTAGTGGATTCACAGGAAAACCTCTGAGAAGAGGGACAGCTTAGGTTTGGCAGTAGGAAGAATTATAGGTAGTCCTCGACTTACAGCAGTTCTTTCAGTGACCGTTCAAAGTTACAACGGCACCGAAAAAAAGTCACTGTTTTTCAGTTAACGACCTTTCCAGCATCGCCATGACTCAGAGGTTCGGCAACTGGCTCATATTTATGATGGTTGCTGTGTCCCCAGGGCCATGGGCTCACCTTTTGCAACTTTCTGACAGGCAAAGTCAATGGGGAAGCCAGATTCACTTAACAACTGGGTTATAACTCATCAACTGAAGCAAGGAAGGTCGTAAAATGGGGCAACATTCACTTAACGAATGTCCCACTTAACAACAGAAATGTTGGTCTCATCTGTGGTCTTAAGTCGAGGACTACTTATATTTGTTAAATTTATTGGCCACCAGTCTCACCCATGGGGCTAGTCTAGGTGGCTTACAATAGTAAAAAGGAAGGAAAGGAAAGGAACCTGAAGTAACAGTGCCATAAAATAAACAATGACAGGAATACGACGTAATAACCAAGAACGGAGGTCAACACTTAACAAAACACACTCACAACAAAGAAATTCTTGCAATAAATGACAAGAAAAGAAGGGAAGGGATCCTCAACAAAATTTGAGGACCCATTTGAAATTGGCCAACTCTCCATCAGACACTCACTGGATCCTGGCAGGCAATGGGGGACAATGGGGGGGGGTTTGCTGCCCCCCTTCAACTACACATCAAAGGTCTACCACCTTTCTACCCAATCTGGGAACTTCATTCAAACATTTTGACAAGAGGTTGGCACCCTGCTGGCAGAACCCAGACTCCAAACTACAAAACCCATGCCCCTGTAATCCCCAGCCTCCTTAAAAGAGTACAGGTTTGCCATTGGTGTGGATGAAAGGGGAGCAGGCTGGGTGGGGGGCAAAAAAAAAAAAAACAGGCACTCCGAAGCTGAGATCATCCCATCCTGGCTCTGTTGGGGAAGGAAAACAAAGCTAGCAAGCCCGGGCAGCGGGCAGTACAGCAACACCCCTGCCCCCCCCCAAAAAAAAATAGGAAAGGGGGAAAAGGGAGGAAAAGCAACCATTTTGGTGGCAATACACCCAGCTTTTTTAAAAAATACACTGCTTTCCTTTCAAGGGTTTAGCCCGAAGTGTACCAAACTGCGGGAAGCTAGTTAGGAGAAGCAGGAAGACAGGGCAGCTAAAGGAGAACAGCTTCCCAGCTAAATTTGGGGATGGGGAAAAAAAAAAAGCACACACTTCAAGGCTTTCCCTCCCCAAATGGCAAGCCCTGTAAGCCCCCCAACCACCAGCAATTCAAGGGTTTAGCCCGAAGTGTACCAAGCTGCAGGAAGCTAGTTAGGAGAAGCAGGAAGACAGGGCAGCTAAAGGAGAACAGCTTCCCAGCTAAATTTGGGGATGGGGAAAAAAAAAAAAAAGCACACACTTCAAGGCTTTCCCTCCCCAAATGGCAAGCCCTGTAAGCCCCCCAACCACCAGCAAGAGAGTCCAGACCCCAATTCTCCCCTTCTCCGCCCGTACCTTGCGGTGCCGACCCTTGAAGACCACGGCAAAAGCTCCATGCCCAATCAGGTCTTTCTTGCTGTATTCAAAATCGCCCACCACCTCCATGTTCTTCAGGGGGGCATGAAGCTTGAGGGGTGGGGGACAATGCAGGGAGGAGGAGGACGAGCAGAAAGGGAAGGGCAAGCTGAAGCTCACATCAGCAGGCTGGGGGAGGAGAGGCAAGGAGGCTGGCTCTGCCTGCGTCCTGGCCACCCCCAAAGAAAGGGGGCACCTGCTGGCATGACGCTGCTGCTGCTGTTGACCTGCGGCAGGTGGTTGGGGGGCACCAGCCAGCTTCCCATAGGCAGGGGGTGTTTGCTGGCATGGGGGGGGGGAAGAGGAAAAGATGGGGAGAAGGGTGAAGCCTCTTTGGGAAAGGCAAGAGGCAAGAAGTGGCCCCTTTAACAGGCAAGCATTCAAAGGTAATTTCAGGCTGAGGGACGATGGACTAAAACCTAAATTCCTAGCCTTGGAAGGGAATGAAGAAGCATAAAGCCCACCTTATTTTTAATTTTTATTTTTAAAGGTGGGGAGTGGGATTTACGAGTAAGGAAGCCCATAAAAAGCCATATAGGAGCAAAAAGCAGATTTGCTGTCATCCAAAGCTCCCTTAAAATACGGGTTGGGAGGGGGGGGGGAGTCCCAAGCTAGTTATGACAATGCCTGGAGGGTTTTTTTTGGGGGGGGGAGTGGGAATGGAATAAAAAGGAGGCAATGACAGTTGCCCCGAGGAGGGGAAAGAGGACAGATCGCGGGGAAAAAAAACCCGTTAATACAGGAGAGATTAAGATACGGGGGGGGGGGAAGAGAGCAAAAGGATTATATTTTTTTTTCTTTTGCGAAGGGAGGCGATAAAAGGGGAATTAGGATCGTTTGTAAGGGTGGAAAGAAACGAAAATATTCCTCAAAAGCGATATCTGGCCTGAGAATTAAGGGGGGGGGAAATGGGTGAGGGAGTTCACCCCCACAGGGGTCCCTGCGCATCACCCTCTTACATCCTGGCCCCCCCACCTCTACCCCGGTTTTAGGGGGGGGGCAGGCGGCCCTTCCTGGAAGAATCGGCCGAGGCCGAAAACGAGGGGGAAAGCTGCAAGTATTGCCGAGGAGAAGGAGCGGCGGGACGAGTCCTCCGCCTTAGGCCGCCCCTCGCGTCCTCCGAGCGTAAAAGGCCAACCTTTCCCCACCGGCGTCCGGGCGCGACTGGCGAAACTTCCGCGCGGCGCAGCTATTTATATAGGGACGTCGCGCGCAGGAGCTTTTTTTTTTCCTCCCCGTCTCCCTCCGCCGGAAAAACAAGAGTGGGCGGAGCGAAGCGGGAGAAAAGGAAAAAAAAAAGAGTCCGCGCGCGGGAAAGTTTGAGGGCGAAAAGTTGCCCTAAGAGGTGGGGTGGGGGAGGGGAATGGCTGTGGGCGCCATCTTGATATTGATATTGATATATATAATAAAATTGGAGTTTAGAAAATAAGCGGTTAGAAGCCAGGCAAAAACACGCCCACCTAACCTCAAAAGAATAAACAAAAGGATGATAGGGAACTCCGCCTCCAAAGCGGTGTTCTGAGGCGGAGGTTGGCAGAAGTTGGACTTCTAAAGGAGGGAGACCTCAGTGAGGATGGGTGACCCACTTTTTCCTCGGACCCTGCTCCTCTGGCCAAGTTATTCAGCCGGCTTCTTTTGGGATGTACCCCACCTACTGCTTTCTAGAAATGGAGCTGTCCTTTCTGAAATTTTACTGTGCTAACCTAAAGTAATGTAAGATAAAATAAACTTTACTGTCATTTTTTACTGTGGGCACACATTAAAAATGACATTCTGTTGCCTACTCTCAAAAGTGTATACATGCATAACACACATATAAACATGCTATATACAACATATGTATACACCCACATCCTTACATATATATATATATATATTAATCACTGTCTACCTTCTTTAAAAAACACACACAGGTTCAGCCTATCCATACCTCATGGCTTTTCTAGGGTTCAAAGGCCCAGGTAATTAGGAACCTGATTCAAATTTATTTTGATTTATACCTATATTATTTGATTTATGTAGTCAGAGTATCCTACTCTGCAGGGGTGTTGTGCAGAAACATCCAAGCAGATGGAAAAAGAGCCACAGATGTTCTTGCAGTTTCCTTGAAAGGGTGTATCAGATTAATAAATACAGGTATATAGTTAGTCCTCGACTTACGACTACAATTGATCTCAAAATTTATATTGCTAAGCAAGATGGTTGTTAAGTAAATTTTACCCCATTTTATGATTTTTCTTTCTTGCCACTTAAGTCAATCAATCTGTTTATTACAGCCATAAGGACAGACATAATCAAAATGTAACAACAGTGACAATTTTACTTCCATATTTACAGAATATAAAACCACCAAACAATCAATGTAATATAATCAGAAATTCTCAAAATAAAACATCATATTAAAATCTTTCAGACCTTGATAATGGTGCGGCGTATTGTGCAAACGGTGGCAGAAAATTGGGCAACCTGAATTGATATTTTCGGATCCTTATCCGAAAGTAGCAACTTTAGATAAAATTCATATCCCCTACCTGGAAACGTCTTCAATATCGGATATATAAGAATCTGTCTAGAGCCGGGGTAGGCAACCTTGGCTCTTTTATGACTGGTGGACTTCAACTCCCAGAATTCCTGAGCCAGCATGGTTGCCTACGCCTGGTCTAGAGTCTTTATATAAAGAACAATGAAGCAGCATGTGGCTTAGGGTTTCTATAGAGCCATCACCACATGGACACAACCAAAAGTGCATAGGAATGCTGTTAAACTCTCCAAAAAGGATTGCCGAAGGCAACGCATCCAGCCTGGCTAAGGTGAAAGCTTTACGAAATTTCAAAATTGCAATGGAAAATAGATAAGAAGCTGGGAGATAAATAGATAATCCTTCTGGAAGCAAGTGACAAACATTGGAATGTGCCACCTTACTTAAGTTTGTTTGGAGATCAATGTAGTTATTACATTAGTGACCCCCTTTTGCGAACTTCTGACAAGCAAAGTCAACGGGGAACCCAGATTCACTTAACAACTGTGTTCCTAACTCAACAACTGTACTGATTAACTTAACAGCTGTCACAAGAAAAGTCATAAAATGGGGTACAATTCGCTTAACAAATGTCTCACTTAACAACATAATTTTGGGGCTCAATTGTGGTCGTAAATCAGGAGCACCTGCATGCCAATCCATAAACCCTGATAAATCCCAGATGTGTTTACTAATCTCAACCAAATAAAGCTTATTTCCGAAAACTTGGGAATCTTAAGATGTGTCGAGTTCAACTCCCAGAATTCCCCAGTCAGCTTCTAGGGATAGAAGTGAATTCTGGGAGTTGAAGTCCACACACCTTAAAGTTTGAGAAACACTGAAATAAAGCCTAGTATGGCTTGATGCCACATTTAAAAAGCTGTAGCATTTACTTTTTATGTGGTATGGTTGAGTTGTACAAAGGGCGTAATGCTCAGATCAATACCCTGGCGCAGTGATGGCAAACCTTTTAGAGACCGAGTGCCCAAACTGCAACCAAAACCCACTTATGCATCGTCGGCTGATGGGTGGGCGTGGCCCATTGGGTGGGTGTGGCCCATTGGGTGGGCGTGGCTGCAGTGGTAACGGCAGACTGGGTGGGACTAAAAAGTTCAATCAATCAATTCCAACTTTGCAAGATCTTTCCCCCCCCCCCGCAAGAAGTTGAAATTGATTGATTGAACCTTTTTTTTTTTTCGCACACGGCGGCGGAGGCCTAAAGCGAAAAGGTTTTATAAAAGCCAGCTGAAGGCCTAGGACTGGGGCGACGGCGCGCGTGCCCACAGAGGGTGCTCTGCGTGCCACCTGTGGCATGCGTGCCATAGGTTCGCCACCACGGCCCTAGCTAGAATCAATGACAGTGAATGTATTTTGCTGCCATGGATTTTTTAATCCCATGCCACACATACAAAATTTTCCCCAGTTCCTTATCATCCAAACATGAGCCCAGAAGCTCCTAATCCTACTTTCCTCCCTTGTGTCATGGTTCCGACAGATGAAACGCTTCAGAAGAACTTCGAGGCATTGTTTATCTTAAAGAATCTTTTATTTAAGAAACAAAGTATGGGCACTACATAGTTGAAACCAGAAACTAAATTCCCCTCCCCTGGATACAAAGTAACAAAGCACAGTTCCCTTCTCCAATAAAGTCATAAATCACATACCCCAATTAACGTGAAGCCTCGGCTTTCTCCCCAGCTCTCCAGCCCGCCAAAACTCTATCAATTCTGGGTACAATGACCTTGGGTTCCCAGGGCTGAGTTATTATTGTTGTGACTTGCTGGACTCTCATCCAGATCCCCCCTCCCAGCAGCAACTAACTCTAAAAGCGATAGAGAAAAATGGCTGCATTTCCATCTGTTGTCAAAGCAAGAACATCCGATGTTAGCAGCGTTGATGCCTTGTTTTAATTTTGTGGTACCACATCACATCTGTCAACGCTAACATTGGATGTTTTAGCACTGACAACAGATGGAGATGCAGCCATTTTCTTATTTTTGCCTTTAGAGTTATATGATGCTGGGGCGGGGGAATGTGCATGAAAGTCTAGCTAGACATAATAACCCTGTACCTAGTGTGAGAACTAAGGTTATTGAAATAAGAGATGATAAGAATTGGCAGGCTGGAGAGCGGGAAGGGAAGCCAGGGCTTTAAACTAATTGGGGAATGTGATTTATGACTATTAACTGGAGGAGGGAATTGTGCTTTTGATACTATGTGCTCAGGGGAGGGGAATTCAGTTTTTGGCTTCGATTATGTTAGTGCCGATGCTAGGCAACTTAAATAAATATTCTTTAAGGTAAACAATGCCTCGAAGTTCTTTGAAGAGTTTCATCTGTCGGAACCATGACAACATCACAGCGGTGAACAGGTATAAGATGCGATAAATTTAAATGACCTGATATGACTGCAATGTTGGCAAATACACAAAGATTCTGGATCTAGCGATGTGGAAATCTAAACAGCTAGATTTTTAAAGGTTAATAAAATAAAGGAGATCGTGGTTGATTTTAGAAAGAGCCGGCATAGCCATACTCCACTTTGCATCAAAGCTGCAGCTGTGGCGGTGGTCGATGATATTCAAGTATCTGCGGGGTGCAGATAACTAACAATCTGACTTGGTCTCTTCATACGTCACCTTTAGCGTTTGCATTTCTTGCAGGAGAGCACATCTTTCTCCTTCTGTCCTGGCCACTTTTTACAGAGGCGTGATTGAGTGTCTTTAACAAACTGCATCACTGTCTGGTTTGGTGGTAGCAGAGCCTCAGATAGAAACTCCACGCAGAGAATGGCGAGGACAGCCGAAAGGATTATAGGAAGCTCGTTTCCCGTGATCCAGGATGCTGCTTACAAGTGCTTAGAGCGCACAGCATTGTTAAAGATCCCGCACACCCACTTCAGGGTCTGTTCCCGTTGCTCCCCTCTAAGAGGAGGTTTCAAAGTATTTATAGCCAGGGCTTTTTTTCTCATAGAACGCCCAGAACGGAGTTCTGGCACCCTTTTTTGGATGGAACCCTGTAGGGTAGGCAAGGCGGGTTGTATGATGTGTGTGAATTCCGGCACCATTTTTTTTTTTTAAGAAAAAAAAGCACTGTTTATAGCAAAACTATTAGATTTTGTAACAGCTTTGCTCTTTACGTCATCCGTCTGGTAAATTTGCAGGATCCTTTTTCCCCCCCCACCATGTATACGTTCAAACTAGACTGTGATGTTTCTTTGTGTCATATGTGTGTGCGGACGGGGGTACATGCATGGTTTTTTTTGAAAGCTGAATGCAACGAAATTTCATTTTAATGTATCCTAATTAGTATACATTTAAAGTGATAATGAGGTTTCTATTCTATTCTATTCCATTTTCATTATTCTAATTCTATTCTATTCTTTCCTATTCTATTCCACTCTTTCATTATTCTGTTCTATTCCATTCCATTCTAATTCTATTCTATTTTAATTCATTATTCTATTCTAATTCTATTCTTTCCTATCCTATTCCATTCTTTCATTATTCTATTCTATTCTCTATTCCAGTGGTTCTCCACCTGTGGGTCGGGACCCCATTTGGGGCTGAACGACCATTTCACGGGGGTCGCCAAACAACACAGTCCCCCATTTTCCCCCCCTTTTCCTTAGCTGTGCTACTCCCTTTTATTCTGTTGGCTTTTGAAAGCCAATAGAATAGACTCTCTTGAATAGAGTCTAATTCTATTGGCTTTCGAAAGCCAATAGGAATTGTCCAGGCTGTCTCTGCCCTGCTGAGCCCGCCAAAAGTCCCATTCTGCAAACGGTGCTGTACCAGTTGAGTAGTCCTCGACTTATGACTGGTTGAGTAGTCCTCAACTTACGACCGGGTGGGGGGGGTCATGGCATTAAAAAGGTTGAGAACCACTACTCTATTCTATTCCATTCCATTCCATTCTAATTCTAATCTATTCTAAATGCTCTTAAGATCAAAACAAGTGAACTTTTTAGTGCAATGTGTGAACTCAAATATTAATTGCAATTTAGCAGCCTTTTAATAATCTCCTGTTCAAATACCAATCAAATCACACCTTACTGCCTGATCTTCTGAGGCTATTCTATCCAAAGAAGCAGATGGATTTTTTTCCTAAGAGGACCACATCCTTTATTTTGCTATTATTCGATCATAGTACTAACCATTACCAAAAGAGACCATTTGCTTAAATGGCTTTTAAAAAAGGACAAGAACTCCTTTTTAAAGGAGCAAATCTATGAATGGCTATTACCGGTGATCAATATTTCAATCTGCTACATCTTTATGGCTCCTGATCTCCGATACAGCTTCAAAGATGACAGGGATAATATTAATCGGGACAAAAGGTCCTTTTTTATAAGGCTTTTGCAGGACCTTAAAAGATTTAAGCTATTTTGAGACGGCAAATTTAGCCTGCCGTGAAACTTAAAAAATTAAAATGGTTTTTGCTGTGGCAAGCAACCAGCACTATCCTTTTGACATCCTAATTATTTCAAGGGTGAGTTACTCCTAGGGCACAGAGAATGATAGACAATGTATTAAAAAATGAAAGATTGAACGATATGGCAATATGGATTGGGGGGGAGGGGAATCAGGAGCCTCCAGGTTCAGGGGCAGTCTACCAAGTAGCAAGTGAGCAATAGCAAGGGACCAATAAGGGTCAATAGGCAATCAATCTGATCCCCAAAAGCTTTTCTGAACATTTTTAGGCGATGCTTACATCTTTTAGCAACTCCTCCAATTCTCAGCACTTCCCTTCCAAGTCTTTGCAACTGTGAGGAAGGCCAGTTTTATTGCCGTGGGCTAATTTAAAAAGCTGTGTGTTGGCAGTCCTCCAGTTACGACCATTTCCTTGGTGACTGTTCAAAGTTATAATGGGCCCCCCGAAAGATACTTACAGGTAGTCCTCTACATTTAGGCAAGAAAAAACAAATGTACAGGTATACTAGGTGGTACCTTGTTCAATAGCAGCAACTGTGAGAGGGATCTCGGAGTCCTAGTGGACAATCACTTAAATTTGAGCCAGCAGTGTGCTGCAGCTGCCAAAAAAGCCAACACAGTGCTGGGCTGCATGAACAGAGGGAGAGAATCAAGATCACATGAAGTATTAATACCACTTTACAAGGCCTTGGTAAGGCCACACTTGGAATACTGCATCCAGTTTTGCTCACCGTGATGTAAAAAAGATGCTGAGATTCTAGAAAGAGTGCAGAGAAGAGCAACAAAGATGATTAGGGGACTTGAGGCTAAAATATATAAGGAACGGTTGCAGGAATTGGGAAAGTCTAGTTTAATGAAGAGAAGGACGAGGGGGGACATGATAGCAGCCTTCCAGTATCTCAGGAGCTGCCCCAAAGAAGAGGGAGTCAAGCTATTCTCCAAAGCGCCTGAAGGCAGGACAAGAAGCAAGGGATGGAAACTAATCAAGGAGAGAAGCAACCTAGAACTAAGAAGAAACTTCCTGACAGTTAGAACAATTAACCAGTGGAACAACCTGCTTCCAGAAGCGGTGAATGCGCCATCACTGGAAGTTTTTAAGAAGAAACTGGACAGCCATTTGTCCAAAATGGTATAGGGTTTCCTGCCTGAGCAGGGGGTTGGACTAGATGACCTCCAAGGTCCCTTCCAACATTATTATTATTATTATTATTAAGCATTTTTAAAAAACTTATTTAACTATTAACTTTGCAAAATATCAGCTTTTTCGTGTGTGTTAACTGAATAAGAAGTTATTTGGCATTCAGGAAAAGATGGGGGGACATCTTGTGGCAAAATTTGGCGTAGCAACTAGAATTCTTTTTTTTAAGTGTGCTTGTTGATCACTTTGCTTTGTCCTTCATAGTATCAAAAAAAAAGATAAGATGTAGAAGCAGCTGTGGTGACAATAATTCTTACAAATCATGGAGGTGGACAATAGCTGAGTCTTACTAAACATAACCTCCACTAAAGGACTATCTTTAATCACCATGGAAATGGATGAATCCTATCCACAACTTAATTACAAATTTATCCTTGAGAAAAATCCGTGAAGCAACAGAGCTAATCATTTTGGGAGTGAAAACCAAAGACATTTTTACAAAACTACAAATTGAACCTCAGACTCAAACTGATCAACCTGTAACCCTAAAAATAAAAGAAGATCAACAATTGAACATTAAAGAAGACTTCATACAACATGCACAAATGGCTGAGAACTTTGTCGTTCAATCACTGACTTTAACTACAGCACCTGTAACTCCAAAAGCAAAGAACTTAGACATTTTAGATAACCAAACAACAACAACACTGGATATGACTCTCTATTCTACTCAGATGAAATCGCAAGAAGAGGACCAGACTACTGATCTGACTACAAATACCCTAAACCAGACATGTCAAACGAAGAGAAGGACAAGGGGGGACATGATAGCAGTATTCCAATATTTCAGGGGCTGCCATAAAGAAGAGGGAATCAAGCTATTCTCCAAAGCGCCTGAAGGCAGGACAAGAAGCAACGGGTGGAAACTCATCAAGGGGAGAAGCAGCCTAGAACTAAGGAGAAACTTCCTGACAGTGAGAACAATTAATCAGTGGAACAGCCTGCTTCCAGAAGCAGTAAATGCTCCAACAGTGG
Organism: Crotalus tigris; assembly: GCF_016545835.1. Classification (NCBI taxonomy): domain Eukaryota; kingdom Metazoa; phylum Chordata; class Lepidosauria; order Squamata; family Viperidae; genus Crotalus; species Crotalus tigris. Next base: position 315,651 of record NW_024097522.1, read on the forward strand.
AAGTTTTTAAGAAGAGACTGGGCAGCCATTTGTCCGAAATGGTGTAGGGTTTCCTGCCTGAGCAGGGGGTTGGACTAGATGACCTCCAGGGTCCCTTCCAACTTTACTACTACTATTATTATTATTATTATTAAGGCTGGATCCGGCCCGCGAAGTGGTTTCATGTGGCCTGCGAAGCCATCCTGGAAACAGTGAGGGAACAGGCCAGCTGGGAGCCAATGTACAATTTTGTGGTGGCCATCTATGCTGAAACGCATTCAGTCTTAGCTCCACAAGGCCGTCTGAAAACAGCGAGGAACCGGCCCCTGCCATGTCGGCCCCACCCCTGGGTGCATGCTGGGGAGGGGTCACCCTTTGTGAGAAATGAAGAAATGGACCATGCCTTGGCGCTTGCCCTGGTCCCCCCCCCATTCTTCCAGAGACCCTCAGATCTGTCCCACTCCTGCCCAGGCCCCCACAGGCACCCTTGATGCGAACGATGTAGAGCTGGCCATGCCCATCCAGTAGGCCACCCCCACTCCATCCACACCCACCCAGTAGGCTGCACCCACCCTGGCCACCCCCCCCCCCGAGGGCAACCGCAATGCTGATGCGGCCCTCAATGAAATTGAGTTTGACACCCCTGCCCTAAACCAAACATGGAGATTCGAATTATTAGGGCAAGAACTTAACAATTACCAAGGGGCCAGTTCTTTTGAAAGACTGATAACTGGACGTTCTCCAGTTGATTCAAACAACAGGTGTAGGAATGAAGGGAGATGCATCCAAAGTTTTAGAGGCACTGGCATGGAAACCTACTTGGCACAAAAGGAAAGCCAGAGTCAGATTTAAAAATGGGATTTAGAAATCTACTGAATGGGTAAAAGCAGCCTTTTAGAGATAATGTTTTTTTTTTAATATTTAGCACTTAGATTTATAATGGGAGTTAAAATGAACTGTTAGACTACAACTTTAATTGTAACGTGGAAATAGATTTGTGATAATGAAAGGTATTTTGTTATTAAAGGAGGCGTTATTAGAATGAGAATTAGAATATATTGGTCTATAAAGAAGGTAAACGTTGGAATAATATGTGTATTTTAGTTATGTTAATTATATTATAATGAAATGAGGGAAATCAAGGTTATCCGATGTTTAAACACTGGGTATAAAAGGCTAAATTGGAATATATAAATTGGAATTAAAAAAAAACCCTCTAAACAGGACTTGGATATATATAAGTAAAATACTATTGATAAATCTACTGATTGATTGAGCTTAGTTAGAAACTTATTAACATGAATATGATATATTTATGGGAAACAGTGAGGGAATGTTAATGATGTAACCTGAGATATATAAGAATGATTTTGTTATTGACCGATTTCCCTAGCACCACGCTGCTTCCTAAGTATCTAGATGTTAAAATTTGAAAAATTAATAAAACTTGTTTTAAAAAAAATTCTATTCTATTCTTATTCTAATCTTATTGTATTGTTTTATTCTATTCTATTCTATTCATTCTATTCTATTCTATTCTTATTCCATTCTGCATTCTCTTCTCTTCCATTCCATTCTATTCTGCATTCTTCATTCCATCTATTCTATTCTATTCTATTCTGTTATTCTTTCATCATTCTATTTTATTCTATTCTATTCTTATTCCATTCCATTCTGCATTCTCTTCTCTTCTATTCCATTCTATTCTGCATTCTTCTCTTCCATTCCATTCCATATATTCTATTCTATTCTATTCTATTCTATTCTATTCTATTCTATTCTATTCTATTCTATTCTATTCACGGCCACTAAACGAATGGTTGTAAGTTGAGGACCACTTGTATAATACAACTTTCCTCCTTACAGCCATAATGCAAGAGAACTCACTGGATGGGAGAGAAACAGGGTTATCCCAAAACAACAAGCAACACCCATGCTTAACCATCATGCACCTTGACAACAAAGTTGCTCGCCCCGGGACGTTAAGTGAGAACTACCTGTATTTTCTGTATCGCTGCTAATAGATTTTGATTTAAAAACCGGAGATGTGACTTAAAAGGATATAATTAAAGAAATATTATCTGCAAAAAAACCCACCCCACATTGCAGCATACAGTAATCCTATCCTAACTGCTCCAGATTTCCCGCCAGTCTCCATCCTTCTTTGGGCGACCTCCATTCCATCTTTGCTTCTTCATTTTTATCAAACTTTAGTCAAAATTGTGGCTATCTTGTGCTATATCTTCAGTTCCTCCTTGAATTTTTTTTCTGGTGGTTTTTCGGTCGTCCTGGATAATTCTCTCTCTCCCTCTTTTTTAAAAGTGATCTAAATATTTAAGTTCAGCCAAGCCTGAACGAAACCTTCATTTCGTTTGTCAAGAGTCCCAATTGTTCTATACTCATCTCAGAGTTTGCTATTAGAGGGAATGAGATATTGATATCCATCTTATTGACGGGCGTCCAAAGCAAGGGAATGGTGGCTTGTGCCTGACCAGCATAGGTCATTACTCAAGGTGAAACGTGATCTGAAAGTCTTCCTGCTTGCGCTGTAGCATCCAGGTTGATATTAACGTGGATGAAAATATTCAGTATAGTGTTCCAGTGTTCAATATAAAAGGAAGCTCCCTGCAAGTATTCTGCACACAATGGCCCCAATCTCAACCCCCCCCAAATCTTCCCTAAAACAGGAGGAGGAGGAGACCACAGTTAGGGTCAGAAAAGAATTTTAAAAAGTTGATCTTCAGTCCTTCTGCTATCGTCTCCATCTGTTGGAAAGAAAAGGAAAAAAAAAGCTTAATAACTTTGGTCTTGAGGTCCACACATTGGAAAACTGCCAAGGTTGAGAAAAATTGGATTAGAGTAATGCCAGAAGGGAGTGGGGTTTGTAGGGGGGGGGGGGAGGAGGAGGAGGATGACGACTGTGGGCATCCTTGGTGCTCTCTGAGCCTGGTTGTTTTCTTGCGGACATTTCATGACCCAGCTGGGTAACATCATCTGTGCAAGTAGGGAGTGGGGTTTGCAGAGTGGAGGAAGAGGAAGGGGGAAGAGGAGGAGGAGGAGGACTATGACAACTGTAGGATCCTTGGTGGTCTCTAAGCTTGGTGATTTTCTTGCAGACGTTTCTTTACCCAACTATGTAACATCATCAGTATTACAAGGGAATAGAGTTCACTCTCTGTTTATGTACAAGCGCCTGGCTTCCTCAGTGTTGCTGGGAGTGTTCTTGGTGGTTCTTTAATTAGGCTGTTGTTTAATTAGGGCAAGTCACGTGTGTAAACAGAGAGAGGCCAAACCTTCCTCCCTTCTAGCATTGATGATGTTGTCTAGTTGGGTAATGCAACGTCTGGAAGAACCCAGGTCAGGGATGAACAAGGACTACTACTACTACTACTACTACTACTACTACCACTACTACTACTACTACCACCACCACCACCACCACCACCTCCTCTTCTTCTTCTTCTCCTTCTCTTCCTCCCCTCCTCTTCTTCTTCTCCTCCTCCTTCTTCTCTTTCTCCCCTTCCCCTTCTTCTTCTTCTTCTTCTTCTTCTTCTTCTTCTTCTTCTTCTTCTTCTTCTTCTTCTTCTTCTTCTTCTTCTTCTTCTTCTTCTTCTTCTTCTTTTCTTCTTCTTCTCCTCCTCCTCCTTCCTCTTCCCCCTCCCCTCCTCTTCCTCCTCTTCCTCCTCCTCTTCTTCTTCCTTCCTCTCCTCCTCCTCCTCCTCCCTTTGTCCTTCTCCTCACCACAAACCCCTGTCCTTTCCAGCACTGATGACATTACCTAACTGGGTAATGAAACGTGAGCAAGAAACCTCAAAGATCACCAGGGAGCCCATAGTTCCCCACTTCCTCCTCCTCAGACCCCACAGTTCAACCCGAGCTACAAATATTCTCTTCTATGGGTAAATATTTATACCCTATAAAACATTTTAAAATAGATTAGACAGGAGAGGCAGGAACCACAGAAGCTAATTGTGTATTAAGAGTCGAGTCAATTGGATTGGTGGCTGTAGAAACAAATAAATAAAACCCCAAAGGTCCTTTTTCCAGGAGGCCACTGGACTTTCTTTGTTTTTTTCTTTGAAGACGTTTCGCTTCTCCTCCAAGAAGCTTCTTCAGCTCTGACTGGATGGTGGGGAATGGAAGGATTTATACTCCTTGCAAACAGCCGGTCATTTGCCTCCTTTTAGATCAGTGGTTCTCAACCTTTTTAATGCCGCGACCCCCAACTGGTCGTAAGTCGAGGACTACTCAACCGATCGTAAGTCGAGGACTACTCAACTGGTGCAGCACCGTTTGCAGAACGGGACTTTTGGCGGGCTCAGCAGGGCAGAGACAGCCTGGACAATTCCTATTGCCTTTGGAAAGCCAATAGAATTAGACTCTATTCAAGAGAGTCTATTCTGTTGGCTTTCAAAAGCCAATAGAATAAAAGGGAGTAGCCCAGCTAAGGAAAACGGGGGAAAAAATGGCGGACTGCGTTGTCTGGCGACCCTCGTGAAATGGTCGTTCGGCCCCAAATGGGGTCCCGACCCACAGGTTGAGAACCGCTGATTTAGATCCTTCTATTCCCCACAATCCCAGTCAGAGCTGGAGAAACGTCTTCAGAGAAAAACAAGAAAGTCCAGTTGCCTCCTGAAAAAACACCTTTGGGACAACTACAACCTGAAGGGCTGAGAATCTCCATATACGTGAATAAAGAAAGAAAAGAAAATGTGCATAAAATTACATGTGCAAACTCTAGCAGATGTGGCAAGGCCTGGGACGTCCTCCGCCTCTAGCGATATTTGAATTTGACTATCTTAATAAAACTCTGGTGCTGGAGAAGACTCCTGCGAGTCCCCTGGACTGCAAGGCGACCCAACGGGTCAGTCCTGGAGGAGATCAACCCCGACTGCTCTTTAGAAGGCCAGATCCTGAAGTGGAAACTCAAGTCCTTTGGCCACCTAATGAGAAGGAAGGACTCACTGGAGGAAGGGCCTGATGCTGGGAAAGATGGAGGGCAAGAGAAGAAGGGGACGACAGAGAAGGAGGTGGCTGGATGGAGGGGAGGGTCCGGTTTCCTTGGAGCACCCCTTAAAGACTGTGAAAGTTGGACCATAAGAAAGGCTGAGCGCCAAAGAATGGAGGCCTTTGAACTCTGGTGCTGGAGAAGACTCCTGTGAGTCCCTTGAACTGCAAGGCAATCCAACCGGTCAGTTCTGGAGGAGATCAACCCTGCCTGCTCTTTAGAAGGCCAGATCCTGAAGTTGAAACTCAAGTACTCTGGCCACCTAATGAGAAGGAAGGACTCCCCGGAGAAGAGCCTGATGCTGGGAAAGATGGAGGGCAAGAGAAGAAGGGGATGACAGAGAATGAGGTGGCTGGATGGAGTCCCTGAAGCAGGAGGCGTGAGCTTCAATGGACTCCAGAAGATGGTAGAGGACAGGAAGGCTGGAGGAACGTTGTCCATGGGGTCGCGATGGGTCGGACACAACTTTGCAACTAACAACAACAATAAAACAACACAGAGGAAGTGGGGGGGGAGGGGGAAGCTTACATCCGGAGGCATTTGTCCTTCCCTCCACTTGCTACTCGTTGGCCATCAGGACTCCAGTCCACCGCAAACACCTGGGAAAGGAATATATCACAAAAGCAGATCAACCCTTGCAATAAAGAGGCTGAAACAACTTTAAACTGGACCCCTGCCTCCCCATCCCCCAAACAAGGGAGAAAACAGGAAATTTGTTTCTCAAAGACCTCCTTTGTGAAATTTCAAACCCATCTTGAGGACTAGAAAATTGATACCACTCAATCGCTGCTCATTTGCCATCCAGGAAAACAGCCTGTAAAAGAAGGCTGGGTACAATACAACGCAGTCTACACAATCCTACCCCTCACTGGTTGTTCCCCAGATCAGTGTTTCTCAACATCAGCAATTTTAGGAAGAATGGCTTTTGATTCTCAGAGTTTCCCAGCCAGCCATGCTTTAAGATGGGTGGATTTCATCTCTCATAATTCCCCAGCCAGCATGCATTAAGAGGGGTGGGCTTCCACTCCCAGAATCCCCCAGCCAGGCAGGCTTTAAGAGGGGTGGGCTTCCATTCCCAGAATCCCCCAGTCAGCCTGCTTTAAGATGGGTGGACACCCCATATCTAAGGGAATTTCTGGAAATTGAAGTCCATATACAGTATTTCAAAGTGGTTGAGGTGAGAAACACTGTTCAAGAGCAGGGGGTCTTCCAACTTGGCCCTTTTATAATAATAATAATAATGATAATGATAATAATAATAATAATAATAATAATAATAAAGTTGGAAGGAACCTTGGAGGTCATCTAGTCCAACCCCCTGCTCAGGCAGGAAACCTATACCAGTGGTTCTCAATCTTTTTATACCGGCAACCCCGGTCATAAGGAGGCGGCGCGCATGCGCGGCAGCGCCCCCTGCGCAGCACGCATGCACGGCGGCGCCCCCTGTGCGGCACGCATACGCGGTGGCGCCCCCTGCGCGGCACGCATGCGCGGCGGCGCCCCCATGCACCGCCCCGAGTGGTGCCCCTGCGCGGCAGCGCCCCTGCGCGACGGCGCCCCCTGTGCCGGCTGAGGAAAAAAAATGGCGGACTGCGTTGTTTGGCGACCCCTGTGAAATGGTCGTTCAACCCCAAATGGGGTCCTGACCCACAGGTTGAGAACCACTGCCCTATACCATTTTGGACAAATGGCTGTCCAATCTCTTCTTAAAAACCTCCAGTGTTGGCGCATTCACCGCTTCTGGAGGCAAGTTGTTCCTGAGCATTGCTGGCTGAGGGATTCTGGGAGTTGAAGTCCACAAGTCATAAAAGGGCCAAGTCTGAAGACCCTTGTTCTAAATGATGAGGACAAACCCCATCCTTCTTCCAGCCACCTTATGTCGTTGCAGGCACCCCAAGACAATCCGAGATGGGGGAGACCAGCCATACCTCATCCGCGTGTCCAGGCAGGTCAACGGCCAACTTCTGCGTCTTGGTGTCCCACACTTTGAGGGTGCTGTCGCTGCTTCCGCTGACCAAGAGACGGCTGTCTGCCGACCACGCAATCTGGTACACGGCTGAGACGTGTCCACGCAGGGACGTGAGATACCTGCGGTCAGAAAAAGCTAGTTACGGTGGGGATTGCACGCTCCCCTCATTTTCCCAAGTCTCCCTGTTTTTATTTTCTTATTGCAGGCAGTCCAAACTTACAACCATTTCTTTAGTGACCGGCTTGAACAGTTTTCAGTTAATTTTATGAATGAATTCATCTTAACTCAAATTGAAATTAATCCATTAATGTACATACTCCCAGAATTCCCCAACCAGCCGGCTTTAAGAGGGCTGGACTTCCATCCCAGAATTCCCTAGCCAGCCTGCTTTAAGAGGGGTGGACTTCCACTCCCAGAATTCCCCAGCCAGGATGCTTTAAGAGGGCTGGACTTCCATCCCAGAATTCCCTAGCCAGCCTGCTTTAAGATAGGTGGACTTCCACTCCCAGAATTCCCCAGCCAGGATGCTTTAAGATGGATGGACTTCAGTTCCCAGAATTCCCCAGCCAGCCTGCTTTAAGAGGGGTGGACTTCCACTCCCAGAATTCCCCAGCCACCTGGCTGAAGAATTCTGGGAGTTGAAGTCCACAAGTCTTAAAATTGCCAAGCTTGGAGACCCCTGAACAAGAACACATCCTGAACACAAGGCATCACTCCAGAAACATCCTCCAGAAAAACCACAGCATCCATCTCACTACATCTGGATCGATGTGGTCCAGAGAAAGGAAGGACAATCTCCAGAACGTTCCAGAAGGAAGAAGAAAAAAAATCCCAACCTACTTCCCGGTCCGTCCATCCCAAAGCTTGATTGACTTGTCGAAAGATGCGCTGGCAATGGTGCGGGTATCAGGGGAGAAGAAGACCTGATTGATCAGTGCTTGATGGCCTGTCATTCTGGTCAAGGGCTTCTTATCTTCTGCCGGAAGCCAAAGGAACAAGGTGAAGTCATCTGATCCAGACACCAGCCTTTCCGGTCCTTGGCCCTGGGGAAGAAAAGACCCCCCCCCCCAAAAAAAAGGGTTATGAAATTGAAGGCAACCCTCCTAACAGCTACTTGGATCTTGGAGTCCCAGTGGACAAACACTTAACTATGAGCCAGCCATCTACTGCAGCTGCCCAAAAAGCCAACCCAGTGCTAGGCTGCATTAACAGAGGGAGAGAATCAAGATCACGTGAAGAGTTAATACCAGTTTACAAGGCCTTGGTAAGGCCATACTTGGAATACGGCATCCAGTTTTGGTCACCACGATGTCAAAAAGATATTGAGACTCAGAGAAGAGCAACAAAGATGATTAGGGGACTGGAGGCTAAAACATATAAGGAACAGTTGCTGGAATTGGGTATGTTTCGTTTAATGAAGAGAAGGACGAGGGGGGGACATGATAGCAGCGTTCAAGTATCTCAGGGGCTGCCCCAAAGAAGAGGGAGTCTAGCTGTTTTCCAAAGCACCTGAAGGCAGGACAAGAAGCAACAGATGGAAACTAATCAAGGAGAGAAGCAACCTAGAACTATGGAGAAACTTCCTGACAGTGAGAACAATTAACCAGTGGAACAACCTGCCTCCAGAAGGGGTGAATGCTCCAACACTGGAAGTTTTTAAGAAGAGACTGGATAGCCATTTGTCCGAAATGGTATAGAGTTTCCTGCCTGAGCAGGGGGCTGGACTAGATGACCTCCAAGGTCCCTTCTAACGTTGTTGTTGTTATTATTTTGTTTAGCAACTGAAGTTCTGTGGTCATAGATCAAGCACTGCCTCTATTCCACATGGAGATTGGCAGCAAAATGATTACGTGGAATATTCCGATTTAAAGATCTACCCAGCCAGCTGGTTCAGTCTAATCCAGTGTTTCTCAACCTTGGCAATTTTAAGGCATGTGGACTTCAACTCCCAGAATTCCACAGCCAGCACTGGTCTAATCCCTTCTAAAAGTAAGATTCATAGTCATAAATTTAATTTGAATCTCACTCTCCTTTGTAGCCTTCAGACATACACACACAGACACACACACACAGACACACACACACACACACACACACACACAACATTTTTAGGCGAATTCCGGTAAGATGGCAATGTAGGAGGCTGCATGAACAGAAGGTCCATCCGATAATTTTAAAATGTGTTCTAAAAACATATTGCACAGCAGCTATTTTTTTTTTAACTGAAGCACGCAGCTATCATGATCAGCTGTGGTCTGACTGAGACAAGCTAGGTTTACTGCAGAAGTAAGTCAAATCACACAAAGAACGCAAAACAATTTTGGAAGACCTGCCCATCTTAAATATCCAATGTCCAGTGGCAAAAAATTAAAAAAATAAAAATAAAAATAAATCTGCGATTCTTACCCTGATCTGATTGTATCTCAATAGTGCGTTTTGCTTGATCTCTGCCACTGTTGAAAAAGCAAAGCAAAGCATAAATAGGATGTGTGGACATTACAGGTAGTTCTTGCATTAACGACGGTCATTAATTGGATAAGATAACCTTAATTGTCATTTATCTGCATGCACAATGACACACGTTAAATAAAATTCCAAACGTCCCGTTCTCAAAACAAGGAGTACCACCCACCAAACAATGTCATCATCCCAAGGACGACAATAACAACATAATAGCAGCAGCCACCACCCAAAATGCCAAGTTATATAAAAATGACACCAAAAACTAATCGGAGTCCATTTCGAATACATAGCTGAAAAACGAGTCTTGAGAGTTAACACGGTTGATGCTATATGGAACACACCTGTTACTAAATCTGGTTGTTCAGGGGCTAAGTAATGTGTTCACAAAGCATGATGTCTCGTGACTGCCTCTCTTAGCGACGACAATCCCAGCAGTCCCTGTTGCGGTCGGTTAAGCAAGGACGGTGGGCGGTTAAGCGAAGAGCTCCTTGCAATTTCCCGATGGCTTCCCCAATGCAAAGTCATTGGGGAAGCCGGCAGGAAATTGCAAGTCCCAGCAGTCTGAAAGCAGACCGCAGGGCAGTGAGTGGTTGCTACTGGGCAAGAGATGGTGTATGAGTGGCAGAGGAGGGTGTGCCGATGGCTGGCATGGCAGAAGCGCCAAGGAGCCGGGAGAGGGTCCACGAGTGGGGAGACTTATCCATGCGCCTTGCAACCTTCCCTGCTGGCTTCCCCATTGGTGTTGCCTTTAGAAAAACAGCAGGGAAGGTTGCAAATGGCGATTATGCGGTCTTAGGCTGGGGAATTCTGGGAGTGGAAGTCCATCCATTTAAAGCATGGCTGGCTGGGGCGTTCTGGGAGTTGAAGTCCACCCCTCTTAAAATCCCCAAGGTTTGAGAAACACTGAACAAGGAAACTCAAAAGCGCCAGATGCTCTTACGTGATCCGCTCACATCCTGGGGGTTGATAGAAGCTTTGGCGGGCTCAAAGGCTCCTGTCCGGAGGACATAATCCGTGCTGAGCGCCATGGTGTTGACCCAATGGGCGTGGCCCTGCAAGGTGCGGCACAGGATGCCCTGAGGAGGACCAAAACGCAAGGCCTCAATCCCTTCTTTCCTTCATTTTGTAGAGAGACCCCCTTTATCTGAAAAGATGCTAAGCCAATGGTGGCGAATCTATGGCACGGGTGCCAGAGGCGGCACTCGGAGCCTTCTCTGTGGGCACATGCGCCGTCGCCCCAGTCCTAGGCCTTCATCTGGGTTTTATAAAACCTTTTTGCTTTATGCCTCCACCGCCGTGTGCAAAAAAAAAAAGGTTCAATCAATCAGTCAATTTCAACTTCTCGCGGGAAAAAAAAAGATCTCGCAAAGTTGGAATTGATTGATTGAACTTTTTAGTCCCACCCAGTCTGCTGTTACCACTGCAGCCACGCCCACCCAATGGGCCACACCCACCCAATGGGCACCCCCACCAATGGGCCACACCCACCCAATGGGCCATACCCACCCAATGGGCACCCCCACCCAATGGGCCACACCCACCCAATGGGCCATACCCACCCGGCACCTGACAATGGATAAGTGGGTTTTGGGTTGCAGTTTGGGCACTCGGTCTCTAAAAGGTTCTCCATCATTGTGCTAAGCCCTCCAAATGTGGTTGCTATCTGGACCTCCCAGGGGAGGAGACAGGAAATACCACTTGGCCTAGTGCAGTGGTTCTCAATCTTTTTAATGCTGCGACCCCCAACCAGTCGTAAGTCGGGGACTACTCAACCGGTCGTAAGTCGAGGACTACTCAATGGGTGCAGCACCGCTTGCAGAATGGGACTTTTGGCGGGCTCAGCAGGCAGAGACAGACTGGACAATTCCTGTTGGCTTTTGAAAGCCAATAGAATTAGACTCTATTCCAGAGAGTCTATTTCAAAAGCTAATAGAATAAAAGGGAGTAGCACAGCTAAAGAAAGGGGGAAAAAAATGGCGGACTGCGTTGTTTGGCGACCCCCGTGAAATGGTCGTTCGACCCCAAATGGGGTCCTGACCCACAGGTTGAGAACCACTGGCCTAGTGGTTAAGACACTTCCCATTAATGGGGAGAACACAGAGAAGATTGAAATTAATAAAGGAGTAAGACAGGGATGTCCAATGTCACCTCTACTTTTTATTCTAACGTTAGATGTGCCATTAACTCAAATTAGAATGAACAAAAAGATAAAAGGATGAAAGGTTAAAACAGAAGAATATAAGACATAGGCATTTGCAGATGATTTGGTGTTTTTTTTTTTATAGAGGAACCATTAGAACAGTGGTTCTCAACCTTTTTAATGCTGCGACCCCCAACCGGTCGTAAGTCGAGGATTACTCAACCGATCGTAAGTTGAGGACTACTCAACTGGTGCAGCACCGTTTGCAGAATGGGACTTTTGGCGGGCTCAGCAGGGCAGAGACAGCCTGGACAATTCCTATTGGCTTTGGAAAGCCAATAGAATTAGACTCTATTCAAGAGAGCCTCTTCTATTGGCTTTCAAAAGCCAATAGAATAAAAGGGAGGAGCACAGCTAAGGAAAAGGGGGAAAAAATGGCGGACTGCGTTGTTTGGCGACCCCCGTGAAATGGTCGTTCAACCCCAAATGGGGTCCCGACCTACAGGTTGAGAATCGCTGCATTAGAAAGAGGTAATATTTTGATGAATGAAATAGAAAAATATGGGACAGTGGCAGGACTAAAAATTAACAAAGAAAAGACCAAAATGTTAGTTAAAAATTTAACTAAAAAAGGAGATTAGAAGAAAATTTGGGATTGCAAATTGTAAAAAAGATGAAATATTTAGGAATTTGGCTCACTGTAAGATGTTCTTCAATAAAAGAAGATAATTATAGAAAATTGACACTACAAATGAAAAAAGATTTAGAGATTTGGGGAAAACTACAATTAATATTGTTAGGAAGGATTTCTGGGATCAAAATGAATATTCTACTAAAATTATTATATCTATTTCAAAGAGCTCCAATAAAATTGGGAAATTTTTTTTTTGACGATTTAAACAAAATGATTAATAAATTCATATGGTTAGGCAAAAAAGCACGAATAAATGTTAAAGTGTTACAGGATAGTAGAAGTAGAGGTGGCCTTGGGCTTCCAAAATGGGAAACTTATTACCAAGCAGTGGGGTTGCTTTGGATTAGTGATTGGATAAATTTAGAAAATAAAAGGATTCTAACAACTGAAGGTCATGATTTACCGGCTGGTTGGCATGCTTTTTTAGGGGGAAAAGATAAGAAGTCCCACACATACTTTTACCTACACCAGATAAGAGATGCATCAATTTGGACATGGGAAAAAGTAAAAAAAAAAAAAACATTATACGAAAATTCCAAATTGGACCTCAGCGATGGAGGCAATGATTCACCCAAACACACGGGATAAAACAAAGATGATAAGGTACAAAGAATTATTAGACAATCAAGGGAATCTTAGATCAAGGGAGGAATTAAAAGAACAGGGAATAATTATCGATTGGTGGCCATATTTACAGATACAATCAAAATATAGCAAAGATATGGAAGAGTATGGAATAAGTTGGATAGCACAGCAAGTGGACAAAATATTGACAAGCAAGAGAGGAAAATTTTTAACAAAAACCTATACATTTTTATTAGAAGTTGAACTGGAAGAAGAAATAGTAAAGGGTCCAATGATAGAATGGGCACGAAATATAAGTAGAAATATAAAATTAGATGAATGAGTATGGAACAAAAATTGCAAACTAACATTGTCAACCGCATACAAAGAAAACCAATATAAAATGTTCTATAGATGGCATTTAGCACTGGCGAGATTGGCTAAGATATATAAAAATATGAATCCGGACTGTTGGAAATGTAAAAATAAAGAGGGAACATTTTATCATATGTGGTGGCAATGCCCCAAAACAAAGACTTATTGGGAGCAGATAAGGAGATGGATCCAGGAAATAACAAAAGAACAAATTGAACTTAAACCCAAAATATTCCTATTAGGCATAATCAATCCAAAGATGGAAAAACAACTTCAATACATCATTATACACATAATAACTGCTGCACGCATTGCATATGCGCAATGCTGGAAAAGGGAAAATATACCAACAAATGTAATGATTATTTATAAGATATTAGAACAGGGGTTCTCAACCTTGGCAACTTTAAGACTTGTGGACTTCAACTCCCAGAATTCCTCAGCCAGCTTTGCTTTGCTGGCTGAGGAATTCTGGCAGTTGAAGTCCACAAGTCTTAAAGTTGCCAAGGTTGAGAACCCCTGTACTAGAATGTGCTGAGATGTATAAACTTACTCTAGAAATAAAAGACAAAGAAGTTACAGAATTTTATCAGATATGGGACAAGTATTACAATTGGTTAGAATTGAGGAATAAAAAAGTATGAGAAGTAATGTAAATAAGTGTAAATAAATGTAAGAGATATAGGACATAGTATTGTTAAGAAAAAAGAAAAATGTACTTTGTATTTTGTTTTTTGTAAAGAGAAAAAGAAAAAAAAAATAAAATTTTAATAAATAAATAAATAAATAAAATAAAAAAAGACACCAGATGAGAAAGCAGGAGACGGTAAGTTCTAGTTCTGCTTTAGACATGAAATCAGCTGGGTGACTATTGGTCAATGACCAGGAGACGGTGAGTTCTAGTTCTCATTTAGAGATGAAAGCCAGCTGGGTGACTTTGGACCAATCACCAGGAGACTGTGAGTTCTAGTCCTGCCTTAGGCATGAAAGCCAGCTGGGTGACTTTGGGCCAATCCGCAGGAGACGGTGAGTTCTAGTGCCGCCTTAGGCATGAAAGCCAGCTGGGCGACTTTGGGCCAATTATGAGGAGACTGGGAGTTATAGTCCCGTCTTAGCTATGAAAGCCAGCTGGGTGACTTTGGGCCAATCCGCAGGAGATGGTGAGTTCTAGTGCCGCCTTAGGCATGAAAGCCAGCTGGGTGACTTTGGACCAATCACCAGGAGACAGTGAGTTCTAGTCCTGCCTTAGGCATGAAAGCCGGTTGGATGACTTTGGGCCTGTCACTCTGTCTCAGCCCCACCCACCTCATAGGGTTGTTGTTATAGGGAGGAAGGTGTGTTGGTCATAATAATTTGAGTTATTTGACAATATAATAAAAGTGGGACGCAAACAAATATATAAAACAGTAATAAATAAATTGCCTTGCCTGGCTGGCCAACCCAAACAATGATGGGGACACCATGCAGACTTGGAAAAAAGGGAAGAGGGGCTAACATATTTTTTATTTTATTTATTCAATCTGTGGGCTCCCCGATTCCCCACAACTGAGTGACTTACATCTTGGGCTCTCCAGACTTTGATGGTGCGGTCTTGTGAAGAGGAATACAGCAAGCCGTCCCCTCCCCACCGGAGGCAGGTGACCGACTGAGTGTGGCTGGTGAGGATCTTGTCGCAGCGGCCAGCGACTGTGTCCCAGATTCGAACGCTGCCATCTTTGGAAGAGCTGGCTAAATAGCGACACTCGGGGCTCCTGAAGGCAGAGTTAAAAAGAGAGAGAGAGAGAGGGAGAGGGAGAGAAAGAGAGAGAGAGACATGGGTGGGTGGATGGACGGATAAGAGATAGATGATAGATGGACAGACAGAGGATAGGATAGAATAGACAGGCGGATAGATAGATAGATAGATAGATAGATAGATAGATAGATAGATAGACAGATAGATACAGATGGATGGACAGATAAGAAATAGATGATAGATGAACACAGATGGGATAGAATAGAATAGAATAGACATATAGAGACAGATGATAGACAGATAGATGGACATAGAGATGACAGACAGACAGACGGACGGACAGATAGATAGATACAGATGGATGGATGGACGGATAAGAGATAGATGATAGATGGACACAGACGGGATAGAATAAATAGATAGATAGATAGATAGATAGATAGATAGATGATAGACAGATAGATGGACATAGAGATGACAGACAGATAGACGGATAGATAGATAGATAGATAGATAGATAGATAGATAGATAGATAGATGATAGACAGATAGATGGACATAGAGATGATAGTCAGACAGACAGATAGACGGATAGATAGATAGATAGATAGATAGATAGATAGATAGATAGATATGGATGGACGGATAAGAGATAGATGGACACAGATAGAATAGGATAGAATAGAATAGAATAGAATAGATAGATAGATAGATAGATAGATAGATAGATAGATAGATAGATAGATAAGATAGATACAGATGGATGGATGGACGGATAAGAGATAGATGATAGATGGACACAGACGGGATAGGATAAGATAGATAGATAGATAGATAGATAGATAGATAGATAGATAGATAGATGATAGACAGATAGATGGACATAGAGATGATGGACAGACAGACAGACGGACAGACAGACAGATAGATAGAGATGGATGGACGGATAAGAGATAGATGATAGATGGACACAGACGGGATAGGATAGAATAGATAGATAGATAGATAGATAGATAGATAGATAGATAGATAGATAGACAGACACAGACAGACAGACAGATAGATAGATACAGATGGATGGATGGATGGATAAGAGATAGATGATAGATGGACAGACGGGATAGGATAGAATAGATAGATAGATAGATAGATAGATAGATAGATAGATAGACAGACAGACAGACGGACATAGAGATGATAGACAGACAGACAGACGGATAGATAGATAGATAGATAGATAGATAGATAGATAGATAGACAGACAGATAAGAGATAGATGATAGATGGACACAGACGGGATAGGATAGGATAGGATAGGATAGGATAGATAGATAGATAGAGACAGATAGATGGACATAGAGATGATAGACAGACAGACAGACAGACAGATACAGATGGATGGATGGAGGGATAAGAGATAGATGATAGATGGACACAGACAGGATAGGACAGAATAGATAGATAGATAGATAGAGACAGATGATAGACATATAGATGGACATAGAGATGATAGACAGACAGACAGACAGACAGATAGATATAGAAATGATAGGTAGATATAGATAGATGATAGATGGATAGATGATAGACAGACAGGTAGATGGAGAGAAGCTGTAAAAGTTGCCCTAAAAATAATCAAAACCAGGCAAATGTTCAATAATGCAATCCCCTCTGTTGCTGAAGGAGAAAAGAGAAATGGCGGCGGCCTCCATCTTGAATTTTTTTCTGAGGCGTTTAGGGTGCTGAATACAGGAGTCCTCACGACCACAATTGAGCCCAAAACTTCTGTCATTAAGTAAGATATTTGTTAAATATGTTTCATCCCATTTTACAACCTTGCTTGCCACAATTGTTAAATGAATCACCGCAGTAGATTAAGTTAGTAACTCAGCTGTTAAATGAATCTGACTTCCGGATTGAATTTGCTTGTCAAAAGGTCGCCAAAGGGGGAATCACGTGACCCAGGGACCCTGGTCATAAGTATGAACCAGTTGCCAAACGGCTGAATTTTAATCATGGAGACGCTACAAAGGTTGTGACGGTAAAAAAGTGCCGCTGTAATTTTGAACGGTCACTAAACGAACTGCTGTATCTTAACGGTCACTAAACGAACTGCTGTAATTTTTAACAGTCACTAAACGAACTCCCTGTACAGCAGTGTTTCTCAACCTTGACAATTTTTAGGCAGATGGACTTCAATTCCCAGAATTCCACAGCCAGCATTGCTGGCTGTGGAATTCTGGGAGTTGAAGTCCACATGCCTTAAAATTGTCAAGGTTGAGAAACACTGCTGTACAGGCTTGGGTTTTTTTTTTTTCCCTGCACCTTAGGTGGAAATGCAGTTGAAAACTACAGGAATTATAGGAAAGAAATAATTACAGGTAATCCTCGACTTAACGACCACAACGGAGCCCCAAATTTATGTCGCTAAGGGAGACGTTTGTTAAAGGGAGTTTTGCCCCATTTTACGATTTTTCCCGCCACGTTTGCTCAGTGAATCGCTGCCGTTGTTAAATGAGTAACGCCGTTAAGTGAACCCGGCTTCCCTCCTTGACTTTGCTTGTTAGAAGGTCGCAAAAAAGGGAATCACGTAACCCCGGGACGATGCGACCGTCGTCAATTTCCTGCCTGAGCAGGGGGTTGGACTAGATGACCTCCGAGGTCCCTTCCAACTTTATTATTATTATTATTAAATATGAACCCGTGGTCAAGCATCCGAATGTAAATCAGGTGACTGTTGGGGATGCGGCAACCGTTCTAAGTGTGAAAAAGGGTCCTGAGTCCCTTTTTTTGGGCGCCGTTGTAACTTCAAACAGTTACTAAACAAACTGCTGTTAAGTCGAGGACTGCCTGTACACAACTGCGATTTAAAGCAAGGTGGGGATTTAAGCTAAACTTGTGTTTTAAGCCACAATGGCCATTTAAGCCATGATTAGAATTTAAGCCATACATTGATTGAATGTAAAGATCAAATATAAAAGTAATTAAGATATGGATAAGCTAGAAATGTACTGATAAATGCAATAATGATGTTTTTACTTAGTTGATATAATAAGAACTTAAATATGAGATAGTAGATATTAAGGGGAAAAGAGAGGAAATATTGGAGGTTATAGCTTGAGATTTGTGTTAAAAAAATTTGTATGTTATTTGTTGGGGGCAATGTAAATATATATATACATTGCTTACTGGTGTACACCGCTTAGAGCAGTGGTTCTCAACCTTTCTAATGCCGTGACCCCATAATACAGTTCCCCATGTTGTGGTGACCCCCAAGTGGGTGTGGCCACCAGTAAGAGGGAGTAGGACAGCTAAGGAAAAGGGGAAAAAAATGGCGGACAGCATAGTTTGGTGACCCCCGTGAAATGGTCATTCGACCCCAAATGGGGTCCCGACCCACAGGTTGAGAACCACTGGCTTAGAGAGTGCTTGCACTTAAAGCGATATATAAATCCCATAAATAAATAAATAAATAAATAAATAAACTATTGATTAACCCAGCCACCACCTTGCTTTTTAAATACTTAAATGTAAAATTAGAAAATTAATAAAAGTTTTATTTAAAAAAAAAGAATTTAAGCCACGATTGTTAATTTAAACTCCCCTAGTTTAGAAGTGCAGAGCCAGGGAAGAGGGTGGGGGGCGGGGGTGGGACTTACAAATGCAGAGGTTCCCAGCAGAGCGACGTGACCCACTTGGTGTGTCCCACCAGGATGCGGCCAATTTGGGCTCCGGTGCTTGGATCCCAGAGCATTATCTGCGCAGAAGGTACATGGGACACATTAAGAAACATTTTCTCAAAATTGTGTGTGTATGTTTTGTATCTTCCTTTATTTTTATAAATGACTCAAGGCGGTGAACATGCTAAATAGACCTTCCTCCTCCTATACACCCTTCAACAGCAACCCTGTGAGGTGGATTGGGCCAAAAGAGAGGGACTTTGGCTTGCCTGCCAAAAGCAGGACTAGAACTCCCAGTTTCCTGGCGACTGGTCCAAAGTCACCCAGATGCCGAACTCACCGTCTCCTGGTGATTGGCTCAAGGTCATCCAGCTGGCTTTCGTGGCTAGGGTGGGACTAGAACTCTGTCTCCTGGTGATTGGCTCAAAATCACCCAGCCGGCTTGCACGCCTAAGGCGGGACTACAACTCCCAATCTTCTGGTGATTGGCCCAAAGTCCTGCAGCTAACATTCACGCCTTACGCGGGACTAGAACTTCCAGTCTCCTGGTGATTGGCCCAAAGTCACCCAGCCAGCTTGCATGCCTAAACTAGAACTTCTAGTCTCCTGGTGATTGGCCGAAAGTCACCCAGATGCTTTTCTTGCTGAAGGCAGGAGCAGCTCCCAGTCTTCTGGTGATTGGCTCAAAATCACCCAGCCGGCTTGCATGTCTAAGGCGGGACTAGAACTCCCAATCTCCTGGTGACTGGCCCCAAATCCTCCAGCTAATATTCACGACTTACACAGGACTAGAACTCCCAGTCTCCTAGTGATTGGCCCAGCACCCAACTGGCTTTCATGGTTAAAGCAGGACTAGATCTCACCACCTGCTGGTGATTGGCCCAAAGTCACCCAGCCGGCTTTTGTGCCTAAGGAAGGACTACAATTCACTGTCTCCTGGTTTCTAGCCTGAGGCCTTAACCCAGTGGTTCTCAATCTTTTTAATGCCGTGACCCCCAACCGGTCGTAAGTCGAGGACTACTCAACCGGTCGTAAGTCGAGGACTACTCAACTGGTGCAGCACCATTTGCAGAATGGAACTTTTGGCGGGCTCAGCAGGGCAGAGACAGCCTGGACAATTCCTATTGGCTTTTGAAAGCCAATAGAATTAGACTCTATTCAAGAGAGTCTATTCTATTGGCTTTCAAAAGCCAATAGAATAAAAGGGAGTAGCACAGCTAAGGGGGGAAAAAATGGCGGACTGCGTTGTTTGGCGACCCCCGTGTAATGGTCGTTCGACCCCAAATGGGGTCCCCACCCAAGGTTGAGAACCACTGCCTTAACCAGTAGACCAAAAATGGCTACTTTGAATTAGCAGACTTGGCAACTTTAAGGCCAGTTGCCTCCTTTCCTGCACCGTGAAGCCCTGTGCTCAGTCACGCATGCCCTGGGTCATCTCCTGTCTTGACTACTGCAATGAGCCCTACATGGGACTGCCCTTGAAGAGTATTCGCACGCTGTAGCTGGTGAAGAATGCGGCAGCACGAGCAGCCTTAACCGCCGCCCCCCCCCGGATGGTGCGTATAACACCGCTGTTACCCAACCTGCATTATTTAATGTTTCCTTTCCAAGGCAAGGTGTTGTTTAACCCCTTTAAGTGAGTTTTGCCCCATTTTACGACCTATTTTTGCCATAGTTGTTAAGTGAATCATGCAGTCATTCAGCGACTCTGGCTCCCCCCCCCCCGTTGACTCCAGGAACGCAGCAACTGCCCCCAACAAATGCCCAATGTTTGATCACGTGACCCTGGGAAGGCTTCGACTGTTGTTAAGTGTGAAAAACAGTCGCAAGTCACTTTTTCCAGGGCCCTTGTAACTTCAAAGGAGTGGTTGTAAATTGAGGACTGCCTGTATAGTCCTCTAGTCCTCATGGACCTCGATGTTTCCAAGCAGAGTTGTGTCTTCCAGGGGTGGACATGGCACACATCCCAGTTCAGGAAATAATAAAAAAAAAGCCGAAAATCTTCACCTGTCCGTTCTTGCACCCGGATGCCAGTTTCCTTCCGTCGGGCGACCAAGCAATGCTCAGCACCCAATGGCGGTGACCTGTGGCGGAATGAAGGAGAGAGAGAGAGAGGGACTGAACAGTGCCCTCCAGTTCCATGAACCCCTAAAGATCTCAAGATGCTTATTCTGGCCCAGTGTTTCTCAACCTCGGTCACTTTTAAGAGGGGTGGACTTCCACTCCCAGAATTCCCCAGCCAGCCTGCTTTAAGATGGGTGGACCTCCACTCCCAGAATCCCCCAGCCAGCATGCTTTAAGATGGGTGGACTTCCACAATACCCCATCCAGCCTGCTTTAAGAGGGGTGGACTTCTACTCCCAGAATTCCCCAGCCAGTCATCCTTTAAGATGGGTGAGCTTCCACTCCCAGAATCCCCCAGCCAGGATGCTTTAAGAGGGGTGGGCTTCCACTCCCAGAATTCCCCAGCCAGTCATCCTTTAAGATGGGTGAGCTTCCACTCCCAGAATCCCCCAGCCAGGATGCTTTAAGAGGGGTGGACTTCTACTCCCAGAATTCCCCAGCCAGTCATCCTTTAAGATGGGTGAGCTTCCACTCCCAGAATCCCCCAGCCAGGATGCTTTAAGATGGGTGAGCTTCCACTCCCAGAATCCCCCAGCCAGGATGCTTTAAGAGGGGTGGGCTTCCACTCCCAGAATTCCCCAGCCAGCATGCTTTAAGAGGGGTGGACTTCCACTCCCAGAATTCCCCAGTCAGCATGCTTTAAGATGGGTGGACTTCCATTCCCAGAATCCCCCAGCCAGCATGCTTTAAGATGGGTGGGCTTCAACTCCCAGAATCCCCCAGCCAGCCTGCTTTAAGAGGGTTGGACTTCCACTCCCAGAATTCCCCAGCCAGCATGACACAAAGCCATGTTTCTCAACCTTGGCCACTTTTAAGATGCATGGACTTCCAATCCCAGAATTCCCCAACCAGCATGCTTTAAGATGGACTTCCACTCCCAGAATTCCTCAGCCAGCCATGCTTTAAGATGGACTTCCACTCCCAGAATTCCTCAGTCAGCATGCTTTAAGATAGACTTCCATTCCCAGAATTCCTCAGTCAGCATGCCCTCCCTTGCTTACTATTTCCTCGAGTGATTATATTCCAACCTACCTCGCAGGGCTGCTATGGCGGAAATGAGAGGCGGCTATTATAAAGTCTTAAACTCCAGAACTATGTTTCTCAACCTTGGACACTTTTAAGACGGGTGGGCTTCAAACTCCCAGAATTCCCCAGCCAGCTAGGGAATTCTGGGAATTCCCATGGCTGAGAAGCAACCCGGTCTCCCTTCCCCATGTCGAGACTCACCCTTGGCTGTGAAGTGTGGGGTCTCCGTGTTCAGGTCCCAAAAGCGCACGGTGGTGTCCCCAGATCCGCTGGCCAGGTACCTGGGGAGACAAACCCTCATGCTGACGCAGCCGAGGGACAGTGGTGACCGGAGGGCATTCGGGGGTCAAAAAAGTCAAGATGGCCACTTTGCCCATCTGACTGAAGCTCCCGGTGAGCCATCCAAGGTAGCTCAGACTAGGAAACCGAAGTCATACACCTTAATGTAAAGTAGTCCTCCACTTACATCAGGCATCATTAAGTGGTCGGTAAGTGAAGCGTCACATGACAGAATCAGATTTTGTGACCTTTTTGCCATGGTCGTTAAGTAGGACATCATGAGGTTGCCCTTCCTTGCCGGCTTCCCCCATGGATTTTGCTTTTCAGAAGCCGGCTTGGAAGATCCAAAATGGCAATCACGTGACCCCGGGACAGTGCAATTGTCGTAAATTCAAGCGCTTGAATCACAATCACAATCGGCACAGTCTAATAGTCATAAGTGTGAGGACCGGCAGCAATCACTTTTTCAGCCCCGTCGTAACTTCGAACAGTCACTAAACAAATGGGTCATTCACCAAGGATGACTCGTTCTATCTTTATTATAGGTAGTCCTCAGCTTACGACCACAGGAGAGCCCCAAATTTCTGTTGCTATGTAAGACCATTAAGTGAGTTTTGCCCCATTTTACGACCTTTCTTGCTACAATTAAGTGAACCGCTGCCGTCGTTAAGTAAGTCACACGGTTGTTAAGTGAATCAGGCTTTTTCCCTATTGACTTTGCTGGTCAGAAGGTCACAAAAGGGGATCACGTGACCACAGGACACAGCGACCGTCATAAATATGAGTCAGTTACTAAGTGCATGAATTTTGATCATGTGACCCTGAGGATTCTGCAACTGCCATAAATACGAGTCAGTGGCCAAGCCTCCAAAGTTTGATCACGCAACCCATGGCACCTTCCAATGGTCATCCATTGGAAACATTGGACCCGCTGGACGTTTCCAATGGACCATCCATCAGGAAGTCACTTTTTTCGGTGCTGTTGTAACTTCGGTCAATAAACGGTTGTAAGTCGAGGACTACCTGTGTAGGTTTACACCAGGGATCTTCAAACTTGGCCCTTTTATGACTTGTGGACTTCAACTCCCAGAATTCCTCAGACAGCGTGCTTGGCTGACGAATTCTGGGAGTTGAAGTCCACAAGCCATAACAGGGCCACGTTTGAAGACCCCTGGTCTGGATCTAAGCCCGCGGTTTCATCAAAATGGCCGACTGAGGAATTCTGCGAGTTGAAGTCCACAAGCCCTAAAGGGGCCACTTTTGAAGACCCCTGGTCTGGATCAAAGCCCGCGGTTTCATCAAAATGGCCGACTGAGGAATTCTGCGAGTTGAAGTCCACAAGCCCTAAAGGGGCCACATTTGAAGATCCCTGGTCTGGATTCAAGCTTGTGGTTTCTTCAAAATGGCCGACTGAGAAATTCTGCGAGTTGAAGTCCACAAGCCATAAAAGGGCCACGTTTGAAGACCCCTGGTCTGGATCTAAGCCCGCGGTTTCATCAAAATGGCCGACTGAGGAATTCTGGGAGTTTATTTATTTATTTATTTAGGAGACTTATATACCGCTTTAAGTGCAAGCACTCTCTAAGCGGTGTACACCAGTAAGCAATGTATATATATATTTACATTGCCCCCAACAATCGGGGTCCTCATTTTACCTACCTCGGAAGGATGGAAGGCTGAGTCAACCTTGAGCCGGTGAGATTTGAACCGCTGACCTGCTGAACACAGTCAGCTAAAGTGGCCTGCAGGACCCCTGGTTTACACTAACCCAAATCTGGCAAGTCTTAATCCGTTTCATCCCTCCCTCCCTTTTGTCTTTATGAGAACTGGTGGGGGGAAGGGGGGACTTATCTGAGAGGCTCTCTCAGATTACATTCGTGCCCTGGACTCGTAGTCCTCTTTCTTCCAACCGCCATCTTTGTAGCAGATCTTCCTCCCAGGCCTCTAGGTTATGTAGGCAGTCCTCAAGTTATGTCCGTAATTGGGAACAAAACTTCCATTGCTAAGCAACAACACTAAGCAATAGCATGTAGACTTATAAACCACTTCACAGTGCTTTGCGGCCCTCTCTAAGCGGTTTCAGAGTCAGCCTATTTGCCCCCAACAATCTGGGTCCTCATTTTACCAACCTTGGAAGGACAGAAGGCTGAGTCAACCTTGAGCCGGTCAGGATCGAACTCCTGGCTGTGGGCAGAGTCAGCCTGCAATGCTGGATTCTAGCCAGTGCGCCACCCATGGCTTGCTTGCTTGCTCCCTTCCTCATTTGTTCCTTCTTTCCTCTCTTCGTTCTGTTCTCCTCCTTTTCTCTCTTTCTTTTTCCCTCCTTCCCTTTCTCATTCCTTCCTTCCTCCCTCCCTCCTTTTCTCCTTCCTTCCTTCCTTCCTTCCTTCCTTCCTTCCTTCCTCCCTCCATTCCTTTTCCTCCTGCTTTACTTCCTTTCTTCCTCCCCCCTTTTGTCCCTTTCTCCTCCCTCCCTCCCTCCCTCCCTCCCTTCCTCCCTCCTTCCCTCCCCAGGCAATAGCACTTAGACTTGTATACCGCTTCACAATGTTTTAAGCGGTTTAGGGTCAGCATATTGCCCCCCAACACTCTGGGTCCTCGATTTACCGACCTCGGAAGGACGGAAGGCTGAGTCAACCTTGAGCCAATCAGGATCGAACTTCCTGGCTCTGGGCAGAGTCAGCCTGCAATACGGCACTCTAACCACTGCGCCACCACAGCTCAAGATGGCTATTAAGTCACATCCAATATTATGCTCTATTTTTTGCCACATCTGGTTATTAAGGGAATCACACACGCACAAAAAGCATTAAGCAGCGGCTAAGTCAGGGGTAGGCAACCTTGGCTAATTTATGACTCGCAGACTACAACTCCCAGAATTCCTGAGCCAACATGAGGGATCTATGGCCCCCTTCATGACTCGTGGACCAACTCCCAGAATTCCTCAGCCAGCATGGGGGAACTATGGCCCCCTTCATGACTTGCGGACTTCAACTCCCAGAATTCCTCAGCCAGCATGGGGGAACTATGGCCCCCTCATGACTCGTGTACTTCAACTCCCAGAATTCCTGAGCCAGCATAGGGGAACTATGGTCCCCTTCATGACTCGTGGACTTCAACTCCCAGAATTCCTGAGCCAGCATGGGGGAACTATGACCGCCTCATGACTCATGGACTTCAACTCCCAGAATTCCTGAGCCAGCATGGGGGAACTATGGCCGCCTCATGACTTGTGGACTTCAACTCCCAGAATTCCTGAGCCAGCATGGCTCAGCTTGGAAACCTCTCCCTTTCCCCTCAGCACGGCTGGCTCAGGAATTCTGGGAGTTGAAGTCCCCAAGTCATGAAAGAGCCAAGGTGGCCTACCCCTGGGCTAAGTCTTCCGGGCCCTGAGCTGCCCTTCCCTCCGGCACCCGATCCGACCTGCGTCTCCCCTTACTTTCCGGTAGGGCTGAAGGCGACCGAGATGACGGCCTCGCTGTGGCCCTCCAAGGAGCTGGTGCAGCGCGTCACGGCTCGCACCCGGAACACGGCCAAGGGTTGGTAGACGATCTCAACCACCCGTTCGGTCTCGAGGGTCAGTTCGGACAGGGTCTTCTGCAGGGAGGCCACGATTTCGGACTCCTGGACGTAGAAGGCCAAGGGCAGGGGCTCCTCCTTGCAAGAGACAAGATGGGGAAGGGGCGGGTCAACGCTTGGTAGGCAGTAAGGGGTAGTGGTGAGAGACGGAATTGCTGGGTTTCCCCATGCTTTGGGTTGTCGGGACTGTGTCCTGCTTCACACACGGTCCCCCCCCAAAAAAATGGAGATTGGAGGCGGAGGGGGGAGCGGCTTTTTAATCTTATAGGCTGCCCAGAGTCCTTGTGTGTTTGAGTTGGGCAGCCATATTACAACTATTTCACAAATAAATGAATACAATCTCCGAATGCAGGTAGTTCTTGCAGAATGACCAGTGTGTTTAAAGTTACAACGGACCTCCCCAGAGCTACTTGCACAATGTTTCGCAGTCAGGTCAGCTGCAAATGCATGCACACACACACACACACACACACAACCTCCCCACATACACAAAATGTATTACGGGCACTTGGCTTGCATTTATGGCTGTTTGCTGCCTCCCACCATGATGTCCGGTGCTTCCCCCCCCCTCCGTTTCAAGCATTTATTTATGGTTTCTGGCAAAAAATTGCTTATGGTGAAAACAGGTTCCTTTAACTACCAGGATGCTCACTTAACCACGCAAGAAAGAAGGCTGTAAAACTGGACGTGGTGAGGTGGTAATTCCACACTCAGTTAGAGTCGTTTGAGGACTGTATCAATTTGGACTGTTTTAAAGGAGCCGGGGAAAGAAGGAAGGAAGGAAGGAAGGAAGGAAGGAAGGAAGGAAGGAAGGAAGGAAGGAAGGAAGGAAGGAAGGAAGGAAGGAAGGAAGGATTAGGGAGGGAGGGTTGGGGAGTGGAAGGAAGGAGGGTGGGTGGCAGGAAGTAAGGGTTAGGAAGAGGGAGGGAGGGTTGGGGGGTGGCAGGAAGGAAGGAAGGAGGGAGGGAGGGAGGAAAGGAGGAGGAGCAGAAAGAGGAAGGAGGAGGAGGAAGAGGAACGAAGGGAAAGAAAGAGGGGGAGGGAGGAAGGAGAAGGTGAGAAGGAAGGAAGGAGGAAAGAAGGAAGGAGAAAGGAAGGAATGGAAACAGAGAGAGGAGGGAGGGAGGAAGGAAGGAGAAGGAGGAAGGGGAAGAAGAGAAGGAAGGAAGGAAGGAAGAAAGGAGAGGGCGGGAGGAAGGAATGAGGAAGGAAAGGGGAAGGAGGAGGAGCAGAAAGAGGAAGGAGGAGGAGGAAGGAAGGGAAAGAGAGAGGAGAGAGAGGGGGAGGGAGGGAGGAAGGAAGGAGGAGGAGGAAAAGGAAGGAAGGAATAAAGAAGAAAGAGAAAGAAGAGAAGGAGGGAGGAATGGAAAGAAAGAGAGGAGAGAGGGAGGGAGGAAGGAGGAGGAAGGGGAAGAAGAAGAGGAGGAAAAGGAAGGAAGGAGAGGTAGAGGAAGGGGAAGGGGAAGAAGAGGAGGAGAAGGAAGGAAAGAGAGAGAGGAGGGAGGGAGGAAGGAAGGAGAGGAAGGGGAAGGAGAAGAAGGGAAGAGGAAAGAGAGGGGGAGGGAGGGAGGAAGGAAGGAGTGAAAGGGGAAGAAGGAAGAGAAGGAAGGAATGACAAATGAGGAAAGGAGGAAGGAAGGTTAGGAGGGAGGGAGGGAGAGGAGAGGAGGAGGAGGAAGAAAGGAAGGAGCCCCCCCCCCTCAGTTGTACCTTCTCCAAGAGAGTATTGCAAACCAACTGGAGCTTTTCCGGGGTGATATCCACGGGGACATCAAACGGGGCCCCCAGAATTTGCCCGGCTTCATCTTTGAACTGGATCAGGAGCCGTTCAACATCCGCTGTCATGGTGAAGCCTCGGGGCGTCGAGCTCTTTGCACTCTGGCCTGGAAACCAACAGGAGAGACAATCAAAACAAAAAATGGCCTCCGCCCTGCAACTCCCTCCAAGCTCCCTTTTTGTCGCAACACACCCTTCCCCATCACAGTTGTTCCGAAAAGTATC
Organism: Crotalus tigris; assembly: GCF_016545835.1. Taxonomy (NCBI): domain Eukaryota; kingdom Metazoa; phylum Chordata; class Lepidosauria; order Squamata; family Viperidae; genus Crotalus; species Crotalus tigris. The sequence continues at coordinate 343,267 of NW_024097522.1, forward strand.
GTCAGCCCCTTGGAGCGAAAATCGGAGAGAGAGATCGACTGTCCTGTGCCAATGAATGGGTTCATTAAAACAACAGCTTTCAAGGATGAGATCAGAGATATCTGAAGGGTGCGTGTGTGCGTGTGTGTGTGTGAAAAACGTCAAGATGGAGGCAATAAGGCCTTTTAAAAACGGGCACTGCTCTTGACTTGATTTTCAACAGATGATGGACGTAGAACACAGAATAATAAGAGTTTGAAAGGGGCCTTGGAGGTCATCTAGTCCAACCCCCTGCTCAAGCAGGAGACCCTCTACCCATTTCAGACAAATGGCTGCTCAGTCTCTTCTAAAAAGCCCCCAGTGATGAAGCACCCACAATTTCTAGAGGCAAGCTATTCCACTGGTTAATTGTTCTCACTGTCAGGAAATGTTTCCTTAGTTCTAGATTGCTTCTCTCCTTGATGAGCTTCCACCCGTTGCTTCTTGTCCTGCCTTCAGGCGCTTTGGAGAATAGCTTGACTCCCTCTTCTTTGGGGCAGCCCCTGAGATATTGGAATATGGCTATCAGGTCACCCCTAGTCCTTAACAGAATAATAGAGTTGGATGGGACCTTGGAGGTCTTTTAATCCAACCCCCTGCTGAATCAGGAAACCCTCTATCATTTCAGACAAATAGTTGTCCAATCTCTTCTTAAAAACCTCCATGTTGGAAAACCCATGACTTCTGGAGGCAGGTGGTTCCACTGGTTAATTGTTCTCACTGTCAGGAAGTTTCTCCTTAGTTCTAGGTTGCTTCTCTCCTTGATTAGTTTCCACCCGTTGCTCCTTGTCCTGCCTTTAGGTGCTTTGGAGAAGAGCTTGACTCCCTCTTCTTTGGGGCAGCCCCTGAGATACTGGAAGACTGCTATCATGTCCGCCCTTGTCCTTCTCTTCATGAAACTAGACATACCCAATTCCAGCAACCATTCCTTATATGTTTTAGCCTCCAGTCCCTTTGATCATCTTTGTTGCTCTTCTCTGTACTCTTTCTAGAGTCTCAACATCTTTTTTATATCACGCTAACCAGAACCGGATGCAATATTCCAAATGAGGTCTCCCTCCTACTGGATGAGAGAGAGTGAATTTGAGGAGGGGGGCACGAACAATTTTGGGAAATGCCTCTGTACTCACCATTGTAGAAACTAATTTTGCAAGATCAAAATTCTAACCCAGTGGAAAAAAGGAGTCTCCAATTATTTGATGCAGAGCAGCTTAACAATAACAATACTCTATCTCAGTGATGGCGAACCTTTTAGAGACTGAGTGCCCAAACTGCAACCCAAAACCAACTTATGCATCGTCGGGTGCCGGGTGGGCATGGCCCATTGGCTGGGGGTGGCCCATTGGGTGGGCGTGGCTGCGGTGGTAACGGCAGACTGGGTGGGACTAAAAAGTTCAATCAATCAATTCCAACTTTGCAAGATCTTTTTTTTCCCCGCAAGAAGTTGAAATTGACTGATTGATTGAATCTTTTTTTTTTTTGTACACGGCGGCGGAGGCCTAAAGCGAAAAGGTTTTATAAAACCCAGCTGAAGGCCTAGGACTGGGGAGAGGGCGCGCGTGCCCACAGAGGGGGCTCTGAGTGCCGACTCTGGCACCCGTGCCATAGGTTTGCCGCCACTGCTCTATCTGCAGATCTTTGTATTTTGTTGTTTTCTTTCCTTCTTTCTCTTCTCTTCTGCTGTCTCCAGGTACTGCCACCTCCAATATTCAGACTTTGTCTTCCTAATTGACGATTGTTAAGCCTGAGGTGTTATGTGGTAGGTGCCTGTCTGTTTGAACTCTAAAATCCCAGAGGACATTAGCTTCTGCATTTTGTATTTATTATTATACTTGTTTTACTTGGAATACCTTCCATCCTGCCACGAGAACTTTTACATCATAAACACCCACATCTGCCTGTCCCCGGTCCTTGGGAAGGTCTTGGTAGGGGGACTAAAATGCCAAATCCAATTTTGAACATCTGGCTGACTATGCAATGAACCATCTCATAATAACAAATTACCTTCCATCAATTCCCAAAGGCAGCTTGACTTGGAATAATTCTGCAACCAGACCTATACTATTAAACAAGAACATCTGCCCATCCCAGGTCCTTGGGAAGGACTCCATAGGCCAGGGGTCTTCCAACTTGGCCTTTTTATGACTTGTGGACTTCAACTCCCAGAATTCTTCAGCCAGGCATGCTGGCTAAGGAATTCTGGGAGTTGAAGTCCACAAGTCATAAAAGGGACAAGTTGGAAGACCCCTGGCCTAAACCATTTGAGACAAATGGTTGTCCAGCCTCTTCTTAAAAATAGGTGGATAAAAATGCCAAATCCAGTCTGAACATCTGCCTGACTATGCAAAGAACCATAATAAGCCAAACATCTGCAGCACCCCTTAAAACACCATGGGCACTGACAAATTCTTGAGCAGTCAATTGCAAAAGGCAGCTTCATTGGGAACAGTTGACATCCTTCAACCAGACCTCTAAACACCATCAAACATCCACATCTGCCTGTCCCAGGTCCTTGGAAAGGACTACATAGGTGGACAAAAATGCCAAATCCAGTTTCAACATCTGGCTGACTATGCAATGAACCGCCCTCATAATAACAAATTACCCCCCCCCGGTCAATTTCCAAAGGCAGCTTGACTTGGAATAATTCTGCAACCAGACCTATATTATTAAACAAGAACACCTGGCCATTTCAGGTCCTTGAGAAGGGCTCCATAGGTGGAGAAAAACGCAAAATTCAGCCTGAGCGTGTGACTGGCTGGGCAACCAAGCACAACCATGATGAGAATGAGATGTAGGGGGAACCCTGAGTTGGGGGGGGGGTCAGACTATAAGACCTCCAAGGTCCCCTCCAAGTCTTGTTATTCTGTTATTCCTTGGGATGGTGGTTCCTTCTCTGCTCCCACCACCAAGGCCGCCTGTCTCCACCGCCCCTCCCAAAATATGGGGCACTGTCTTACCTCCCCCTCCAAACTTTGCAACAACAACAACAACAACAACAAAACATCACCCCAAACCTACGGCCGGACGTCTCTGCTCAAAGTAGCCTCCACGTGGGAAAGGAGGCTGACGTCATTACTCCGCGCCGGGCACAGTTCTGACTCGGCTGCCATCTGCTGGAGAAAGCGGGGATCTTCCGCCAGAAGTTGGGAAAACTTCTGTAAACATGAGAATTGACAACATTCGCCCTGCCTGGGCTGGCAGATTTCTTTCTTTCTTTCTTTCTTTCTTTCTTTCTTTCTTTCTTTCTTTCTTTCTTTCTTTCTTTCTTTCTTTCTTTCTTTCTTTCTTTCTTTCTTTCTTTCTTTCTTTTCTTCCTTCCTTCCTTTCTCTCTCTCTTTCTTTTTTTGCAATCCCTTATTTCTTGTTATTCACCTCCTGATCCTCCTATTTCCTGGATTTTTGCAGAAACCTGTGGATGCCATAAATAAGAGGGGGTGTGTGTCAACCTATTCTCCAAAGCCCCTGAGGGCAGGACAAGAAGCAATGGATGGAAACAGATAAGATGAGATGAGATGAGATGATAAGATATAACCTTTATTGTCATTTTTTACTGTGGGCACGACGACACACATCAAAAATGACATTTAGTTGCCCCCTCTCAAAGTGAACACATACATGACAGACACCTAAACATACTATATACAACATATACATACTACTTACAACATATGTATAGACCTACAACTCTACATGTACATAAGATATGAATATTAAACACTGTCCATCTTGAATATATAACGGAAGGAGGAAGCTTGAGAGTTCACAAGGTTTATACTGTATGGAACGAAACTATGGCTGAATCTGGATGTTCTGCTTCGGATACCACGGAACCCCCTCCTCCCCCCAGAAGGTAATGAGGAAAACAGGCCGTGAAGAGGGTGTGTAGCATCCCAGACAATCTTACGGACCCTGCTCAAGCAACGCTTCTGTGCTATGTCCTGGATGGGAGGGAGGGAACTGTCAATGATCTTTTCTGCCGTCCTCATCACTCTCTGCACCGCCTTCCTGTTTGAAGCAGGGATGCTTCCAAACCAGACTGTGATGCTGTGTGACAGGATGCTCTCAATCTCCCCCCCTATAGAAAGTGGTAAGGACAGTGGAAGGAAGATGTGCTTTTCTCATGCGGCGCAGAAAAGGCAGGCACTGCTGTGCTCGCTTCACCAGTGTCTCGCTGTTGAGTGAGCAAGCCAGCCTACTCGTTAACTGCACACCCAGGAATTTGATGCTGGTAACCATCTCCACAGGTGAATCATTAATGCACAGACAGTGAGAACAATTAACCAGTGGAACAGTTTGCCTCTAGAAGTTGTGGATGATCCAACACTGGAGGGTTCTAAGAAGAGATTGGACAGCCATTTGTCTGAAATGATATAGGGTCTCCTGCATGAGCTGGGGGTTGGACTAGATGACCTCCAAGGTCCCTTTTAACTCTGTTGCTCTGTTTTCCTTTCCGAGGCTGTCAGCTGCCTAGCAATAGCCTGGGATTGGGGGGGGGGAACATTTTTGGAAGAGTGCCAGAGGTGTGAAGGAATCTTGTGGGAAATCGGGGAGCATGGACAGTTTACCGGAAGCAGAGGTGCTAAGCCGAGTCATCTTCTTCCTTTTCAAGGACACAGGCCGAGAAAGGAACTTGCTTTGGTGTCAAAGGAACCACGTTCCCAAAACATCGGAATGGGACCTGACTGGACTGCTCTCCCAGGAAGGAGGGTTTGGGACTTTGGACGTTGCTTTCAATATATGATTTTCACCCCATTTTTCTTCAGAGCTTGCCTCGGTCACGCTGCACTCAATACCTCTAGTAAAAGCATCTTTTCTCTAACCCCTGTGGAATCGAGGGTGGTTCTTTCCCAGGGATCAGGTTGGGGACGGTCTCTGACACTGCCATAATTCCAGACCATCATTAAAATGAATGGTTCTTAAATCAAGGACTCTCTGTTCGTAGGAAATGCATTAGAAGCCATCAGAAAAATGCGTGAAGTTAGGCTAGTGAGAATGTTGAAAAAAGGCTGCTTGGGGGAATGAAGTGACCCATTGGCTGTTAGGTTCTATAATAATAATAATATAATAATAATAATAATAATAATAATAATAATAATAATAATAATAATAACAACAACAATAATAATAATAATAATGTTGGAAGGGACCTTGGAGGTCATCAAGTCCAACCCCCTGCTCAGGCAGGTAACCCTATACCAGTGATGGCGAACCTTTTAGAGACCAAGTGCCCAAACTGCAACCCAAAACCACTTATGCATCGTCAGGTGTCAGGTGGGTGTGGTCCATTGGGTGGGCGTGACCCAATGGGTGGGCGTAGCTGCGGTGGTAACGGCAGACTGGGTGGGACTAAAAAGTTCAATCAATCATTCCAACTTTGGAAGATCTTTTTTTTCCCTGCGAAAAGTTGAAATTGACTGATTGAACTTTTTTTTTTTTTTTTGCACATGGCAGTGGAGGCCTAAAGCGAAAAGGTTTTATAAAACCCAGCTGAAGGCCTAGGACTGGGCGACGGCACGTGTGCCCACAGAGAGGGCTCCGAGTGCCGCCTCTGGCACTCGTGCCATAGGTTCGCCACCATTGCCCTCTACCATTTCAGACAAATGGCTGTCTAGTCTCTTCTTAAAAACTTCTAGTGTTGGAGCATTCACTGCTTCTGGAGGCAGGTTGTTAATAATAATAATAATAAAGTTGGAAGGGACCTTGGAGGTCATCTAGTCCAACTCCCTGCTCAGGCAGGAAACCTACACCATTTCGGACAAATGGCTGTCCAGTCTCTTCTTAAAAACCTCCAGTGTTGGAGCATTTACTGCTTCTGGAGGCAGGTTGTTCCACTGGTTAATTGTTCTAACTGTCAGGAAGTTTCTCCTTAGTTCTAGGTTGCTTTTCTCCTTGACGAGTTTCCATCCTTTGCTTCTTGTCCTGCCTTCAGGCGCCTTGGAGAATAGCTTGACTCCCCTCTTCTTTGGGGCAGCTCCTGAGATACTGGAACACTGCTGTCATGTCCCCCCTCGTCCTTCTCTTCATTAGACTAGACAGACCCAATTAAACTAGACATACCCATACTAGACATTGTTTACAAGGCAATTAGAAAGTGCTGAAAAACCTCAAGCATCGGCTACGGAGACCTAAATCATGGCTTATAAAAAGAACGCCGGTTTACGGTTGGCTTGTGATGTGCACGCTCAAGCCATGTGGAGATTCTTCATCTTCCAGGTCACGGCTTTTTTTATGAGGCAGCTGGACTTTCTTGTTTTTCCTTTGAACAAATTTCGCTTTTCCTCCAAGAAGCATCTTCAGCTCTGACTGGATGGTGGGGAATGGAAGGATTTATACTCCTTGCAGACAGCTGGTCATTTGCCTTCTTTTAGAGCAGGGGTTCTCAACCTTTTTAATGTTGCAACCCCAACCGGTCGTAAATCGAGGACTACCCAACTGATCGTAAGTTGAGGACTTTCCCTGCCCGGGAGCACCGCGCCGAGGCATAGCTGGCAAGCGGCAGAGACGGCGCAGGCCGACCACCGGCTGGGCCACCAGCTGGCCCAGCCCAAGGGAGGTAAGGCACCCGCCGGGCCCCACGCGCGCCAGCAGCCCTCCCTGCGCCCACCGGCCTCCCACCTCCCACCCCTGGCCCTCTTTTACTTACATTTTTAGTAGTCGCTCAGCAGGGAGGGGTGGAAGCTTCCAGACAGCTCGCCTTCGCTGCAGACAACTTGCAGCACCGTTTGCAGAATGGGACTTTTGGCGGGCTCAGCAGGGCAGAGACAGCCTGGACAATTCCTATTGGCTTTTGAAAGCCAATAGAATTAGAATCTATTCAAGAGAGTCTATTCTATTGGCTTTCAAAAGCCAATAGAATAAAAGGGAGTAGCACAGCTAAGGAAAAGGGGGGAAAAATGGGGGACTGCGTTGTTTGGCGACCCCCGTGAAATGGTCGTTCGACCCCAAATGGGGTCCCGGCCCACAGGTTGAGAACCACTGTTTTAGAGTTGTTGAGGCCACTTGGAGGTTTACCTGTGTCCTCAGGGTCACCTGAGTGGTGCAAATGGTTGTGGAGCCTTCTTGGCTGCAGGATGGTTTGTGCCCTGGGTCCCTTCCCCGTTGAAGACAGGCACACAGGCTGTTGGGGATGACACTGTGTTGTCTGCATCTCAAACAGAAGTGCAAATGGTTCTTGGTCATTTGCATTCTTTGAATCGTTGAGGCCATTTGGAGGTTTGGGTCCTCAGGGTCACCTGAGTCATGCAAAGGTGCAGATCACACAGACTCATCGCCAACAGCCCGTCTTCAACAGTGAAGGGACACAGGGCGGAAAAACATCCAGCAGCCAAGAAGGCTCCACACACATTTGCACCGCTCAGGTGCAAAGAAACCTTTGCAGGATCTAATCCGAGTCGGTCACCCGGACCAGAGGTTTTGTCTTCCGAGCTTTCAGACTTAAAGAGAACAAGAAGGGAAGAAGAAGGATGTAGTTTCAATTTTGCCGCTACTAAGATTGTTGGAAGAGAAGGCACAAAAACAGCCAGGGAAGTGCCTGGGAAACCGGCTACTTGCTGATTTACGGCCAGCTTATCAGGTAATTAGGAGCTTAGTAGTTGAGTCTCACCAGCTCAAGGTTGACTTAACCTTCCATCCTTCCGAGGTCAGTAAAATGAGGACCCAGATTGTTGGGGGCAAATAGGCTGACTCTGTAAACCGCCCAGAGAAGGCTGTAAAGAGCTGTGAAGTGGTATATAATCTAAGTGCTATTGCTAGTGCTTCCTTCCTTCCTTTCCTTCTTTCTCTCTACCTTTTCTCCTTTCCTCCCTTCTCTCCTTCCTTCCCTCCTCCCTCCCATGGTGGCGCAGTGTTAAAATGCAGTATTGCAGGCTGACTTTGCCCAGTGCCAGCAGTTCAATCCTGACTAGCTCAAGGTTTTGCCATTACTAAGATTGTTGGAGGAGCAGGAACAAAAACAGCCAGGGAAGTGATGGAAGCCTGGGAAAAAGGCTACTTGCCAGTCAACAGGAGTGCTGATTTACGGCCAGCTTATCAGGTAATTAGGAGCCGAGCAGTTGAGTCTCACCAGCTCAAGGTTGACTCAGCCTTCCATCCTTCCGTAGTTAAAATGAGAACCCAGATTGTTGGGGGGCAAAAAAGGCTGACTCTGTAAACTGCTCAGACAGGGCTGTAAAAGGCCCTGTGAAGCGGCATGCAAGTTTAAATAATAATAATAATAATAACAAAAACAATAATAATGACGTGGCAGTGCCTGGAGACAGCAGAATAGATAAGAAAGAACTGGAGAAGATCACAAAATACAAAGACCTACAAATAGAAATAGAAAGACTGTGGCAAAAGCAAGCAAGGGTAGTACCAATAGTCATAGGCTCCTTGGGCGCAATCCCAAAACAACTGGAGCACCACTTGAACACCATCATCGGCATTGACAAATTCGCCATGAGTCAATTGCAAAAGGCGGCCTTACTAGGAACTGCTTCCATCCTGCGATGATACCTGTAATAACCTCAAACATCCACATCTGCCTACCCCAGGTCCTTGATAAGGACTCGATAGGTGGACAAAATGCCAAATCCAGTCTGAACATCTGGCTGTGCGATGATCCATATTAATAATAATAAAAAAGTTGGAGGGGACTTTGGAGGTCATCTAGTCCAACCCCCTGCTCAGGCAGGAGACCCTACACCATTTCAGACAAATGGCTGTCCAGTCTCTTCTTAAATCTTCCAGTGTTGGAGCATTCACCGCTTCTGGAGGCAGGTTGTTCCACTGGTTAATTGTTCTGTCAGGAAGTTTCTCCTTAGTTCTAGGTTGCTTCTCTCATTGATTAGTTTCTCTCCGTTGCTTCTTGTCCTGCCTTCAGGCGCTTTGGAGAATAGCTTGACTCCCTCTTCTTTGGGGCAGCCCCTGAGATACTGGAACACTGCTATTATGTCCCCCTTCGTCCTTCTCTTCGTTAAACCAGACATACTCAGTTCCAGCAGCCTTTCCTTATATGCTTTAGCCTACAGTCCCCTGATCATCTTTGTTGCTCTTCTCTGCACTCTTTCTAGAGTCTCAACATCTTTTTTACATCGTGGTGACCAAAACTGGATGCAGGATTCCAAGTGTGGCCTTAACAAGGTGTTGTAAAGTGGTATTGCTAAGTGCTAATAGCCAGCTATCGACATCCCAACCAACAACTAAAAAGCCACACGCATCAGGCACCATATCAATACCACACAAAGAGCACAAGCCCCAAAACTCAGAAGACAAAACTTCCAGTCCCGATGACCGACACAGATTGAATCCTGCAATGTTATCCTGGGACACGTATGTTTGCCTTCATTTGTAAGAAATCTTTCGTCCCGGTGATCGACTCCAGATTGGATCCTGCCGAAGAACGACCAAGGAGTCAAGATGAAAGATTTAAGAGACCGCTTCCCTCTCCTGATTAAAGTTATGTGCAGCAGAAACAAACCACGCAGAGAAAACGGACACAAGTGCCTCATTTATATATAGATAGATAGATATATATTTATATTTCAATCAAAACACAATTAAATATGGTTTTAAGTACTGGAATACTTGGGTTTCCGACAATAAGGTGGTACACGGTACCAAAAAAACCTAGAGACAACTTGTTTTGCTTTCTGACGGGCGTGTCGCTCCAGCCGATACCGCCAAGTGGGGTGCGTTTGAGTCTACTCCACTTTCAAAGGGCTGGAGTCAAAATCAAAAACTTTCCTAAAGTGTAGTTCTGGATGAAGGCTCCTTTTTTCCTTTCTTTCTTTCTTTCATTTGCACAAGTCTTCAGGAAACAAACGCCAGTGAGAACGTAAAAAAAACAACAACACTCCAAAGGAATTAAAAAAAAGCAGAAGGAGAAAAAAACAAACCCTTACAAGCACAACTGGAGTGGATTTTGTCTCAAGTACTCCAAATTCTTGTAAAACGTTTCGCGCCTGGCAAGCGTGGGAGATCAAAGGAAGTTCCAGATTTATGTGAGAAAAGGGAAAATAAAATAAAGAGAAGAAGAGGCGATCAAACCCCCCCCCCACCCCACAAATTGCATTAAAGGAGAAGGTAGAAAGGTGAAACGGAGTCTGGAACGATGCAGCAAAAACCGAATTCACTTCTAACCTGGGCGAGAAGCCGTTGTTTCACCTTAACGGGGACTTTTTGCAAAAGGGAAAGGAAGCGGGAACGCACCCAAAAAAAAAAAAAAGTTCATTGCTTATTTTTCTTGCATTTTCCCAAATTAAAATGAAATGTTCTTCTGCGGGGGGGGAGGGGGGGGCGAGAGAGATGGCGGTGTGGAGTCCAGCGTTTTGAAAGGCAAAGAGACAGACGGGACCCCGAAAAAAATTGCTTGTTCCCAATTTCCTCTCTTTCCCCCCCGAGTGGCCCAAACGCACGAGGAACGGAGTCCAGTTTTATGGAATACTTCATCATTTCCGGATCTTTCGAAAACCAGCGCCAGGGTTGTTTTAAAGACTGCTCTTTCGTCCGCTGCAAAGCCCTCTCCGACAGGCTGAAGGTGGCTGCGAGCCTTTCTGATTGCAGATTATTTTTTCTTTTTAAAGTTTGCAATAACAACAACAAAAAACTGCAGCTCGGAAAACTACGGGGCAAATCTCCGTGCCTAACTGTAGTCCAGAGGGAGAATCCTTGGTAGAAGGAGCTGGGAAATCTTCCTTCGACGGGGACTCGACAAGAGTCTTTTTTTCTTGTCCATAAAGGGGAGGGGGGGGAAATGTACCCGCTGCATAGGGGTTCGGGATGCTGATGAGGCGGCCGTGAGGAAGGGGAGAGAAAACAGCTCCACTTTGCTTCATAGGCAGAAGCTCCCAAAGATCATAGCTGAGGAAGACAGAAGAAAAAGGGGTGGTTAAGAAGCAGAAAGGGGGGCTCAAACTTCCATTTGCAACATCCAACTCTCAGTCTTTTTTTCCCAGTGGGCCTTTTGGGGTAGCCAGAAGACCCTCCCCCCTTTTGCAACCCTCCCACTTCCAATTCCGACGCACACAATTTCCGACCAAAAGCTGCACTGAATTCTGCTGTATTTGGCATTTGAGATCTCACAATGGGATCCCGATCACACCGGGAATCTGGTTTATAGAGTTGGCTACCGTGTTTTCCCCCAAAATAAGAAATCCCCCAGCCATTCATGCTTCAAGATGGGTGGACTTCCACTCCCAGAATCCCCCAGCCATTCGTGCTTCAAGATGGGTGGACTTCCACTCCCAGAATCCCCCAGCCATTCGTGCTTCAAGATGGGTGGACTTCCACTTCCAGAATTCCCCAGCCATTCATGCTTCAAGATGGGTGGACCTCAACTCCCAGAATTCCCCAGTCAGCCATGCTTTAAGAGGGGCGGACTTCCACTCCCAGAATTCCCCAGCCATTCATGCTTCAAGATGGGTGGACCTCAACTCCCAGAATTCCCCAGCCAGCCATGCTTTAAGAGGGGCGGACTTCCACTCCCAGAATCCCCCAGCCATTCATGCTTTAAGATGGGTGGACCTCAACTCCCAGAATCCCCCAGCCATTCATGCTTTAAGAGGGGTGGACCTCAACTCCCAGAATTCCCCAGCCAGCCATGCTTTAAGAGGGGTGGTCTTCCGCTCCCAGAATTCCCCAGCCATTACCTTAGTCACCTTTTCGACAGCTGCCTCCGGGGGTTGTGCCTGTTGCATGACGTCGTTGACGATCATTTTGGCTATCCTCCACGCCATCTCCTCCTGGGCCTACGACAGACCAAAGATGTCCGTCAAGCCCAGGGCATTCTGGGAAGGTGAGTAGCAAGCAGAAGAAAGCTACCCTCCAGGATCCTTGCCTCCCCCTCCAATTCATCTGGGTCCCAAACTGTATTTTCAAGCAATATTTGATGGGCCACTATGCAAATAACTGACCTCTGCATTCTGGTACAGGTAGTCCTCAATTTACGACAGCTGAGCCTAACATTGCTGTTGTTAACTTAGTAACCCAGTTGTTAAGTGGATCTGGCTTCCCCCATTGACTTTGCTTGTCAGAAGGGGATCACGTGATCCGGGGACAATGCAACCGTCATAAGTACATGCCAGTCACCAAGTGGATGAATTTTGATCACGTGATTATGGGGACGCTGCAAAAGTCGTTAAGTGTGAAAAATGGTCGTTAAGTCGCTGTTTTTGAGTGCCAATGTAAGGGCCCACCCCACTTTGCATCTTAAGAAGACAGAACTCTTGGAATAATTCTTCCAACAGGCATCCTTTATTAAGAGAAAATGGTGCAGGCGTTCTAGACAGGACTTGGGGTCCAAGCTCTCCCATGCAAGGTTTTAAGGGGTTCCCCAGTAGCCCCACCCAATCACCCCCCTCTTCCAGCGACAGTCTCAGGCATTGCACTCCCACCCCCTTTTCCTTACTGCCGGCTGGATGGAGACTTCAGAGAAAACTACATGAAAGGTAATAGCCCCATTCTTATGGTTAGTCCTTTTGGTGATACACACATCCTGTTCCTTTCTTCAGAGAAAACTACATGAAAGGTAATAGCCCTTTCATTGTTATGGTTAGTTCTTTTGGCAATACACACATCCAGTTCCTTTGAAGTGTACCGAAGGAAGTGAGGGCCATAAAGCCCCCTTCCCTTCATCGTATGACAGAATCCATAGAAGGCAGAAATGGGGTTTTCTATAATTGATAACTAGAGATGAAATATAATTGGATTCTGACAGCCCCTGAAACTCTGAACGGTCTCTAAACGAAAAATTCTAAGTCAAGGACTAAATTGTGTTTGTTTAATGTCTGTTCACAGTTACCAAGGTACTGGAAAAAGGTCACTTACGACCAGTTCTCGCACTTAACGACCGTCGCATCTGTGTGATCACGTCATCAACGTTTGGAGAGCTGGACAACTGGCCTGTATTTGTGATGGCTGCAGTGTTTCAAGGTCACGTGATCACAATTTGTGACCTTCCAAGCTCGCCTCTAATAAGTCAACGGGGAGACCTGGATTCACTTAACGACCACATGATTCCTGTACCGACGGGGCAAAAAAAAGGTTGTGAAATCCTCACTCGAGGAACGAATCTACCCGATGAGAGGGTTAACTTCCCAAGTATTCAGAGAAGCTGGCCCTGCAGCCATTTTTTTATATTCTGGGGAGGAATTTTTCTGGTTGTACAGTAGTGGCCAAAATTGTGGAAACCTTTTGGGAAAAAAGAGTCTTCTTTGCAAGAAGGTGAGCAAAACTCAATTAACAACATGTTATTTTTCCCAACAGAGCCTCTATTTATCACAGAGCCCAGAGTCGCTTTTTAAGGGAGATAGACATTTTCTAAATTTGATATATATTTTATTTGAGGGAATCAACTATTGTTGTTGTTGTTAATTGCGAAGTCGTGTCCGACCCATCGCGACCCCATGGACAACGTTCCTCCAGGCCTTCCTGTCCTCTACCATCTTCTGGAGTCCATTGAAGCTCACGCCTCCTGCTTCAGTGACTCCATCCAGCCATCTCATTCTCTGTCGTCCCCTTCTTCTCTTGCCCTCCATCTTTCCCAGCATTAGGCCCTTCTCCAGTGAGTCCTTCCTTCTCATTAGGTGGCCAAAGTACTTGAGTTTCAACTTCAGGATCTGGCCTTCTAAAGAGCAGTCGGGGTTGATCTCCTCCAGGACTGACCGGTTGGATCGCCTTGTAGTCCAGGGGACTCGCAGGAGTCTTCTCCAGCACCAGAGTTCAAAGGCCTCCATTCTTTGGCGCTCAGCCTTTCTTATGGTCCAACTTTCACAGCCGTACATTGCAACTGGGAAAACCAAAGCCTTGACTATACGCACTTTTGTTGGCAGGGTGATGTCTCTGCTTTTTAGTATGCTGTCTAGATTTGTACTATTTCAACTATTAAGAGCTACTTAAAGTTTCTTTAGAAAGGGCACCGCCTGCCTCCTGATTTTTAGCTACTATAGACTAACACAGCACTTTTACAAGGTCCCTAAACTCCAGACATACTTGTGCCCTCCTGATTTATTTATCTTTTTTACCTACTTACAGCAGTGGCCAAAATTGTGGAAATCTTTTGGGAAAAGTGTACAGTAGAAATGCCACCTTTGGTTAAGTTTCCACCCATTTTTCTTCTCATTTCTTTATAACTGTAGCCTTGTTCGCTTAATACTATTTTACATCGCTTTCTGGGCGACCCGTCAACTCTTTGCCCCATGACTTTAATTTTATTACGTTTTACAAGCTCACTCAATGAAAGAACACAAAAAAACCCCAACCAACTTGATAGCCATCACACAACACACTGACAAATGTCCTCCTCTCGGCTTCAATATATGACATCCATCACCGAATCCTACTGTGATCTGATTGGCTCATGGCCAAAACAAGAGGACACCCGATTGGCTCTCTAAACACTCATGCTCATTGGCTACCATCAGGTGAAGGAAAGCTACCTGAGATCAACCTGAGCAAGTTGTGCTTCCCTTTTCTGGTTATTTGGCTACAACTTTTCACAGTACAGATAATCAAACAAACTTTGTTGCATTACATTCTTGATTAAATGATTTTTCCACTGATATATAGTTTTATGGTACTACTCTAAAAAAAGGGGGTGTTATTAGCCACCCAACCTCAAAAATACACTTTTCCCAATTTTGTCCACTACTGTACTTGGTTTATGACCTGAATTCTCAATCAGAATAGTGCTGGAAGGGAACCCTTGAGATCATCTAGTCCAGGGCTTTTCAATCTTTTCACCCATATTACCACTTTTAGGATATGGCAACATCCAAGTACCACCAGTCGCCTAGCAAGGTGTCAAATATTTGATGACCCATAAAAAAAAAAGGAAAAAAGGGATAAAGTACAGGTAGTCCTCGACTTACAACAGTTCGCTTAGTGACTGTTCGAAGTTACAACAGAGGCACTGAAGAAAGCGACTTATGACCATTTTTCACACTTATGACCGCTGCATCATCCCCAGGGTCATGTGATTTACATTCAGATGCTTGGCAACTGACTCGTATTTATGATGGTCGCAGTGTCCCCCAGGTCATGTGACCCCCTTTTGCGACCTTCTGACCAGCAAAGTCTATGGGGGGAGCCAGGCTCACTTAACAACTGTGTTGCTAATTTAACAACTGCAGTGATTCACTTAACAAATGTGGCAAAGAAAGTCATCAATTGGGGCAAAACACACTTAACAAATTTCTCCCCCTCCTCCTTTTATATCTTCTCACCCTTCTTTTATATCCTTTCTCTCCCCTCCTTTTATATTGTCTCTTCTCTCCCCTTTTATATCCTCCTCTCCACTCCTTCTATATCTTTTCTCCCCTTTTATATCCTCTCCCCTCCTTCTTTTATATCTTCTCTTCTCACCCTTTTTATATCCTCCTCTCCACCCCTTCTATATCTTTTCTCCCCTTTTATATCCTCTCCCCTCCTTCTTTTATATCTTCTCTTCTCACCCTTTTTATATCCTTTCTCTCCCATTTTATATCCTCCTCTCCACTCCTTCTATATCTTTTCTCCCCTTTTATATCCTCTCCCCTCCTTCTTTTATATCTTCTCTTCTCACCCTTTTTATATCCTTTCTCTCCCATTTTATATCCTCCTCTCCACCCCTTCTATATCTTTTCTCCCCTTTTATATCCTCTCCCCTCCTTCTTTTATATCTTCTCTTCTCACCCTTTTTATATCCTTTCTCTCCCATTTTATATCCTCCTCTCCACTCCTTCTATATCTTTTCTCCCCTTTTATATCCTCTCCCCTCCTTCTTTTATATCTTCTCTTCTCACCCTTTTTATATCCTTTCTCTCCCATTTTATATCCTCCTCTCCACTCCTTCTATATCTTTTCTCCCCTTTTATATCCTCTCCCCTCCTTCTTTTATATCTTCTCACCCTTTTTATATCCTTTCTCTCCCATTTTATATCCTCCTCTCCACCCCTTCTTTTATCTTTTCTCCCCTTTTCTCTCCCCTTTCTTTTATATCTTCTCTTCTCACCTCTTTCATATTCTCCTCTCCACCCCTTCTTTTATATCTTCTCACCCTTCTTTTATATCCTTTCTCTCCCCTCCTTTTATATCGTCTTTTCTCTCCTTCTTTTATATCCTCCTCTCCACTCCTTCTTCTATATCTTTTCTCCCCTTCTTTTATATCCTTTCTCTCCCTTCTTTTATATCTTCTCTTCTCACCCTTTTTATATCCTTTCTCTCGCCTCCTTTTATATCCTCCTCTCCACCCTTTTATCTTTTCTCCCCTTTTCTTTCTCTCCTCTCCTTTTATTTCCTTTCTCCCCTTTATATTTTCTCTTCTCTCCCCTTTTTAAATCTTCTCTCCCCTACTTTTACATCATCTCTTCTCTCCCCTCCTTCTTTTATATTCTCCTCTCCACTCCTTCTATATCTTTTCTCCCCTTTTATATCCTCTCCCCTCCTTCTTTTATATCTTTTCTTCTCACCTTTTATATCCTCTCCCCTCCTTTTATATCCTCCTCTCCACCCCTTCTTTTATATCTTTTCTTCTCACCTTTTATATCCTCTCCCCTCCTTTTATATCCTCCTCTCCACCCCTTCTTTTATATCTTTTCTCCCCTTTTATATCCTTTCTCTCCCCTCCTTTTATATTTTCTCATCTCTCCCTTTTATATCTTCTCTCCCCTCCTTTTATATTGTCTCTTCTCCCCTCCTTTTATACCCTCCTCTCCAGTCCTTCTATCCTTTCTCCCCTCCTTTATATCCTCTCCCTTTTTATATCTTCTCTTCTCACTCTTCTTTTATATCCTTTCCCTCCTCCTTTTATATCGTCTCTTCTCTCCCCTTTTATATCCTTTCTCTGCCTTTACATCCTTTCTCCCCTTTTTATCTTCTCTTCTCTCCCCCTTCTTTATATCCTTTCTCTCCCCTCCTTCTTTTATATCCTCACTTCTCCCCCCTTACACTTTTTTATACTTCCCCCCTTGCACTTTTTTATACACTTTTTTCCCCAGTGCTTTTTCAACCGCCATACGGGAACCCTCTGCCAGGTGCCAACGTACCACCAGTGGGACGCCTGCCAACGGTTGAAAAGCCCTGCTCTAGTCCAACCCCCTGCTGAAGCAGGAGACCTAAAACGAACAATTTGCCTGCACACCCAGACGCAGAGGAGGGTCTCTCGGAATCGCCAAAGAGGTGGGTCGTATTTTTTCCGTAAGTAGGGAGGGCCTTACCTCATCTGTATTTCCTTGCACCCATTTCTTCATTGCTTGTGAAAACATGGACCCTGGGAAGAGAAGGAGAAGAGCTGAGAAACATCGTGTTTTATGTAGTCCACATGACTAGCTGAGGAATTCTGGGAGTGGAAGTCCACCCCTCTTAAAGCATGCTGGCTGGGGGATTCTGGGAGTGGAAGTCCACCCCTCTTAAAGCAGGCTGGCTGGGGAATTCTGGGAGTGGAAGTCCACCCCTCTTAAAGCAGGCTGGCTGGGGAATTCTGGGAGTGGAAGTCCACCCCTCTTAAAGCAGGCTGGCTGGGGAATTCTGGGAGTGGAAGTCCACCCCTCTTAAAGCAGGCCAGCTGGGGAATTCTGGGAGTGGAAGTCCACCCTTCTTAAAGCATGGTGGCTGGGGAATTCTGGGAGTGGAAGTCCACCTGTCTTAAAGCAGGCCGGCTGGGGAATTCTGGGAGTGGAAGTCCACCCCTCTTAAAGCAGGCTGGCTGGGGAATTCTGGGAGTAGAAGCCCACCCCTCTTAAAGCAGGCTGGCTGGGGAATTCTGGGAGTGGAAGACCACCCCTCTTAAAGCATGCTGACTGGGGAATTCTGGGAGTGGAAGTCCACCCCTCTTCAACCTGCTAAGGCTGAGAAACTTTGGCTTAGGAGAATCTTGAGGAGGAAGAGGCAGCTGACCTTTGGACTTCTTGATGTCCGGTTCTGGCTCCGATTCTCGAATGAACTGGCCCAGGTTGCTCACACGGCCAAACGTCATCTTCCTGAAGCGGGAGGAAGAGCGGCTTATAAGCTCTGGGAGAGGGGTTAGGGTTGCAGCCGAGATGGCAGGTCCACGGCAAAGGAACTGGCCAGGTTTCCCCCCCACCTCCTTGCAGGCTCAAATCACACCTGTTTGCCTGGAGGGCCTATTATTCTTTCCCCATTTCAGAGAAGGAAACCTTGTTCTCCCACCTTCACGCAAGGGGAAAAGCAATTTAAAGCTGACCACGGGGGAAACAGGGACTTGAGCAAGACTTGAACAGCCCGTCGCTTGAAGGAAGTGGAAACCCAATGGTCGTAAGTGCGAGGACTGGCGTTAAGTAGCTTTTCCCAGCACTGTCGTCCCTTTGAACAGAGGCTAAAGAAACGGTCCTACAGTTGGGGACTATAGTAGTGGCCGAAATTGTGGAAAACCTTTTGAGAAAAGTGTATTTTTGGAGGTTTGATGGCTAATAACACCCCTTTTTTTGGGGGGGGGAGTAGTTCCATAAAATTATATATCAATGGAAAGATAATTTAATCAAGAACATCATGCAACAAACATTGTTCAATTATCTGTACTGTATTCTATGAAAAGTGAGAGCCAAATAACCAGAAAAAGGAAGCACAACTTGCTCAGGTTGATCTCAGGTAGCTTTCCTTCACCTGATGGTAGCCAATGAGCAGGAGTGTTTAGAGAGCCAATCGGGTGTCCTTTTCTTTTGGCCATGAGCCAATCAGATCACGGTAGGATTCAGTGATTGATGTCATGTATTGAAGCCGAGAGGAGGACATTTGTCAGTGTGTTGTGTGATGGCTATTAAGTTGGTTGGGGTTTTTTTGTGTTCTTTCATTGAGCGAGGTTGTAAAACGTAATAAAATTAAAGTCATGGTGCAAAGAGTTGACTGGTCGCCCAGAAAGCAATGTAAAATAGTATTATTAAGCAAACAAGGCTACAGTTATAAAGAAATTAGAAGGAAAATGGGTGGAAACTTAACCAAAAAGTGGCATTTCCACTCTACACTTTTCCCAAAAGGTTTCCACAATTTGGGCCACGACTGTACTCCTATTGTCATAAGGTAGAACAATTCAATCCCCAGATCTGTCAGTTCTTACCCTGAAGAAAATCAAGATGGGATTGCCTTGAGTTTCTTTCTCACCTTCCCTTCTAAATCCTTCCTTTTCCCTTAACAGCTTTCTCAACCTCGGCTCTAGATTGTTTGACCGGGAAGGGGCCATCCGGATGTGAGGTTAAAACCAGACAGGCATTCTAAAAGCAACAGGCTCATCCCAGGGTTTTTTTTTGTAACCCACAAATTGATCTCTTTTCTGCTGGCTGGAGAACTAGCTGCATTTGTGCTCAGCTGCCACTCGGCACGACAAAAAAACAAAAAACACCTTACCCAGCGTAGGTCCGCTGATACAGAGACTCGGGGTCCAGGCTGGCAGCATCGACAATTATTGCTTCATCAAAGTTTTTCAGGATTTTTATGCTGGCCTTTTTGAGGCTGGGCTGTGATTATGATCCAGAGAATGAGAAGAGGAAGGAAAAAAAAAAGAAAAGAAAAAAGGACCTCATATAACTGTAATTTGGACTTAACTTTTCATAAAAGATCTATCTATCTATCTATCTATCTATCTATCTATCTATCTATCTATCTATCTATCTCTATCATCAATCTCTATATCTATCATCAATCTCTGTATCTATCTCTGTATCTATCTATCTATCATCAATCTCTATATCTATCTATCATCAATCTCTATCAATCTATTTCTTTCTATCTATCTATCATCTATCTATCATCAATCTCTATCATCAATCTATATCTATCTATCTATCTATCTATCTATCTATCTATCTATCTATCTATCTACTTTCTCTCTCTATAGCTATCATGTATCTCTCTCTCTATATATATATAATTGTCTGTCTGTCTGTCTGTCTGTCTATCTATCTATCTATCTAATCTGCCTACTTACCTGTCAATCTCTTTCTCTCTCTCTCTACCTACCTGTCTGTCTATCTCTGTCTGTCTGGATTTCTCTGGCTTACCTGTGTCCTCAGGGTCACCTGAGTGGTGCAAATGGGTGTGGAGCCTCTTTGGAACTGCGGAAAGGACCGTGTTGTAGACTGGAGATAGATGATGTTATATCCCTCCCCCTCTGTTGACGGAGGGCTGTTCAATTTTGACATAGATACCCTCTTTGACCCCTTTTTCAAACCAGTGGTCCTCTCTATCCAACACAGAACAAACCCAACAGGAGAAGAGTCAGCCGTCCATCTGCATTTAAGAGACGAAGGCCGCTCTTTCGAAGACAGCAAAGTCCACATTTTGGACAGAGAAGACGGCTGGCTTGAAAGAGGGGACAAAGAGGCCATCTAGGTCAAGATTGAGCAGCCCTCCCTCAACAGAGGGGGAGGGACAGGACATCATCCATCTCCAGTCTACAACACGGTCCTTTCAGCGATTCCAAGGAGACTCCACACCCATTTGCACCACTCAGGTGACCCTGAGGGGACAGGTAAGCCTCCAGATGGCCTCAACGACTCTCTAAAAGAATGCAAATGACCAGCTGTCTGCAAGGAGTATAAATCCTTCCATTCCCCCACCATCCGGTCACAGCTGAAGAAGCTTCTTGGATGAGAAGCGAAACGCCTTCAAAGAAAAACAAGAAAGTCCAGTTGCCTCCTGAAAAAAGCACCTTTGGGACAACCCTGACCTGGATGGCTGAGAACATCCATGGATAAAAACGAAACACCCATGTGATCATCCCCGTACGACAGACACATAATGTTCCCTGATGGGCGGTGCCGGAGAAGTTGGCTCGACCTTCAGAGCCATCTTTTCTCATTTTAATTGTCACTCTCGGCTTTTAGGCTGAATTTTCTCCTAGTTAACTGACTTCACGGACTAACAGTCCAGAGCAGAGTCCCCCAAATCTTTGGGCACCACCAGGGACCGGCTCCATGGAGAGGTTTTTCCACGGACCGGAAAGTGCGTGGTTTTGTATGCTGCCTGCATCCCAAGGATGGGGCTTTGCTTGTTTGTGTGGACCGGTTGCTGACATTCTGCGGCCCGGTACCGATCCATGCACTGGGGGTTGGGGACCTGTCATTGATGATAGATTGAGATAGATAGATGATAGAAAGATAAATAAAGGATAGAAAGATGACAGACTGTTAAATGATAGATAGATATATAGATAGATATGAATAGATAAATAAGTATTAGATGAATAGATAGAGAGGGTAGATAAAGAGACAGGCAGGCAGACAGACAGATAAATGATAAAGGATAGAAAGATGACAGACTGATAAATGATAAATAGATATGGATAGATAAATAAGTAGTAGATGAATAGATAGATAGAGAGAGTAGATAGATAGGCAGGCAGCAAGGCAGATAGATAAACGATAAAGGATAGAAAGATGACAGACTGATAAATGATAGATAAATAGATATGGATAGATAAATAAGTAGTAGATGAATAGATAGAAAGAGAGAGAGGGTAGATAGATAGATAGATAGATAGATAGATAGATAGATAGATAGATAGATAAGATAGGTAGGTAGGTAGATAATGATTAGATAGACAGACATGAAAGAAATAGACAATGGGGAGGTAGGATAGATATAGAGATACAGAGAAAGAGAGAGAAATAGACAGAAATAGATAGGAGAGAGGTAAGGATGAATAGAGATAGATAGATAGATAGATAGATAGATAGATAGATAGATAGAAGACATAGATAGGCAATGGAGAGGTAGGATAAGCAGAGATAGAGCTACAGAGAAAGAGATAGAAATAGACCAGTGATTCTCAACCTTTCTAATGCCGTGACCCCAAAATACAGTTCCCCATGTTGTGGTGACCCCCAAGTGGGTGTGGCCACCAATAAGAGGGAGTAGGACAGCTAGGGAAAAGGGAAAAAAATGGCAGACAGTGTGGTTTGGTGACCCCTGTGAAATGGTCATTTGACCCCAAATGGGGTCCCGACCCACAGGTTGAGAACCACTGAAATAGACAAATAGATAGGAATGAGAGACCCTCTGGTCCAGAGGACCTTATCAAAAGTTAAGCCATCAGAGCTACTAAGAAGAGG
Organism: Crotalus tigris; assembly: GCF_016545835.1. NCBI lineage: Eukaryota > Metazoa > Chordata > Lepidosauria > Squamata > Viperidae > Crotalus > Crotalus tigris. Next base: position 365,307 of record NW_024097522.1, read on the forward strand.
CAGACAAAGAACCCGGAGGAAGACTTAGGGCAGACAGCTGAGGAATTCTGGGAGTTGAAGTCCACAAGTCATAAAAGGGCCAAGCTGGAAGACCCCTGACTTAGGGGTTTTTGGGAGGTGGGGAAAAAAGGAGACCAACAAGTATCAACTGAGCACCTGGGAAGTAGCCCCGCTGTCCGCAGCACCCGTGTGGGAATAGTGATCGGAAGTATTGCCGAGACCGTGGACGTTCAGGGTGAGACCGCCACCTCCGCTGGCAAACTCATCTCCCCGGACCGAATGGATGAGGTCGTTCAAGTATTTGTAATAAAGGTTGCTGGACAGGAAGCTGGGTAAGAAAACCTGCGAGACGGGAGAGAAAAGTAGCGTGTGGAAATGACAAAGAGAATATGGGTAGCTCGGAGTGGAACGTGGCTTCCTCTAAGCTGGGCTAGTTTTTTTTTTGTTTGGTTTGGTTTTGCAGACGTTTCATGACCCAGGTGGGTAACATCATTAGGGCTAGAAGGCAGTGGAGTTGGCAGAGTGAAAGAGAAGGAGAAGGGGAGGGCAAGGGGGAGGAGGAGGAGGAGGAGGAGGAAGGGGGAGACTGTGGGGTCCTTGGTGCTCTCTGAGCCTGGTGGTTTTCTTGCAGACATTTCATGATCCAACTAGGGAACATCATCAGTGCTAGAAGAGAGGTGGAGGAGGAGGAGGAGGAGGAGGAAGCAAGGAAGGAAGGAAAGGACTGTGGGGTCCTTGGGGCTCTCTGAGCCTGGTGGTTTTCTTGCAGACGTTTCATGACCCAACTAGGAAACATCATCAGTGCTAGAAGAGAGGAGGAGGAGGAAATAATGGACTGTGTGGTCCTTGGTGCTCTCTGAGCCTGGTGGTTTTTCCTGCAGACGTTTCATGAACCAAGTAGGGAACATCATCAGTGCTAGAAGGAGGGAGGAGGAGGAGGAGGAGGAAATGGACTGTGGGGTCCTTGGTGCTGTCTGAGCTGGGTGGATTTCTTGCAGACATTTCATGACCCAACTAGGGAACATCATCAGTGTCAGAAGGGAGTGGGGTTTGTGGTGGTGGTGGTGGAAGAGAAGGAGGAGGAGGAGGAGGAGGAGAACTGTGGGGTCCTTAGCGTTTTCTGAGCTTGATGGTTTTTTTTGCAGACGTTTCATGACCCAGCTAGGTAACATCATCAGGGCTCGAGGGGAAGGAGGTCCTGAAACCAATCTTTGCAATGTCTGGTTAAACACGGTTCACAGGTGATAGAAAAATTATTTCTCTGCCAATGGTGGCAGAAACAGCTCACCTTACATAAAAAGGACAGTTTCTGAACCTCAACAATTTTTAAGACAGGTGGACTTCAACTCCCAAAATTCCTCAGCCAGTATATCTTACGTCATACTAATGGGGAATTCTGGGAGTGGAAGTCCACCCATCTAAAAAGATGCTGAGATTGAGACACACCGAGATAAAAAAAAACAACAATAAAAATGCCACAGGCTGATCTAAATCCCTGTCAAGCAGCCTGCACAGCCGAACCATGCTCAAGGCTCCTTAACCAGATCCCTCCAAGTCCTGTCGGACTATTTCAGGCTGCTCCTGAGGGGCCTTTGTCACCATTCTCACACACACCCCACACACTTGAATTGAGGCCTGGTATTCTACCACAGGAGCAATTAGCAAGCATATTGATCCAGATCCAGCATAGGAATAGGTAAGAAACCAGACCGTTTGAAGTGCCAATCAACAAGAGAACCAACCAGCTGCTCAGAATTCCAATATAGCTACAAACAAACAAAAAAACAAACAACCGCACAACCAACTGACCACACTGGCACACTTATAAGCTAAGGCAGGGGTCTTCAAACCTGGCCATTTTATGACTTGTGGACTTCAACTCCCAGGATTCTGGGATTGGAAGTCCATAAGTCTTAATTTGGCCAAGTTTGAAGACCCCAGAGCTAACATCAGCAGCAGGATGTTCTTCTTCCTATTCTCCTTAGCTCAGGGGTCTTCCAACTTGGCCCTTTTATGACTTGTGGACTTCAACTCCCAGAATTCTGAGCCAGCATGAGGGAAACTTTGGCCCCTTCATGACTTGTGGACTTCAACTCCCAGAATTCCTGAGCCAGGCATGGGGGGAACTATGGCCCCCTCATGACTCGTAGACTTCAACTCCCAGAATTCCTGAGCCAGCATGAGGGAAACTTTGGCCCCCTCATGACTCGTGGACTTCAACTCCCAGAATTCCTGAGCCAGGCATACTGAGGGGAAAGGGAGAGGCTTCCAAGCTGAGCCATGCTGGAGCAGGAATTCTGGGAGTTGAAGTCCACCAGTCACGAAGAGGCCAAAGTTTCCCTCATGCTGGCTGAGGAATTCTGAGAGTTGAAGTCCACAAGTCATGAAGGGGCCAAAGTTTCCCCCATGCTGCCTCAGGAATTCTGGGAATTGAAGTCCACAAGTCCTGAGGGGCCATATTTCCCCCATGCTGGCTCAGGAATTCTGGGAGTTGAAGTCCACCAGTCACGAAGGGGCCAAAATTTCCCTCATGCTGGCTCAGGAATTCTGGAAGTCCACAAGTCATAAAAGGGCCAAGTTGGAAGACCCCTGAGCTAAGGAGAATAGGAAGAACATCCTGCTGCTGCTCAGGGGTCTTCAAACTTGGCCAAATTAAGACTTATGGACTTCAACTCCCAGAATCCTGGGAGTTGAAGTCCACAAGTCATAAAAGAGCCAAGTTTGAAGACCTCTGAACTAGACCTTCAAATATTGAGTGAGAAGGACCCCAGCCAGCAGAATTCTGGGAGTTGAAGTCCACAGATGCTGTCTGTGGCATTCTGAGAGTTGAAGTCCACAAGTCATAAAAGGGCCAGGCTGGAAGACCCCTGAACTAGACCTTCAAATATTGAGTGAGAAGGACCCCAGCCAGCAGAATTCTGGGAGTTGAAGTCCACAGATGTTGTCTGTGGCATTCTGGGAGTTGAAGTCCACGAGTCATAAAAGGGCCAAGTTTGGAAGACCCCTGAGCTAAGGAGAATAGAAGAACATCCTGCTGATGAATTCTGGGAGTTGAAGTCCACACGTCTTAAAGTGGCCAGGTTCGAAGGCCCCCGGGTTAGCTAGTTCTGCTAACGAAACGTTCAGAAATGGAAAGAAGCGTGGAGAGCAAAAACCGCGGCCGAAATCTAAAAACTCCGAGGCGCGAGTGTTCTCTCTTCCTTCATTCCCACCTTCTCCATGGTGGTCCAGGCCTGTCTCAGCGGAGTGGTGAAGCAGTTGGGGAGTGGTCCGCCTTCCCTGCAGATGTTGGACTCAATTTCCAACCGTACGGAGTCATCGAACCCGAGAGGATGAGTGGATTGAAGAGAGAAGTACCTGGGTTTTTTTGGGGAGGAGGGAAGGAAGAGGGTGGTGGGCAGGCAGAGAAAGAGAGAGAGAGAGAGAGAGAGAGAATGGTCAGATTTGAGACCCCAAAGGTGAAAAAGAGCTTTTCCAACTTCGTTTTTTTTGCTCCCTCGGTGGATGGTGTTTTGTCAATCTGGGGCGGGTGTCGGGAGGGGAGGACGGAGTGAAACAGTGACACCCCCCCACCACCCTTCTAGCATTGAGACTACAGGTGGTCCTTGACTTATGACCACAACTCCACCCAGTTTTTCTGTGGTTCAGTGGGTTTTTGCCCCATTTTACGACCTTCCGTGCCAGGGAACCACAGCAGTGGTTAACACGATAATAACATCGTGGTTAAGTGAATCTGGCTTCCCCATGGAAATAATAATAATAATACTAATAATGCTAATAACTACTACTAATAATAATCTGCCTATCCCAGGTCCTACTCGATAGGTGGACAAAATGCCAAATCCAGTCTGAACATCGGGCTGACTATGCAATGATTATTATTATTAATAATAAGAATAAAGTTGGAAGGGACCTTGGAGGTCATCTAGCCTGACCCCCTGCTCAGGCAGGAAACCCTATCCCATTTCAAACAAATGGCTGTCCACTCTCTTCTTAAAAACCTCCAGTGTTGGATCATTCACAGCTTCTGGAAGCAGGTTGTTAATAATAATAATAATAATAATAATAATAATAATAATAATAAAGTTGGAAGGGACCTTGGAGGTCATCTAGCCTGACCCCCTGCCCAGGCAGGAAACCCTATCCCATTTCAGACAAATGGCTGTCCACTCTCTTCTTTTAAAACCTCCAGTGTTGGAGCATTCACTGCTTCTGGAGGCAGGTAGTTCCACTGGTGAATTGTTCTCACGGTCGGAAAGTTTTCTCCTTTGATTGTCAGAAGGTGGCAAAAGGGGGGGGGAACGTGACCCCGGGACACTGCAGTGGCCATCAATATGAGCCTGTTGCCAAGCGTCTGGTTTTGGTCATGTGACCAGGAGGCTGCCACGACAGTCGTTAAGTGTGAAAAATAATCATAAGCCGCCGAAGGCGATCGGGTGACTCTGGGACACTGGATCTCAGCCTGCTTTCACCAGGGCTGGCCAGATGCAAAGTAAGGGGTGAGGAGGGGGGATGAGAGAGAGAGGTGTAAGTAAGAAGGAGGCTCACTTATCATACAGAATCATGGCATCGTTCTGGGCCTCCTGCCCGTCATACTGGCCCTCTTTGGATGCCAGCTGGGACTGGAAATTGTCTGCTGCCAGCCAGAACTGCAGGATGTTCACAGCATCTTCTTTCTCCATGAACTGGGAAAAATAAATCAGACAGATGTTGGAAATGCAAACATAAGTCAGGCCCTTATTACCACGTGACAAAGTAAAGAGTTATTGGAAAAAGATAACATATTTGGCTAGGAAGGAGGTTGGGAAAGAAAACACGTAGATTTTAAACCTGCACTTTTTTTTTTTAATTAGTAATAATGCCAGAAAAGACTAACAAACAAAGCTTATGTTTGATTTTGCGTGCCACAACAGCGGCCAGAATTATATTCGCGCACTACTGGAAAAAAAAACAAAGGAATGTCATCAGATGAAGAAATAATCATAATAAAAAAAATACTAGAATGCGCAGAGATGGAGTGTGAGACTGAAAGAAAAAGAAGAAACGGAATGTCGTCCCGTCTGGGACTTATTTTATCGATGGCTAGAGGGAAGAATAAAGGATTAGGAATTAAATATGTATCATTAGTGAATGTAAACTCAAGACAGCACGTTGGTTGAAAAATTATTACTGAATGTATGGGGAGGGGGAGAAATCAATAAAAACTTCAAAAAAAAAAAAGAAAATCAGGAAAAGGTGAGCGCAAAGGTTCCTCCGTGGAGGGCTAAAATTCGGTGTGGGGGGGGGAAAGGACAAGGGGGAAGAATGGGCGGGAAGGGAAAGGAGAGGGAAGGAAAACAAAAGGAAAGGAAAGGAAAGACAGAAGGAGGGAAAGAGGGGGAAAAGGAAGGAAAGGGAAAGGAAGCAGGAAGGAAGAGGGAAGGGAAGGGAAGGGAAAGAAAAGGGAAGAAATGGGAACGGAAGGGAAGGGAAGGAGAATAAACCAGAATTGGGCATTCTAGACCAGGGCTTTTCAACCAGGATATGCATAAATCAAAATTTATGGATACATGTAAGAAAGTTATTTTTGATTTAATCGATATAAGAATTGGATTAATTTAAAGATGAGACAGTAAATACTAAGGGGAAAAGAAAGGAAACATTTAATATAACAGTTTGAGATCTGCACTAAAGACATTTGTATGTTATTGAATTATTGACCAACTCAGCCGCCACGTTGCTTTTCAAATATTTAAATGTAAAACTAGAACAGGGCTTTTCAACCAGTGGTACGGGTACCACCTCTGGTCCATTGGCACCTGGCAGGGGGTACGCAACCATCCCAGAAAAGTGGTAGCGGGGGAGGGGAATGAGCTGAACCGGTGGCAGCACCACACAAGCCTGAGCGAGAGACGGCTGGAGCTGCAGGGCTGTCAGGGCTCAGCGGAAGCGCCAGGATGAGTGCCGCTTTCCAGCTGATTGGTGCTTCTTCAGGGCTGTCAGGGCTCAGTGGAAGCGCCAGGATCAGCGCCAGGCTCCAGCTGGAGCTCAGCACTGATCCTGGTGCTTCTGCTGAGCCCAGAAGAAGCGCCGATCAGCTGGAATGTTGCAGCCTCTCCAGGGTCTTGTGATTTACATTCAGATGCTTGGCAACGGATTCATATTTATGACGGTCACAGTGTCCCAGGGTCATGTGAAGTGACCAAAACCTGCTGCAACCACCCAGCAGACGGGGGGAATAAAAACCAACCCCCCCCACCCCACCCCCACTGCCAATCCTCAACAGAAATGCTCCCAACAATGAAAACCTCGGACAGGAGGAAGAGCGCCATCGGGCGGGCAGGCAGGTGTCTTGCTCGGCTGGGGCTTGGGGGGCACTTTTTTCAGTGCCGTTGTAACTTTGAACAGTCACTAAGCGAACTGTTGTAAGTCGAGGACTACCTGTACTTTATCACTTTTTTCCTTTTTTTTTTTTTTTTGGTCATCAAGTTTTTGACACCTTGCTAGGTGACTGGTGGTCCTCGGATGTTGCCATATCCTAAAAGTGGTATAGTGGGTGAAAAGGTTGAAAAGCCCTATTCTACGGAAGGGAAGGAAAGGGAAGGGAAAGGAAGGGAAGGAAAGGTTAGGAGGAGGAGGGGAATAAATCAGAATTAGTCATTCAAGGGAAGGGAAGGGAAGGGAAAGAAAGGGAAGGAGAAAGCAATAGTAAATGAAAGGCAGAGGGAAGGAAGGATGGAAGTAAGGTAGTGGCGTGGAGGAAATGGAAAGGAAATGGAAAGGAAAGACAGAGGGAAAGAAACAGGCGAGAAAGAAAAGAAAGGAAAGGGGAAAGAAAAGGAAGGAAAGAGTTAAGAGCAGAGGGAAGCGAAGGGAGAGGGAATGAAAGAGGGAAGGAAAGAAGGAAGAAAAAGGAAAGGAAGGGAAGGCAGAGGGGGGAAGGGAAGGGAGAAAGGAAAGGGAAGAACAGGAAGGATGGAAGAAAGAAAGAAAGAAAGAAAGGGAGGAAGGAATGGGAAAGGAAAACAAGGAAAAAAAGAAGGAAGGCAGAGGAACAGGGAAAAGGAAAGAAGGGAAGGAAGGAAGGGAAGAAAAAGAAAGGAAGGAAGCAGGAGAAGGGAAGGAGAGCAGATAAGGAGGGAGACCCACAGTATTGAATAACTGGAGGTTGTATAAATATTTATAGAAGTATATACCGAGAAGGTTAGATAAACAGAAGTATTAATGTAAGAGAAAATTAATCTTATTGTATATAATACAGATAGGGAAATTTGGAGAGAGGAGTTGCTCGGACATTACCCCTGAATGGTATCTGAAGAGGGATGGGAGGGAAGAAAGGAGAGGAGAGAGAAAAGAGTGAAGGAGGGGAGAAGGAAGTAGGAAGGATGGAGGAGAAGAGGAGAAGTGGGGAGAAAAGGGAGGAGAGTGGTGAAGGGAAGAGAAGAGGAAGGGAAGTAGGGAAGAGAAAAAAGGGAGAAAGAAGGTAGAGAAGGAGGAGTGTGGATACAGTGAAAGGGGAAATGGGTGAGCAACACCAAAAGTCATGTGTACGTATTTATTTCATTTTATTAAAAGTATCTTATATATGAATGTAAAAAGAAATGTATGTTAATATCTGATAAAGATCACGGTATATATGTATGGGGGAGAGTTTGGAAAAATAAAAAATTATTATTATAAAAAAAAATATGCACCTTTGAAACTGTCGTAACATTAAGCTCCCGAATAAAAGATTTGAACACGAAAAAAAGCTTCCCAGATCGACACGACGCTCTTTGTTACCCCGTCAGCGACACACACAGAGCGTGTGAAATCATGGGACAGGTTTCACAACCAGCAAACCGCACTACGAACACCTCCTAGGCAGAAAATAAAAATCTTTTGGGGTGGGGTGAGAAGTGACACGGCAACTTTTGACAACTCTCCAGACTCCTTCAACAGCTGCGAAAAGGATTCTGTCTGCCCTTAAATTAAACTTACAGGCTTTTCGCAGCCTCCGCCAGGCAGGAAAGATTCAGCGGCGAGCAGAGAATAACCGTTTTTTTTTTTTCAGGTGTGCAAAATCCACGTGCCGAGAGAACCAATTAATACAGGTAGTCCTCAACTTACGACCGCAACGGAGTCCAAGATTTCCGTTGCTAAGTGAGACATTTGTTAAAGAGAGCTTGGCTGCGTTTTTACGACCTTTCTCACCTTCTTAAAACCAGGGGTCTTCCAACTTGGCCCTTTTATGACTTGTGGACTTCAACTCCCAGAATTCCTCAGGCATGCTGGCTGAGTCCTCAAGTCATAAAAGGCACACCTGGCTGAGGAATTCTGGGAGTTGAAGTCCACAAGTCATAAAGGGCACGCCTGGCTGAGGAATTCTGGGAGTTGAAGTCCTCAAGTCATAAAAGGCACGCCTGGCTGAGGAATTCTGGGAGTTGAAGTCCTCAAGTCATAAAAGGCACGCCTGGCTGAGGAATTCTGGGAGTTGAAGTGCTCAAGTCATAAAAGGGCCAAGCTGGAAGACCCCTGTCTTAAACAAAGGACTGCAGTTGTTTAGTTAGTCACCCTCGTTGTTAAGTGAATCCCACTGACTTTGCGTGTGAGGTCGCAGAAGGGGGTCACGTGACCCCCGGGAACACTGCGACCGTCGTAAATACGAGTCAGTCGACAGGCGTCGGAATTTTGATCAGGTGACCCTGGGGAAGCTGCAACAGTCGTTAAGGGTGAAAAATGGTCATCAGTGACTTTTTTTCCCCAGCGCCATTTTAACTTTGAACAGTCACTAAACCAGCGGTTCTCAACCTATGGGTCGCGACCCCATTTGGGGTCGATCGACCATTTTTCGGGGGTCGCCAAAGAAGGCGATCTGCCATTTTCTCCCCTCAAGGGGCGGCGGCGCGCATGCGCAGAACGTTTGTGTGACGGGGGTCGCCGTCACACAAACGTTGAGAACCACTGCACTAAACAAACCGCTGAACTCAAGGACTATCTGTACACAGGTGTCCAATTTGTCGACTTTAAGACCCGCGGACTTCAACTCCCAGAATTCCCCAGCCAGTGTGCCTGGCTGAGGAATTCTGGGAGTTGAAGTCCACAAGGCTTAAAGCAGGGGTCTTCAAACTTGACCCTTTTATGACTTGTGGACTTCAACTCCCAGAATTCCCCAGCCAGCGTGCTTGGCTGAGGAATTCTGGGAGTTGAAGTCCACAAGTCATAAAAGGACCAAGGTGGAAGACCCCTGGCTTAAAGCTTGCAAAGATGAACACCCCTGGTCTACTATATCTTGGAGAGCGAAGAGATGAAAACAACATTGTGTGTGTGTGTGTGTGTGTGTGTGTGTGTGTGTAAAGTTATGAAGTTTGCTTTCACAACTAACCCTGAACTTTCAAGCACACACAACTGAGGTTAAAGTAGGGAGGACAACCGTCCTTACAGCGCTGTTGGGAAGATAAATTCCACCAGATTGTCACGAACCGAGACACCCAGAGTCACACTTTGAGAGTGTGATGTGTGTGTGTGTGTGTGTGTATAAACTGAAAATAACATTAAAACTAAAATTCTGCTAGGTTTCACCAAACGCGAGACCGCGAGAAGGGAAGGAAGTGCAATGAAAATTTTAAACCAGTCGGCATGTTTCAAATACTGTTGGGGAAAACCACCTTAAATAAGAATTTTAAACAGGGTCTATGACGAGGCAAAAAAGGTGACCCATTTGAAAAGAGCCTTTATACCAATGTGGTTATTATTGCAGAAATATTAGGGAAAAAATATCTATATTTCATTGTTATTTACCTAAATAATAAGAATTCTATTCATTCAAGGTTGGCGAAAGAGAGCATTTCTGGAAGAAGAAAACGTCAAGCAAAGCTATTTGGTGGACTACAGCAGGGCTTTTCAACCTTTTCACCTACTGTACCACTTTTAGAATACGGCAACATCCAAGTACCACCTGTCGCCTAGCAAGGTGTCAAAAATGTGATGACCAAAAAAAAAAAAAAAAAGGAAAAAAGTGATAAAGTACAGGTAGTCCTCGACTTACAACAGTTCGCTTAGTGACTGTTCGAAGTTACAATGGCACTGAAAAAAGTGCCCCCCAAGCCACAGCCGAGCAAGACACCTGCCTGCCCGCCCGGCGGCGCTCTTCCTCCTGTCCGAGGTTTTCATTGTTGTGAACATTTCTGTTGAGGATTGGCAGCGGGAGTGGAGTGGGGGGGTGTTGGTTTTCATCCCCCCCCCCCGTCTGCTGGGTGGTTGCAGCAGGTTTTGGTCACTTCCCATGACCCTGGGACAATGTGAATGTCATAAATATGAATCTGTTGCCAAGCATCTGAATGTAAATCACAAGACCCTGGAGAGGCTGCAACATTCCAGCTGATCGGCGCTTCTTCTGGGCTCAGCAGAAGCACCAGGATCAGTGCTGCTTTCCAGCTGGAGCCTGGCACTGATCCTGGCGCTTCCGCTAAGCTCTGACAGCCCCGAAGAAGCGCCCATCAGCTGGAGCCTGGCGCTGATCCTGGCGCTTCTGCTGAGCCCTGACAGCCCTGCAGCTCCAGCCGTCTCTCGCTCAGGCTTGTGTGGTGCTGCCACCGGTTCAGCTCATTCCCCTCCCCCGCTACCCCTTTTCTAGGATGGTCGTGTACCACCTGCCAGGTGCCAATGGACCACAGGTGGTACCCGTACCACTGGTTGAAAAGCCTTGATCTACAGAATTGTAGAAACTAATTGTTATTGATTGCTTTTTAAAATATAAACCCAGACAACACGATGTTTACCAAGGTGATTATGTAAATGAAAATAAAACATATTAAGGAGAAGAGGAGGAGGAGGAGGAGGAGAAGGAATGCCTCGTCTCACCTCGGAAAAATAAAAAAGGGCCGATTCGCAGAAGAGGATATCAGCTAGGTAGACGGTCCCGCTCGTCAGCACCTCAATCTGATATTTGCAGAAGTGATGGCTTCGCAGGAATTCGCTAAAGTGCCTATGAGAGGAGGGGAAAAAAGGGGGATATTCCAGCATCAGAAGCCAAGAAATCAGTTCCTTTCCCAGAATTACAGAGTTGGAAGGGTCCCTGGAGGTCATCTAGTCCAACCCCCTGCTCAGCCAGGAGAGCCTAAACCAGGGGTCTTTAAACTTGGCCCTTTTAATGACCTGTGGACTTCATCTCCCAGAATTCCTCAGCCAACGTGCATGCTGGCTGAGGAATTCTGGGAGTTGGAGTCCACAAGTCATAAAAGGGCCAAGCTGGAAGACCCCTGGCCTAAACCATTTGAGACAAATGGTTGTCCAGCCTCTTCTTAAAAACACATGGAACATACACAGCTTCTGGAGGCAAGCCATTCCATTGATTATTAAGAGAATCGTAACCCTGAAAAGGGACCTTGGAGGTCTTCTAGTCCAACCCCCTGCTCAGGCAGGAAAAACCCTATACCATTTCAGACAAACGGCTGTCCAGTCTCTTCTTAAAAACCTCCAGTGATGGCGCATTCACCGCTTCTGAAGGCAAGCTGTTCCACTGAATAATCAACACAGAATAACAAGAGTTGGAAGGGACCTTGGAGGTCATCTAGTCCAACCCCCTGCTCAGTCAGGAAGCCCTATACCATTTCAGATAAATGGTTGTCCAGTCTCTTCTTTAAAAAAAAACAAAACCCTCCAGTGATGAAGAACCCACAACCTTTGGAGGGAAGCCATTCCAGTGATTTAATCATTCTCACTGTTGGGAAATTCCTTTTTAATTTTAGATTGGATCTTCCTTTGATGCCAGAGTGGAGAGAAATCAGAGAGGAAGAATGACCTAGCAGGATATTTTTGAACATTTTTCCAGCAAAGGGTTAGGAGACTGGAGGCTAAAACATACAAGGAACGGTTGCTGGAATTGGGTAGGTCTAGTTTAATGAAGAGAAGGACGAAGGGGGACATGATAGCAGCCTTCCAGTATCTCAGGGGCTGCCCCAAAGAAGAGGGAATCAAGCTATTCTCCAAAGCACCTGAAGGCAGGACAAGAAGCAACGGATGGAAACTCATCAAGGAGAGAAACAACCTAGAACTAAGGAGAAACTTCCTGACAGTGAGAACAATTAACCGGTGGAACAACCTGCCTCCAGAAGTGGTGAATGCTCCAACACTGGAAGTTTTTAAGAAGAGACTGGACAACCATTTGTCTGAAATGGTATAGGATTTCCTGCCTGAGCAGGGGGTTGGACTCGATGACCTCCAAGGTCCCTTCCAACTTTATTCTTATTCTTATTACTTTCTTGCTATGGGCAGTCCTCAACATATGACCATGACGGAGCCTGCCTATTATGGTCGTATATGGGAAACTGTGAGCATCGTAGACCAAGATATGTCCAAAAATGCTAGAATTCCTGGAAGCCTGGCAGGCAGACCGATCGCTCATCAACAGGCATAAGAGATCAACAACATTTACCCGCCATTCAAGAGAGACAATAAAAAAAACAAAAAAACAAAAAAGGAAACAAAAAAGATGAAAACGCCTCCTTGTCAGCAATCGACACCCAGATGAGCAGAGATTAACCCCAAGGCTAGACCAACAATCAAGCAATAAGCAAGATCCCAGTCAAGGATAACAACTTGGACAGTCACATAGTAAACAACAACCTAATCAAGGGACCATTGAGAAGAAAACAGTCCCACCAACACTGACGGGAAAAGCCATTAGTATTTAAAATGAGAGCAAACCCCACTTCCTCCTAACACTGATGATGTTACCTAGTTGGGTCATGAAACGTCTGCAAGAAAACATCCAAGCTGAGAGAGCACTAAGGACCCCACAGTTCTTCTCCTCATCCTTCCCTTCCTCCTCCTCTTCACTCCTCCTCCTCCTCCTCTCCATAAACCCCTCCTTCCTTCTGGCACGGAGGATGTTCCCTAGTTGGGTCATGAAATGTCTGCAGGAAAACCATCAAGCTCAGAGAGCACCAAGGACCCCCCCCAGTCTTCCTCCTCTGCTCTGCAAACCTCATTCCTTTCTAGCACTGATGATGCTATCTAGTAGGGTCATGAAATGTCTGCAAGAAAACCACCCAGCTCAGAGAGCACCAAGGACCCCACATTCCTTCTCCTCCTTTCTAGCACTGATGATGCTCCCCAGTTGGGTCATGAAACATCTGCAGGAAAACAACCAAGCTCAGAGAGCACCAAGGACCCCCACAGTCCTCCTCCTCCTCCCTTCTAGCACTGATGATGTTACCTAGTTGGGTCATGAAACGTCTGCAGGAAAACCACCCAGCTCAAAGAGCACCAAGGACCCTACAGTCGTCCTCCTCCTCCCCCCCCTTCTAGCACTGAGGATGTTCCCTAGTTGGGTCATGAAACGTCTGCAGGAAAACCACCCAGCTCAGAGACCACCCAGGACCCCACAAGTCCAAATCTAGGAACAGGAGCGCGCACAGCTTCATTTGATTTCAAGAAGAGTCGACTTACTCTTGTTCCATGGCGCTAAACACCACGGACTGTGCCATGACGAAGCAGTTGGGGTCCACCCGTCCATCTTCCCCGCAGATCTTGGCTGAAAGTTCACCGGAAGACATTCCCGTTAGCGTCAAAGAGTTTACAGCAAAGGGAAAAAACAGAAGGCGACGTGCGGCTGGCCCACGTGCAAGCCGAAATGCAGAGCAGGCACTTTGGGGGGGGGGCAAGGGTTTGAAACAGGGGGTGGGGGCCAGGATGCTTCTCCTTGCCAGCCCCAACCTCCCCAAGTTTTGTTATCCCGCGAGACGGGAATGCGATGTCTTACCCACAATATCGTTTCTCATCAGCTCGGTAACCGGTATCGGCTTAGCAGCATCGGGAGATATATATTTGGTAAAGATGGTCACTGCATCCTGTTCAATACCTGGAGGGGGAGGGGGGAGAGAGAGAGAAAAGGGACAGTGGATTGGGCCCAGTTCTGCTACCGAACATCCAGACTCAGTCACGGTTTTTGTTGCCTGCAGCATCAACCTTGTCAACGCCCAAGCTTCCTCTTTTTTCTGCTATGTATTTAAGAGGGACAGTGATTAATATTTATATGGATTTATAGGTAAGGGCGTAGGCATGTACATATGTATGCATACAGCATGTTTATAGGTGTGTTATTCATGTGTACGCTTTGGAGAGCAGGCAGCAGAATTTGATTTTTAATGTGTGCCCACAGTAAAAAAAATGACAATAAATCTTATATCTTTTCTTATATCTCCTTATATTTTATCTTACATCTTATCTTATATTTTACATTATATCTTATTTTACATCTTACCTTATATTTTATATCTTATCTTTTATCTTATTTTACATCTTATCTTATATCTTACATTTCATATTTTATATCTTATCTTACCTCATCTTATATCTTCTTATATTTTCTTACATCTTATATCTTATCTTTTATATCTTATTATATCTTATCTTACATCTTATCTTATATTTTATTTTTATATCTTATATCTTTTATCTTATCTTATTTTACATCTTATATCTTATCTTACATCTTATCTTACATCTTATATCTTCTCTTTTATATCTTATTATATCTTATATCTTCTTACATCTTACCTTATATTTTATATCTTGTTATATCTTATATCTTATCTTATATTTTATATCTTATATTTTATATCTTATATCTTATCTTGTTTTACATCTTATATCTTATCTTAAATCTTATCTTACATCTTATATCTTATCTTATATTTTATTATATCTTATCTTACATATCTTATATTTTATATCATATATTTTATTTTATATCTTATCTTATTTTACATCTTACCTTATATCTTATCTTATATCTTACAGTCCAAATTTTATATCTTATCTTAAAATAACAACAACAACAACAACAACGAGAAAGAACTGGAGAAGATAACAAAATACGAAGACCTACAAATAGAAATAGAAAGACTGTGGCAAAAGCAAGCAAGGGTAGTACCAATAGTCATAGGCTCCTTGGGTGCAATCCCAAAACAACTGGAGCACCACTTGAACACCATTGGCATTGACAAATTCGCCATGAGTCAATTGCAAAAGGCGGCCTTACTGGGAACTGCTTCCATCCTGCGACGATATCTGTAATACCATCAAACATCCACATCTGCCTATCCCAGGAGCCAGTAAACAATGACTTAAATGGGTTTTGCCGGCATCTGCAGCCGGCTCATGGACTGCGTCACCGGTCCCGGCCGGTTAATTAGTGTTCCAGATGTTTCGCGGTCCATGAGCCGGCTGCAGATGCCGGCAAAACCCATTTAAGTCATCATTGTTTACTGGCTCCTTAGCCCTGATGATGTTTGGAGTTTCCAAACGAAAGCTTGGCAGCTTTTAGTAAAGTATATTTTTATATTTATACTCTCCTGGTGTTCGTATTTTATTTGTACCACAGACATGCCCAGGAGTCGTATTTTTATGCAAATTTTCCAGTACATATTTTATATCTTGTCTTACATCTTATCTTATATCTCTTTTATCTTATCTTATCTTATCGAGTTCCTCTGAGGTTGCAGCGAGTTTGGAAAAGAAACAGTTCAGCGGTTTGCAAAAACTTCCGCAATAACCAGAGGTTTGTTTGGGTTTTTTCCGAGAAGGAAGTCAAGACTTTCACAATTCCACCCAAGACGAAAACTGAACGGGGACTTTGCTTGGTGAAAAAAGCAAATCTCCTTTGCGCTGGCAATAAGTCCCTCGTTGTTTCTGAAACCAGGGGACCTTTCAGAAACGGGGTCTTCCTCCCTCTTGAACTGCCACAGGCGGTCCTCGAGTTACGAGTCTCAATTGAGCCCACGATGGTGCCCAAAATTACGCCCCATAATTGAGCGCACAAAATCACGATGGTAAAAATCAGTTATCACACCACCCAGTCTGATTTTAATGGCTGTTTTTCCCCTCCTTCAGTGGCCGTTAAGTGAATGCCGTGGTTGTTAAAGAGAGCTCATTGTTTTGTCAGAACTAAACTTGTGGTAAATTGCAGACATATGACTGCGGGATGCTGCAAGCGGTCGTAAACGCAGGCTGGCTGCAATACGGTCACATTGACTGCAAGGGGTGGGTTGAATGGGGACGTCGCAACTTTGAAACCGGGCACAAAAGTCCGATTTTCAGGGTTTGTCATAACTTTCAACAGCCATTAAGCAACTGGTCGTACGTCGAGGACTATCTGTATCCCATCAAATGGCCCATCTCGCCTGCGTTTTCTTCCTCTCCCTCTGTTAGACCACACAGGTGGTCCTCATTTACTGACTGACTCATTCAGAGACCGTTCAAAGTTACAAGGATGCTGAAAAAGATTGCGAAAGGGGATCACGTGACCCCCCCCAGGACATTGTGACCGTCATAAATGTGAACCAGTTCCCAAGCGTCTGAATTTTGGTTGGGTGATCAAGGGGATGCTGCAACGGTCGTAAGTGTGAAAAACGGTCGTAAGTCACTTTTTTCAGCGCCGTGGTTAACTTTCAAGTCACTAAATGAACTGCTGTTAAGTCCAGGACTAGCTGTAGATGTCGTGCTGTGCCTGACCCACTGTTTTTTTTCCCCACCTGTCCCAGAATGGAAATTGAAGAGGAAGGGATCACAAGAGAGTAAGCAAGCACCCAGTGGTGAACAGATATCAAAAGTAATACAGGGGCACATCAAGCCTGATGTACTCTCCATTGTGTGTGTGTGTGTGTGTGTGTGTACCTGCTTACTCTCTTGAAATCCCTTCCTCTCCAAAGTCTGTAACTATAAGCTTTAATTCCCTTTTTGCTAATTACCCCAGAGCCGGAATGAACATACGTAGCGTAGGAGAGTGAGGAAAAGAAAAGCCCACTTATCGACTGCTTTGCTTAGCGACCTTAGTTGCGGGTCCCAACTACGACTGCAAACTGAGGAGCATCTGTAATTGGCCTGGGGGCCAGACCTACTCTCTTTGTTCCATGGCAGGCAGATGGAACCTCTATCCTTCAAGCATCAAAGCATCACCACCCATTTTGGAAAGGACCCCTGGGAGTTGTAGTTTAAGTATAGTTGGAAGGCTACGGTGCTCTCCACCATTTCTACACAGTGAAACTAAGGAAATACAGAGTACAGAGAAGAGCAACAAAGATGATCAGGGGGCCGGAGGCTAAAGCATATAAGGAACGGTTGCTGAAATTGGGTATATCTAGTTTAATGAAGAGAAGGACAAGGGGGGACATGATAGCAGCCTTCCAGTATCTCAGGGGCTGCCCCAAAGAAGAGGGAGTCAAGCTGTTCTCCAAAGCGCCTGAAGGCAGGACAAGAAGCAATGGATGGAAACTGACCGAGGAGAGAAGCAACCTGGAACTAAGGAGAAACTTCCTGACAGAACAATTAACCAGTGGAACAACCTGCCTCCAAAAGCGGTGAACACTGGGGCTTATCAGTGTTTTTCACACTTACGACCGTTGCAGCAGCCCGGTGGTTGTGTGATCAAAATTCAGACATTTGGCAACTGACTCGTATTTATGACGGTAGTAGTGTCCTGGGATCACGTGACCTCCTTTTCCGACCTTTTGACGAGCAAAATCCGTGGGGAAGGCCAGATTCACTTAAACAAGAGTCTGACTAATTTAACAACTGCGGCAATTCCCTTAACAACCGAGGCAAGAAAGGACGTAAAACGGGACAAGCTGACCTAACAAGTATTTCCCTTAGCAACAGACATTTTGGGCTCAGTTGCGGTCGTAAGTTGAGGACCGCCTGTAGGTCCTTAAATGAGGAGGTCACTGGAAACTACTTAGAACATGGCTCTCAACCTGTGGGTCAGGACCCCATTTGGGGTCGAACGACCATTTCACGGGGGTCGCCAAACAACGCAGTCCGCCATTTTTTCGCTCTTTTCCTTAGCTGTGCTACTCCCTTTTATTCTATTGGCTTTTGAAAGCCAATAGAAGAGACTCTCTTGAACAGAGTCTAATTCTATTGGCTTTCAAAAGCCAATAGGAATTGTCCAGGCTGTCTCTGCCCTGCTGAGCCTGCCAAAAGTCCCATTCTGCAAATGGTGCTGTACCAGTTGAGTAGTCCTCGACTTACGACCAGTTGAGTAGTCCTCGACTTACGACCGGTTGGGGGGTCGTGGCATTAAAAAGGTTGAGAATCACTGACTTAGAAAGACCATGGGTTGGGCTTACTTTTCATGAGTTTCCCTGACATGCCCCTTAGTGCAAAGCAAGGACTATTTCTACTGGACGCTGAGACCGTGGAAGCATCGTGAGAGTCACCCGGAACCGGAGAGTCCTCGTCTTCTGACGGAGTCAACCCCAAACAGGGTTTGTCCCCGCCTTGGCCAAGCAGCAAATGGTTCCGAAGAGTCAACGTTGGCCGGCTCAAACATGCTGGAGAGGGCTCGGCGGGATAACAGTCATCCAGTCCTCCGTTAAGCGACTCGCCGAGGGGGGAAAAGCCAAGAGGGTCCTGCTGCTGCAGGCAAGGGGACACCGGCTCGGCCAGGGAGCTGTGCTTCACCGTGTTCAAGCTGTGTGCTCGGATGCGGGACCAGGTGGCGGAGCAGAAAGTCTCAGCTTCCAGCCAGAATCGGACCAGGTGTTCCATGCGGTGGAGCTCCATGTACTGGGCAAAGTACGGGAGGGCCACGGGGTCGCGCAGGACTTGCGCCAGCGTCTTAGACAGGCTTGACTTGCTTTCTTGAGCTTGGTAATCCAGGCAGGAGCGGCCTAGAGAAAGGAGAGGGAGAGAAGGTGAGGAGGGGGGATCCTGCCAAGGTTCCGACTGACGCGCCCAACCGAGTAAGTATCTTCAAGAGATTCTGATCTCTTAATGTAAAACTTTATTGCGTACATCAATTCAGCACGATGGAAAGCAAAACCAGCTCTGGTAAGAGCATTGAATTCTCCCTCCTCCCTCTTGACCGTGTCCCGTTGTCCAATTAAATGCAAAAATATTGTTTTGAGAAAATATCCTCGGCCTGGCCAGGTCCTGGGCGAATCGTCCTTGACGCTCATGGTCCGGCTTTTTAATTTTTGAAATCTGCATTCCGACAGCTTCCCTCCCCACCAAGCTGAGAAGCAATAATTGTCACACCAGCAAAAGCATGTGTCAACGCTGCTAACACCGGATGTTCTACATTGACAACAGATGAAAATGTAGTCATCTTTCCCCTTTCGCTTTTAGAGTTAGAGCAGTGGTTCTCAACCTGTGGGTCGGGACCCCATTTGGGGTCGAACGGCCATTTCACGGGGGTCGCCAAACAAGGCTGTCCGCCATTTTTTCCCCTTTTCTTTGGCCACGCCCCTGGCACCCGGTGATGTATAAGTGGTTGGGGGTCACTACAACATGGGGAACTGTATTATGGGGTCGCGGCATTAGAAAGGTTGAGAACCACTGTTCTATTGGCTTTTGAAAGCCAATAGAATAGATTCTCTTGAATAGAGTCTAATTCTATTGGCTTTCAAAAGCCAATAGGAATTGTCCAGGCTGCCCTGCTAAGCCCGCCAAAAGTCTCATTCTGCAAATGGTGCTGCACCAGTTGAGTAGTCCTCAACTTACAACCGGTTGAGTAGTCCTCGACTTACGACCGGTTGGGGGTCGCGGCATTAAAAAGGTTGAGAACCACTGAGTTAGATGATGCCTGTATGTGTGTGAATGAGAGTCTAGCTCAGGGGTAGGCCACCATGGCTCTTTTATGACTCATGGACTTCAACTCCCAGAATTCCTGAGCCAGCTATGCTGAGGAGAAATGGAGAGGTTTCCAAGCTGAGCCATGCTGGCTCAGGAATTCTGGGAGTTGAAGTCCGCAAGTCATAAAAGAGCCAAGGTTGCCTACCCCTGGCCTAGCTAGACATAACAACACTAAACTTAGCGTGAGAATCAAGGTTATTGAGCCCAGAGCTGATAAAGAATTGGCGAGCTGGAGAGGAAGCCCCCTCACCTTCAAGCTAATTGGGGAATGTGATTTATGACTGTTAATTGGAGGGAATTGTGCTTTGATACTATGTGCCCAGGGGAGGGGAATTCAGTTTTTGGCTTTGATTATGTAGTGCCGATATCATGCTACTCGAATAAAAGATTCTTTAAGGTAAACAATGCCTCAAAGTTCTTTTGAAGAGTTTCATCTGTCGGAACTATGACAGCATGCTTGGGAGAGACGTTCTCCAGGTTTCTAGAGAGACACCCGATAAAATATCTCCGTCATGGCCCCATCTGATCCCAGTTCGGAGGAGGAGGAGTTGAAACCAGGACCGTTGTAGAGGTGAGAGACAGGCAAAGGTCGTGTGTAGAAAACTGCCCCTCCAACGCCTGTGTTTTCTCTGCATCTATCTCCCCCCCCTTTACATCACCATAGCGATGTGAAAGTACGCAGGTCTGTGTGACCTTGCCTGCCTGATAACAGCTTGCTCCCATCAACAAGATGCTATTAACTATTCCCTGTTTTTGGCCTCTGGCTTCTATATTCTTGAGGATTGGTTGAGAGTTTAAACAATGAAATGCTATTGTCATGTATAAACTTTTGCTTCTTGGAATCTGTATATAAACAATAAAAGCTGCGTAGAAAGCAGCCATTTTTTGCACCCTGCTATGACTTAGCACTGATTACTACAACCGTCCAATGGGGAGAGTGCTTCTCTGCTGGATCGTCTGGGGGTCCAGGGGCTGAGGACGATGCTGTCCCAGGCCCCTCTGGCACGGGGTGGTGGTGCTACCTGCCCCAGCAAACACGGGAGAGGATCAGCTGCAAACAGGCAATGGTGTTGAGAGGCAGCAGATCTCCCTCCCATGAGGAACAGCTGCCTCCCCCACCTGATCCTAGAGCGGGGCTGCTGTGGAGGAGGCTGGCCTAGCACTTCTCACAACGCACATCTGCCTTGAGTTGATTTAAGCCAGTGGTTCTCAACCTTTTTAATGCCACGACCCTCAACCGGTTGTAAGCCGAGGACTACTCAACCGGTCGTAAGCCGAGGACTACTCAACTGGTGCAGCACCGTTTGCAGACTGGGACTTTTGGCGGGCTCAGCAGGGCAGAGACAGCCTGGACAATTCCTATTGGCTTTGGAAAGCCAATAGAATTAGACTCTATTCAAGAGAGTCTAATCTATTGGCTTTCAAAAGCCAATAGAATAAAAGAGAGTAGCACAGCTAAGGAAAAGGGGAAAAAAAATGGCGGACTGCGTTGTTTGGCGACCCCCGTGAAATGGTCGTTCGACCCCAAATGGGGTCCCGACTCACAGGTTGAGAACCACTGATTTAAGCAGAGGCCGGGGAGAGTATCTTTCTCAGGAACAATCTGATGTGCTTATTTTTTAACTAATTCGCATACAGGTTGTCCTCAGGTTGTGGAAGCTTCCTATGACGGTGGTTAAGTCATAAAGGTGGTAAAACGGTTGACCAAAAGTTACGCACCTGGCATTCATGCCTAAACTGGGACTAGAAGTCACAATCGCCTAATGATTGGCCCAAAGTTACCAAGGCACCTTTCAGGACTAAAACGGGACTAGAACTCTCAGTCTCTTGGCGATTGGCCCAAAGTCCCCCAGCTGGCTTTCATGCCTAAGGCGGGACTGGAACTCACGGTCTCCTGGTGATTGGCTCAAAGTCACCCAGCTGGCTTTCATGCCTAAGGCGGGACTAGCACTCACCCTCTCCTGGTGATTGGCCCAAAGTCACCCAGCTGGCTTTCATGCCTAAGGCGGGACTGGAACTCACCGTCTCCTGGTGATTGGCTCAAAGTCACCCAGCTAGCTTTCATGCCTAAGGCGGGACTAGAACTCACCCTCTCCTGGCGATTGGTCCAAAGTCACCCAGCTGGTTTTCATGCCTAAGGCGGGACTGGAACTCACCGTCTCCTGGTGATTGGCCCAAAGTCACCCAGCTGGCTTTCATGTCTAAGGCGGGACTAGAACTCACCCTCTCCTGGCGATTGGTCCAAAGTCACCCAGCTGGCTTTCATGCCTAAGGCGGGACTGGAACTCACTGTCTCCTGGTGATTGGCCCAAAGTCACCCAGCTGGCTTTCATGCCTAAGGCGGGACTAGAACTCACCGTCTACTGGCGATTGGTCCAAAGTCACCCAGCTGGCTAGCATGCCTAAGGCGGGACTAGAACTCCCTACCTCCTGGCGATTGGCCCAAAGCCACCCAGCTGGATTTCATGACTAATCTGGGACTAGAACTCACTGTCTCCTAGCTTCTAGTCTGGGGCCTTAATCACTTGACCAAACTGGTTCAATCCATCAATCCATCACTTCCTTGCAGGTACCCATTAGGCTATTTTAGGCCTCTAAACATGCTCAGGAGCTCTTTGGACCCAGCTAAACCAGAAAAAAAGGGACCAGGCTCACCCAGGTCTCCAAAATGTGCAGCTTCCATGTGGCTGGGCTGCTTCTTAAGGGCTGCCGTGCGACTGCTGCAGGACTCCATGTTGGCCGAGATGGCGTTGATAGCCACGTGGCTTGGTCCGGCGGCCTCGAGCAAGGCATGGCTCCTGGTACCTCTCTGTGGGGAATATCCTGGTGCTGCAGCTGGAAAAGGGAACCACAAGGTGATGCTGCTTTGGGGAGCTCAAACCTGGGTTGGTCTTGCAGGGGCTGCCAGACAGACAGCCCTGTCTGGGCTGTTTATACAGGTGATCCTCAAGTTACAACCACAATTGAGCTGAAAATTTATGTTGCTGAGCCAGATGGTTGTTAAGTGAATCTCACCCCACTTTATGACCTTTCTTGCCACTGTTAAGTTAGTAACACGGTTGTTAAGTGAATCTGGTTCTCCCCACCTTTGACTTTGCTTGTAAGAAGGTCGCAAAAGGGGATCACATGACCCTGGGGCACTGCGACCGTCATAAATATAAACCGGGTGCCAAGGTGTCTGAATTTTGATCACGTGACTGTGGGGATACTGTTAACGGTCACAAAGGGGAAAAGTGGTTGTAAGTCGCCTTTTACGGTGCCTTCCTAACTTCGAACCGTCACTAAATGAACAGCTGTTAAGTTCTTGGCAGTGTGTTGGCAATTTGGACCAGAATTTCTGTCACTAAGCGATAGGGTCACAAAGCGCCACCATTGGAAATCTCCAATTTTCTAGATAAATCAGCAGGGAAGGCTGCAAATGGCGATCAAGTGATTGAAGTCCTGTAGGAAGTTCCTATGAAAATCCAGAACCACATTCAGTGCATGAAAATTCATCCCAAAGGTACTTTTTTTGGAGGCCACTGGACTTTCTTGTTTTTCCTTTGAAGACATTTTGCTTCTCCTCCCAGAAGCTTCTTCAGCTCTGATTGGGATGACGGGGAATGGAAGGATTTATACTCCTTGCAGACAGCCGGTCATTTGCCTCCTTTTGGAGAGTCGTTGAGGCCACCTGGAGATTTGTCTGTGTCTTCAGGCTCACCTGAGTGATGCAAATGCGTGTGGAGCCTTCTTGGACCTGCTGTAGAGAGGATATAGACAATGTCGGATCCCTCCCCCTCTGTTGATATAGATGGCCTCTTTGACCCCTCTTTCAAACCAGTGGTCCTCTCTATCCAACATAGAACAAACCCATCAGGACAAGATTCAGCAGCCCATCTGCCTTTAAGAGACGAAGGCCGCTCTTTCGAAGACAGCAAAGTCCACATTTTGAACAGAGAAGACCGCTGGCTTGAAAGAGGGGTCAAAGTGGCCATCTAGGTCCAAACTGAACACCCCTCCCTCAACAGAGGGGGAGAGATAGGACACTATCCATCTCCAGTCTACAACATGGTGCTTTCAGCAGTCCCAAGAAGGCCCCACACCCATTTGCACCACTCAGGTGAATGATGGACACAGGTAAACCTCTAAGTGGCCTCAACGACTCTCTAAAAGAAGGCAAATGACCGGCTGTCTGCAAGGAGTATGAATCCTTCCATTTCCCGCCAATCCAGTCAGAGCTGAAGAAGCTTCTTGGATGAGAAGCGAAACGTCTTCAAAGAAAAACAAGAAAGTCCAGTTGCCTCCTGGAAAAAAAAAAAGCACCTTTGGGATAACTATGACCTGGAAGATGGAGAATCTCCACGGACATTAAAATGGCTCACACTGAGGGGTAGCCAGCCTTCCTGAATCTCTGAGTCAGAATTGTAAACAGTCCAGAAGTGACATAATTTCATTTCTTTCCCCACTTCCTGCTTGTTATATTCAAAGAACAAAGGCAATTTAGACTGATTAAGTCAGTGTTTTTTAAAATTTCTGCGGTGTGGACTTCAACTCCCAGAATTCCCAGTGTTTTTTAAAATTTCTGCGGTGTGGACTTCAACTCCCAGAATTCCCAGTGTTTTTTCAAATTTCTGCGGTGTGGACTTCAACTCCCAGAATTCCCAGTGTTTTTTTTTAAAATTTCTGCGGTGTGGACTTCAATTCCCAGAATTCCCAGTGTTTTTTCAAATTTCTGAGGGGTGGACTTCAATTCCCAGAATTCCCAGTGTTTTTTCAAATTTCTGAGGGGTGGACTTCAATTCCCAGAATTCCCAGTGTTTTTTCAAATTTCTGAGGGGTGGACTTCAACTCCCAGAATTCCCAGTGTTTTTTCAAATTTCTGAGGGGTGGACTTCAATTCCCAGAATTCTTCTCGGAGTTGAAATCCACACCTCACGGTTTAGAAACATTGGTCTGAGCACATGAAGACTTTGTCATAAGGCAGCCAAAAGTAAATTAGTTTTAATGGGTGGAAGTTAATTAGCAGAGGAAGGCAGGGCCAACATAATTGATTTTAGGAATAATGAGTTAGTCATTTAGCTTTTCTTTGTTATCCGGCAGAAGAAAAAAACTAGTTTCCTTCAGGTTGGTGAGGAGATATTAAAATATTCTGCTGCAGTACAGGTAGTCCTCGACTTACAACAGTTCACTCAGTGACCGTTCGAAGTTACAACAGCCCTCAAAAAAGGGACTACTGAGCATTTTTCATCTTTATGACTTTTGCAGCTTGCTCCCTGCGGTCAAAATTCAGACAACGATTCGCATTTATGACGGTTGCAGAGTACCCGGGGGTGTGTGTGTGTGTCCCGTGATCCCCTTTTGCGATCTTCAGACAAGCAAAGTCCATTGGCAAAGCCAGATTCACTTAACGACTGTGCCACTAACTTCACTACGATGATTCACTTAACGGCAGTGGCAAGGAAAGTTGTAAAATGAGGCAGAACTCGCTTAAGAAATGTCTTGCTTAGCAACGGAAATCTGGAGCACCATTGTGGCCATAAATCGAGGACCACCTGCATCTGAGAGGAAGCAGCTCCGAATATGGGTAGGCCTCAACTTACAACCACTCATTAAGTGACTGTTCAAAGTTACAAGAGAACTTATGTGACCGGTCCTCACACATACGACCGTTGTAATATTCCCTACAGTCACGTGATCAAAATTTCAGGCGCTTGGCAAGCGGCCTGCTTTTATGAGGGTGGCAGCAGCATCCTGGGGTCATGTGAACCCCTTCCTAGCTTCTTTCCGACAAGCCAAGTCCGCTCGGCTGAATAATGGCGGCAAAAATAGGTCGCAAAATGGGGCACGACTCACTTTGTAGCAGCTGTGTTGCTTAGTGATGGAAACTCCAGTCCTGATTGTGGTCGTAAGTTGAGGACTTCCCGTTAACGGAGATTAGGGAAGTGGCATTTGAGTGGCATCTCCTAGTCCAGAGATAATATAGTAATAGTAGTAAAGTTGGAAGGCACCTTGGAGGTCATCTAATCCAACCCCCCAATCTTTTCAGGCTGGCGGCCTGGATGGAAAGGGAGGAGCTGAGAAATGTGTGTACATGCACGCACGAGTGCAGAAACAGGGCAGAGCGCACGTGCACGGCGCTAGTGGACCCATTTGCGTAGTAGGTGTGCAGGCGCTAGCTCCACGCGCATGTGCAAACGGGCCGTGAAACCCACATGGGGCTAGCCATCCCCGTTTGCGCATGTGAGCAGGTGCTAGTTGCCGCCGCTGCTACCCCCGTGCGCATGCCCAAATGGGTTGTGTAACATGTGCATGCTAGTGGCCCCCTTTTGTGCATAGGCGCTAGCCACTGCCGCGGCTAGCCCCAGTGCGCATGTGCAAATGGGCTGCGGAAACCCTCGCGCGCAAGCGGTCCCGTTTGTGCAGGTATGCATATGCAAATGGGCCCGTGGGTGCTAGTGTGAGTGGGGGTGAGTGCATGCACATGTGTGCGCGTGCACTGACCAGCCTGTCCTGTGGCCTGCTGTAGTAGGCTGCGGCCCATAGACTGGGGACCCCTGTCTTAATCATAAAAGATGACGGACATTTGTAGAAACGGAGGGCCATTCAGTCTGAGTTCCTAATTGCTGGGAAATTCAGGTTTTAATAATAATGATAATGATGATGATAATAATAATAATGTTGGAAGGGACCTTGGAGGTCATCTAGTTTTCTGAAATGGGGTCTCTAGCCCCAGTATACATGCACAAATGGGCTGCGGAAACCCGTGTGCGCTAGCGGTCTTGTTTGTGTAGGTGTGCAGGCGCTAGCCCCGTGCGCATGTGCAAATGGGTCTGTGAGTGCTAGTGTGAGTGGGGGTGAGTGTGTGCACATGTGTACGCGCGCACTGACCAGCCTGTCCTGTGGCCTGCTGTAGTAGGCCGCGGCCCATAGACTGGGGATCCCTGTCTTAATCGTAAAAGATGACGGACATTTGTAGAAACGGAGGGCCATTCAGTCTGAGTTCCTAATTGCTGGGAAATTCAGGTTTTAATAATAATGATAATGATAATAATAATAATGTTGAAGGGACCTTGGAGGTCATCTAGTTTTCTGAAATGGGGTCTCTTACCATAGTTGCCAGGCATCTGAGCCGGTCCAGACTCTGCAAACAGGAAAGGAAAGCAGATTAATTTTTGCCTGAATGTCTGAAATGGGACAGAAACAGGATACAGTGCCCAGCCCACCTCCCTTTAGATCAGTGGTTCTCAACCTGTGGGTCGGGACCCCATTTGGGGTCGAACGACCATTTCACGGAGGTCGCCAAACAACGCAGTCCGCCATTTTTCCCCCTTTTCCTTGGCTGTGCTACTCCCTTTTATTCTATGGGCTT
Source organism: Crotalus tigris (assembly GCF_016545835.1). NCBI lineage: Eukaryota > Metazoa > Chordata > Lepidosauria > Squamata > Viperidae > Crotalus > Crotalus tigris. The sequence continues at coordinate 392,251 of NW_024097522.1, forward strand.
TTGAAAGCCAATAGAAGAGACTCTCTTGAATAGAGTCTAATTCTATTGGCTTTCAAAAGCCAATAGGAATTGTCCAGGCTGTCTCTGCCCTGCTGAGCCCACCAAAAGTCCCATTCTGCAAACGGTGCTGCACCAGTTGAGTAGTCCTCGACTTATGACCGGTTGAATAGTCCTCGACTTACGACCGGTTGGGGGGGTCACGGCATTAAAAAGGTTGAGAACCACTGCTTTAGAAGCCCTGCAGAGCAGGGACCCCCAACCTGTGGCATCAGGTTGGCCACTGGGACGTGTGAATGGCTAGCCAGTGCACGCGGTGTGTGCAAACACACTTGCACAAGTATCATTGCGGGTGTCCACGGCTTCGTTTGCACCAGCGTTGTGGCTGTTGGTGGCCCCACTCGTGCAAGTGCTCACGGCCCCGTTCAGGCGAGCAATGGGCGTTTGTGTGCATTCACACGCATGCCTTTACCCCCGCTTCCCACAAAACAATCCCTTCTTCCCTCCTCCCCCCCCCCCCCGCTCGGGGCACCAACCCCAAATCATTGGGGAACTCTCCTGTAGAGTTTAGTCAGCATATTCAAGGTCAAATCCAGATTTAAATTGGCCAGTTTATGACACCCTTGGAGCAAATCTGAATGTCAGGATAAAAAAAAAATGGCTTGAAAATTTAATTCCAGATCATCTGCAGGATTATTGCCGAGGGAAGCCCGCTTGAGGCAGAAAGCATGGCAGAGCTGAGTGTGCCCTTGCACAACGGGAGTTTTAAAACACAGGTAGTCCTCGAATTACGACCTCAATAGAGCCCCAAATTTATATGGCTCAGTGAAACGTTTGTGAAGTGAGCTCTTTGCCCCACTGTACGACATTTCTTGCCACAGTTGTTAAGTGAATCGTTTGTCAAGTCAGTAACGTGGTTGTTAAGAGAAGCTGCGATCCCCCTTGACTTCGCTCGTCACGAACGGTCACCAAAGCTGAACACTGGAGCCCGGGATCTTGCAACCGTCATAAATATGAACCACTTGCCACAGCGTCTGAATCTTGATCAGGTGACCACGGGGAGCCTGCAACGGTCGTAACTCGGAAAAAGGAATGCAAGTCCCTCTTTTTCAGTGCCGTTGTAACTTTGAACGGTCATTAAATGAACAGTTGCCACCTGTGGGCCTTTTTGCCATCTTTGTAAAGTGCCAGCCTCTCTCTCCTGGCAACTGGATATGCTCACTAAAAAGGCATGTTCGGTACAGACAGTCCTTGACTTATGATCGTTTACTTAACCCTCATTTAAAATTACGATGGGTTCAAAATAAATTACACCTGAAGTTCATTTATTTTAGTTCTATCCTGCCCTTATATTGCAAATAACTCAAGGCGGGGAACATATCCAACACACTTACCTCCTCCTCTTTCCACACAACAACCCTGTGAAATTGGTTGGGTTGAGAGAGAGGGACTGGCTTTCATGCCTAAGGTGGGACTAGAACTCACAGTCCTCTGATGATTGGCCCAAAGTCACCCAGCTGGCTTTTGTGGCTCAGGTGGGACTAGAACTCCCTGTCTCCTGGTGATTGGCCCAAAGTCACCCAGTTGGTTTTTATGGCTAAGGCGGGACTAGAACTCCCTGTCTCCTGGTGATTGGCCCAAAGTCACCCAGCTGGCTTTTGTGGCTAAGGCGGGACTAGAACTCACTGTCTCTTGGTGATTGGCCCAAAGTCACCCAGCTGGCTTTCATGGCTCAGGCGGGACTAGAACTCCCCATTTCCTGGTGATTGGCCCAAAGTCACCCAGTTGGCTTTTATGCCTAAGGCGGGACTAGAACTCACACTCCCCTGATGATTGGCCCAAAGTCACCCAGCTGGCTTTTGTGGCTGAGGCGGGACTAGAACTCCCTGTCTCCTGGTGATTGGCCCAAAGTCACCCAGTTGGTTTTTATGGCTAAGGCGGGACTAGAACTCCCTATCTCCTGGTGATTGGCCCAAAGTCACCCAGTTGGCTTTTATGCCTAAGGTGGGACTAGAACTCACACTCCCCTGATGATTGGCCCAAAGTCACCCAGCTGGCTTTTGTGGCTGAGGCGGGACTAGAACTCCCTGTCTCCTGGTGATTGGCCCAAAGTCACCCAGTTGGTTTTTATGGCTAAGGCGGGTCTAGAACTCACTGTCTCCTGGTGATTGGCTCAAAGTCACCCAACTGGCTTTCATGGCCAAGGCGGGACTAGAACTCATGGTCTCTCACTTTCTGGGCCGGTGCCATAAAGGCTAGATCAAACTGGCTACGAGTGCTTAATTCTATGTAATTCCTAATTAAGCTACAACTGCTACTCCACCCACATGGTCACGTGACTGCATTCCAGGCATTTGGCAACCGGCTTGCAATATCCCGCGGCAAAAAACAAAACAAAACAAAAAAAACCACTCACTGGATATACCGGATTTGGACTCACGACCATGTGACTGGCTTGATAGCCACAGTGTCTTGCCATAATTAAAAATGGTCATAAAAGTGAGCCCAGTCGCGTGGTGACTTGAGTTATGACCTTAAGGAGTGACTAGCCAAATCCCAAGCTCAACTGTGGTCATAAGTCGAGGACTAGGTGTACTTAAGAGTGGAGAGTTATAGGGTGGGAGTCATGGAGAAGGAAAGCTGGCCATCCAGAGCATTGAGGAGCATTTGTAATGCATGGCAAACACGTAGAATTAAGCCATTAGCAAAGTGGGAAAAAAGGGGGAATTTACCTTTAATTTCTCTGGCTTCTACTGGCTTCTGGTGCTCTCTGCCTTTCACTGCAAAAGAAAAACAGAGAGAGGCTGTTTTTAGTGATGGATGAAAAAGTTAGGACTGCCCTTGCCAATACCTGTGCAGCTGAATCCAGGAATACATCTCCCCAACTACAGCAAAAGACTTACAACATCACCCTTAATCCCCCCCTTCCTCCCCCCCATGCAACAAAGAGGGCAAAATGCAGTCCAAGCATAAATAAAATCCACAGGTCAAACCGAAAGAGGAAAGCATTAAACTGACAGACTGTTATAAGTGGCAAAGTGACGCAAGGGGCTTCAGTGCTAGGTTGGCAAAGGACACAAAAGATTATGTCACTAGGTTGCGCTTTTCAGACTTGGTTGCTTTAAGAGGGGTGGACTTCAACTCCCAGAATTCTTCAGCCAGCCTGCTTTAAGATGGTGCACTATAATTCCCAGAATTCCCCAGCCAGCCTGCTTTAAGATGGATGGACTTCCACTCCCAGAATTCCCCAGCCAGCCTGCTTTAAGATGGCGGGACTTCCACTCCCAGAATTCCCCAGCCAGCCTGCTTTAAGATGGCGGGACTTCCATTCCCAGAATTCCCCAGCCAGCCTGCTTTAAGATGAATGGACTTCCACTCCCAGAATTCCCCAGCCAGCCTGCTCTAAGATGGCGGGACTTTCACTCCCAGAATTCCCCAGCCAGCCTGCTTTAAGATGGGTGGAATTCCACTCCCAGAACTCCCCAGCCAGCCTGCTTTAAGATGGGGGATTTCAGCTCCCATAATTCTCCAGCCAGCATGTTTTAAGGGGGTTGGGGGTGGACTTCCACTCCCAGAATTCCCCAGCCAGCATGTTGCCGAGTCTAAACCACCAGCCCATCAAATCTGTTTCATTCAACAGCAGCTCCCCCAAAGCTTATAAAGGGCTTTCCATAAGCCTGTTGTTTTTTTTACAAAGCTAACTTGGGGCTATCTTAAGCTATGCTATACTTCCTCCTATTTCGTTAAAGAAGTTTGAGAGAGAGAGAGAGAGAGAGAGAGAGAGAAAGAAAGAGACGGACAGAGATAGAGGAGGAGGGAGGGGAGAGAGAGAGAGGCAACATCACAGAGTGAAAGGGAGAAAGGCAAAGAGAATGAGAGACAGACAGACAGACAGAGATAGAGGAGGAGGAGGAGAGAGGAGAGGGGGAGAGAGGCAGCATCAAACAGAGTGAAAGGGAGAAAGAGAGAAGCAAAGAGAATGAGAAAGAGAGAGAGAGAGAGAGAGAAAGAGAAAGAGAGAGAGAAAGAGAGAAAGAGAGAGAGGGAGAGAGAGAAAAAGAGAAATGCCAAGTGTAATTCTGTTCCCTTAAACCATTTCCCTATCATACAAACACCACACGCTGAAGTTTTTAAAGAAATATGGGCTGATTTTTTCCTCTTCCGGCTTTATCTTCCTTTCCTCTAGTGCCGCGCCTCTCTCGATCGTAAGGCTGTGCGCTGGCGGCTCTCTCGTTGGAACTGAGCTTCAAAACCTGAGCTGGCAGAATTTGTGTGTGCCTGTGTGGGTGTGTGAAGAAGTCAACAAAAAAGCAGGATTACAGGCCTCCATGGCTGCCCATCTCAAGATAACAACTGCCCTCTGGTAAGCGGAGGTGACTGCCCCAACCCACTCCTTACTTTGGCCACCACCAGCTCTCCTAGTGTCTCAAAAACCCGGAGAAAGGCACATGGGACATGTGGTACAGGGCTACATGGACCTCCCTTCCGTCTGCGGCCGGGTGGTTTTCAGGGCAAGCCAGACCACAAAGTTCTGGCTTGACGTTCGCTTGTCAACTGTCACCGTTCCGAACGGCCAACTGAACGTTGTCCAGTAGGTTTCCTTTCCTTGTATGTCCAGACTGACTTTCTGACCGGAACGTCAAGAGCAGATTTTTATTTTTATTTTTTCATATATATACATCGCCCTCCAGAAGCCTTGGGAAGGTGAAGTAGAGAGATTAAAAACTGCTTTAAAATACCAGGAATGTTCTTTGTGGCTTGGCTTTGTCTCTCTCTTTCAGAAAGAGCAAACGAAAGTCTTAAAACAATTAAAAATGCAATTAAAGAAAGAAAGTAATTCTCGGAAGGCAAGATGGCTGATAATGACTGAGTATGCAAATATTTGCCGCTACGTAAAGGTTTCTGTGTTAATAGCAAGAAGGAAACGCTCTTCCCTTCAAACTTATTTTATTCAGGGAAGATGGATTGATTATAGTCAAAAGAAATATGAGACTGAAAAGTATTATCTTGCATATGAGTAGATTTTAGATAATTATTAGTTTAATATGATTGAATTTATATTATTTTTAGTATTAATTATATTATTATTTTTGTTTTTAATTCGTTAATACTTGTTTTGAAAAGGAGTTAAAATGTGTTATGGTTTTGATTGATAGCATAGTTGGTTAATGTTAATTAGATTATGTTTGTTTATTTGTTACCCTGTAATCAGCTCTGGGAAGTGGGGGGGGCAAGGGGTGGGAGGGGTTTATATGTAATAAATTTGTAAAACTTTTAATAAAAAAAACACCTTATTTTATTCAGTTGTAAGTCCTGGACTTACAACCGTTCGTTTAGTAACCGGTTCAAGGTACAGCAGCACTGGAAAAAAGCAGCTTATGACTGTTTTTCACACTTACGACCACTGCAGCGTCCTTATGATCATGTGATCAACATTTGGCTGCTTGGCCACTGACTCGTATTTATGACGGTTGCAGGTCGCGTGATCCCCTTTGACGACCTTCTGACAACCAAAGGCAACGGAGAAGCCAGATTCACTTAACAACCGTGTCACTAACTTAACAACCGCAGCGATCCACTTAAGCACTGTGGCCAGAAAGGGGGCAAAGCTCACTTTACAACGGTTAGCAATGGAATTTTGGGGCTGAATTCTGGTCGTTAAGCTGAGGACTACATAATTAAATTAGTGTTAACAGTCATGGTGTAATGGTCTGAGGGAAGGACCTAGGGCAGGGGTAGGCAATCTTGGCTCTTTTATGACTCGTGGACTTCAACTCCCAGAATTCCTGAGCCAGCCATGCTGAGGGGAAAGGGAGAGGTTTCCAAGCTGAGCCATGCTGGCTCAAGAATTCTGGGAGTTGAAGTCCACGAGTCATGAAGGGGCCATAGTTCCCCCATGCTGGCTCAGGAATTCTGGGAATTGAAGTCCACGAGTCATAAAAGAGCCAAGGTTGCCTACCCCCTGATCTAGGGGGAAGAAGCACCCAAAATGTGATCACATGACCACAGCGGGAGGGAATGTCAGAACTTCAAATTCAGGTCACAAAACTGTTAAACAAAAGGATGTAAGTCGAGGACTACTTTTATAAGTCAAACTCAACTCATGAAGATTTATATTTATATACCTCTGGATCAAATTTCGGGGGGTAAAAACACTGGAGCTGTTTGCTTCTGCCTTTTTGCAAAGATATTTTTTGCTTCCAAGTTCAACTTAGATCCACTAAATAATAAAATCAACTTATATTTTTGGCTCATCCAAGCATTAAGAAGGGTTGATCCTGCCTGATTTGTAAGATCGCCTCTAATACAGGCAGTCCTCGAGTTACGACAGTTTGTTTAATGTCCGGCACTGGAGAAAGGGAGTTACGACCGTTTTTCACACTTGGCAACTGGCAGGTACTTATGACGGTTGCAGTGTCCTGGGGTCATGTGATCCCCTTTTTGTAAACCTTTTGATAAGCAGAGTCAATGGGGAAGCGCAGACTAATTTAACCACGGTGTGGCTAACTTGACAATGGTAAGGATTCACTTAACAACTGTGGCAAGAATGGTCATCAAATGGGGCAAAACTCACTTGACAAAGGTCTCACTTAGCAACATACGTTTTTGGCTCAGTTGAGGTCGTAGGTCAACCTGTGCTAGCCTCCAGCGCAGTATTTTTCAACTTTAAGATGGGTGGACTTCCACTCCCAGAATTCCCCAGCCAGCCTGCTTTAAGATGGGCGAACTTCCACTCCCAGAATTCCCCAGTTAGCAAGTTTTAAGGGGGGGTGGACTTCCACTCCCAGAATTCCCCCGCCAGGAGGTTTTAAGGGGGGGTGGACTTCCACTCCAAGTTCCCCCGCCAGCAGGTTTTAAAGGGGGGTGGACTTCAACTCCCAGAATTCCCTAGCCAGCAGGCTTTAAGATGGGTGCACTTCCACTCCCAGAATTCCCCAGTCAGCCTGAAGATAGATGGAATTCAATCCCCAGAATTCCCCAGCCAGCAGGCTTTAAGATAGATGAAATTCAATTCCCAGAATTCTCCAGCCAACAGGCTTTAAGATGGATGGACTCCTAGAATTCCCCAGCCAGCCATTCTGGGAATTCTGGGAGTTGAATTCCTCCCCCCCCCCTCTTGAAGTGATTGAGGTTAAGAAACACTGCTTGGGAGTTTGGAGTCCGCAAGAGAATGGATATATTTAGTAAAAATAGACGTTTGCCCTGGAATTTTGCAGGCAGACTCTGAGCAAGAGAACTGTCTCTCCCCAAGGCGACTTCTATAAATATAAATCCTATCTGGAAATTTTGCAGATTGATCTGACAGGTTTTCCAAGCGAGAGAGGAGGGTCTGGGGCGGTTTCACCTCTCCCTGTTCCAAAACTTAGGAACTTAGCAGACTCGGCCAGTTGTGTTTTCACTTCAGTGTGTCAAACCAATAGCACAGCAAGGTAGGTAGGTAGGTAGGTAGATGAGATAGATAGCTATGATAGATAGCTATGATAGATAGATAGATAGATAGATAGATAGATAGATAGATAAAAATAGGTGGGTGGATGGATGGATAGATGATAGCTAGGTAGATAAATGATATAGAAGATAGATAGATAGATAGATAGATAGATAGATAGATAGATAGATAGATAGATAGATAAAAATAGGTGGGTGGATGGATGGATGGATGATAGCTAGGTAGATAGGTAGATAAATTAGATAGATAGATAGATAGATAGATAGATAGATAGATAGATAGATAGATAGATAGATAGATAGATAAAAATAGGTGGGTGGATGGATGGATAGATGATAGCTAGGTAGATAAATGATATAGAAGATAGATAGATAGATAGATAGATAGATAGATAGATAGATAGATAGATAGATAGATAAAAATAGGTGGGTGGATGGATGGATGGATGGATAGATAGCTAGGTAGATAGGTAGATAAATTAGATAGATAGATAGATAGATAGATAGATAGATAGATAGATAGATAGATAGATAGATAGATAGATAAAAATAGGTGGGTGGATGGATGGATGGATGGATGATAGCTAGGTAGATAGGTAGATAAATTAGATAGATGATAGATAGATAGATAAAATAGGTGGGTGGATGGATGGATGGATGATAGCTAGGTAGATAGGTAGATAAATGAAATAGACAGACAGAGACAGATAGATAAAAATAGGTGGGTGGATGGATGGATGATAGCAGGTAGATAGGTAGATAAATGATATAGTAGATAGATAGGTAGATAGATAGATAGGTAGATAGATAGATAGATAAATAAAAAGAATAGATGGATGGATGGATAGATGATGATAGATAGCTGTAATCGTGAAAATCAACTGCAAGTTACGTTTCTCAACGCCACTGTAACTCCAAATGGTCACTAAACAAATGTTTGTTAAGTCGAGGATGATCTGTATCTTCTCAGGCTCTTTTATTACATCTCACTGCTAATTACAAATGGAAATTGCCTTGGTGGAGGAACTCTCTAGCTGCTGCTTTGATCGCATATTTCATTGTGAATTTTAATTGATGCATTCATTAGGCCTTTTTTTAATTTCCGTGCTATCTTATCATCTGTGATTGAAATGAGTTGTTAATAGCGCCAGGCACAAACAGCAGGATATGCCGACCTCTCAACATATGATGGGTGTAAAATGTTCCCTAGTTAGGTCATGAAACATCTGGAAAAAAAAAAAAAAAAAGCAGAGAGCACCAACAACCCCACAGTCCTCCTCCCCCTCCTTCTGCTCCTCTTTCTTCCTTTCTCCTTGCAACCCCCCCCACTCCCTTCTAGCACTGATGATGTTACCTAGTTGGGTCATGAAACGTCTGCAAGAAAACCACCAAGCTCAGAGAGCACCCAGGACCCGCACAGTCCTCCTCCTCTCCCCTTCTAGCACTGATGATGTTACCTAGCTGGGTCAGGAAACGTCTGCAGGAAAACCACCCAGCTCAGAGCACAAGGACCCCCACAGTCCTCCTCCTCCCTTCTAGCACTGATGATGCTGCCTAGCTGGGTCATGCAACGTCTGCAAGAAAACCACAGCTCAGAGAGCACCAGGGACCCCACCGTCCTCCTCTTCCTACCCTGCTCCTTTCTGCTCTTTGTCCTCCTGACTCTCTTTCCCCTCCACTCCACAAACCCCACTTAGCACTGATGATGTTACCTAGCTGGGTCATGAGACGCCTGCAAGGAAGCCACCAACCTCAGAGAGCACCCAGGACCCCACAGTCCTCCTCCTCCTCCCGTCTAGCACTGATGATGTTACCTAGTTGGGCAATGAAACGTCTGCAAGAGCACAACCAAGCTCAGAGAGCACCCAGGACCCCACAGTCCTCCTCCTTCCTTCAGCTCCCCTCTCCCTTCTAGCACTGATGATGTTCCTTAGTTGGGTCATGAAACGTCTGCAAGAAAACCACCCAGTTCAGAGAGCACCAAGGACCCCCACAGTCCTCCTCCCTTCTCTGATGATGCTACCCAGTTGGATCATGAAACGTCTGCAAGAAAACCACCAAGCTCAGAGAACACCAAGGACCCCATAGTCATCCTCCTCCTCCTCCTCTTCCATCTCCTCCCTGCAAACCCCCCTCCCTTCTAGCACTGATGATGTTACCTAGTTGGGTCATGAAACGTCTGCAAGAAAACCACCAAGCTCAGAGAGCACCAAGGGCCCCACAATCTCCTCCTCCCCCCTCCTCTTTCTCCTCTTCTCCTTCACTCCACAAACCTCACTCCCTTCTAGCACTGATGATGTTACCTAGCTGGGTAATGAAACATCTGCAAGAAACAGTCTCTGTTTCCTCTTCCTCCTCATTCTCCTCCTCCATTCTGCAAACCACGCAGGCTTCTAGCACTGATGATGTTACCTAGCTGGGTCATGAAGTGTCCTCAAGAAAACCTCCAAGCTTAGAGAGCACCAAGGATCCCACAGTCCTCCTCCTCCTTCTCCTCTTCCTCCATTCTGCAAACCACACAGGCTCCTAGCACTGATGATGTTACCTAGTTGGGTCATGAAGCGTCCTCAAGAAAACCTCGAAGCTCAGAGAGCACCATGGACCCCACCGCTTCTTGAACTACACCCAGGCCTGGCCAAGGGAGCAAGGAGGGGCTCATGGTCGAGATCCGAACCGCCTGAAATCACACAATAGCCTCCCTGTTGCAAAACTGGTTCCCAGACTTGCAGGTGCTTCTCCTTCTTGGGCTGGGCTGACTCAAAAGGAAGAACATTCCAACGTTATCCGGCTGCTATGCTGGTAATTCGACAGAGGTGCATTTCACACTTACACCCACACAGACGTTGACCTTGCAAGACACAAACAAGTTTGAAAATAACACACCACAGCACACTCCATATTAGCACGGAGCAGCGGCACATATACTTGGGGCTTGGAAGAGGGTGAAGGAGGGGAGAGGAAGGCTCTGAAATGTATTTTCCAAAGGTGAAGTTGGTGGGTAGTTGATTGTCACACTGAAGTGGAAAACAGCTAGTCCAGGGGGAGGCAACCTGGGCTCTTTTAGGACTGGTGGACTTCAACTCCCAGAATTCCTGAGCCAGCCATGCTGAGGAGAGGTTTCCAAGCTCAGCCATGCTGCCTCAGGAATTCTGAGAGTTGAAATCCACAAGTCATGAAGGGGCCAAAGTTTCCCTCATGCTGCCTCAGGAATTCTGGGAGTTGAAGTCCACAAGTCATGAAGGGGCCATAATTCCCCCATACTGGCTCAGGAATTCTGGGAATTGAAGTCCACAAGTCATGAAGGGGGCCATAGTTTCCCCATGCTGGCTGGGAGTTGAAGTCCACGAGTCATGAAGGGGGCCATAGTTCCCCCATGCTGGCTCAGGAATTCTGGGAGTTGAAGTCCACAAGTCATGAACGGGCCATAATTCCCCCATACTGGCTCAGGAATTCTGGGAGTTGAAGTCCACCAGTCATGAAGGGGCCAAGATTGCCTACCCCTGAGCTAGTCCTTAACTTACAATCCCAATTGAGGCCAAAATCTCTGTTGCCAAGCGAGACAGTTGTTTAGTTTTGCCCTGTTTTACGACCTTTCTTGCTACAGTTGTTAAATGAATCACTTCAGTCCTTAAGTTAGTCACATGGTTTTTAAGTGAATCCAGCTTCCCCCCTCCATTGACTTTGCTTGTCACACCGTCGCAAAAGGCGATCACATGACCCCGGGACTCTGCAACCGTGATAAGTACAAGTCAGTTGCCAAGCGTCTGAATTTTCATCCCGTGGCCTTGGGGGAATGCTCCAACGGTTGTTAAGTGTGAAATAACAGTCACATGTCACTTTTTCTAGCGCTGTTGTAACTTGGAATAAACAAAAGGTTATAACGAATGAAGGCAAATATCCAGGTCCCGGGGTAAGGATGCAAAATCGAATTGGAGCCGATCACTGGGACGAGAGATTTACCGTATTTTCTGGCGTATAAGACGACTTTCTAAACCAGTGTTTCTCAACCTTGACAATTTTAAGGCATGTGGACTTCAACTCCCAGAATTCCACAGCCAGCATTGCTGGCTGTGGAATTCTGGGAGTTGAAGTCCACATGCCTTAAAATTGTCAAGGTTGAGAAAAACTGTTCTAAACCATGCAAATCTTTTCTGAAGTCGGGGGTCGTCTTATACGCCGGAAAATACGGTACTCTTCTGAGCTTTAAGGCTATAAGTCCAAAACTACCTGTAGGCCTAATAAAGCCAAGGTTTTTCTCAATCATTACAAAACATACTATTTCTTTACAAATCTCAACCAGCAAAGATATCCTTTACTGTCTGGTTTGTCGATTAACATTTGTAAACTTTAACACAATCCTTCCCTGCACGCCCAAAACTGGACGTGTAAAATTTTTTGACACGATCTTTCTGTAAACATTCCAGAAAAGGCCGTGAAAAGATATTTTATCCCTTACTGCTGCATTGGAAAAGCGGCACTGAGTGACTTTTGGTTAATGTGAACCCACAGTCAACTCTTTTGGAGGCTCAAACGTCCAGAGATTCTGCACGCAAAGAAAAAAAAAAGTTTAAACTAGGTCACCATCTATCTGCCTCTCAAAGTGAAACTGATTCCCCCTTTGCCCCACCCTGGCCCTATTTCGAATTTTTAACCTTTGTAGTAATAGTATTGACTGCAAAACATTGGGGTGGTTTTAGCTTTCAATAGGTGCTGCCTCAAAAAACAAGGGCACCAAATATCCCATTTTTCTCCTTGCTGGAGCTGTTGGCGTCAACGCTGCTAACGTCGGATGTTCTTGCTTTGACAACAGATGGAAATGCAGCCATGTTTTCTCTATCGCTTTTAGAGTTCGTTGATGCTGGGAGGGGGGGGGGAATGTGAATGAGAGTTTAGCTAGACATAACAACACTAAACCTAGGTGAGAATCAAGGTTATTGCACCCAGAGTTGATAGAGATTTGGCCGGGCTGCTGGAGAGAAAGCCTGGGCTTCAAGCTAATTGGGGAATGTGATTTATGACTGTTAATTGGAGGAAGGAATTGTGCTCTGCTACTTTGTATCCAGGGGAGGGAAATTCAGTTTTTGGCTTCAACTATGTGGTGCCAATATTGTGTTTCTCGAATAAAAGATTCTTTAAGGAAAACAACGCCTCGAAGTTCTTTTGAAGAGATTTATCTGTCAGAACCATGACAGTTGAGTTATCAGTTATATATAACAGAATAATAGAGTTGGAAGGGGACTGGAGGCTAAAATATACGAGGAACGGTTGCTGGAATTGGGTATGTCTACTTTAATGAAGAGAAGGACCAGGGGGGACATGATAGCATCCTCCAATATCTCAGGGGCTGCCACAAAGAAGAGGAGTCACACTATTGTTGAAGGAAAAGTCTTCATCATGGTTCAGTCCAAGCCAGGAATAAACAACATGGTGACAGCTTTAGCAAGAAAGTTGCAGTTTATTGAAGAGGAGAGCCAGACAGAAAGATGGCTCTGGAAGAAAAGAGAGCGAGAACACGTAGGGAGTGGGTTTTTATACCCTCCGGAGCCTTTTGTTTGGAGTTCTTCCTGTGGCATGAACTTTGACCTGAGTCTGAGTGTGCCCTTTGGCATCTGTGTTAATCCTATTATATCCTGTCTTAGAGTTTGGGTGGGGCATGTAGATTTTAGGTGTCTTTGTCTTCTTAATCTTCTAGCTTCAACCTTCCTGAATGGTTTACATCTGCATTTCTACAGAGCTGGTTTCTGCTTGGAGGAGGGAGACCTGGAGCATGCTTTTCTGCCTCTTTAAGATCCTTTGAGGAAATATATTTTTCTGCCCTTTTAATATTTCCTTCTCTGGGGGGGCCTGACTTCCCACACTATTCTCCAAAGCACCAGAAGGCAGGACAAGAAGCAACGGATGGAAACTCAAGAGAGAAGCAACCTATAATTAAGGAGAAACTTCCTGACAGTGAGAACAATTAACCAGTGGAACAACCTGCCTCCAGAAGCTGAGAATACTCCAACACTGGAAGTTTTTAAGAAGAGACTGGACAGCCATTTGTCCGAAATGGGATTTCCTGCCTGAGCAGGGGGTTGGACTAGAAGACCTCCAAGGTCCCTTCCAACTCTATTATTCTATCATAAATCAAGGACTGTTGTATACATCACCCTTTTAAAGGCACGTAACTGGAAGATTTCACACACTGGGAAGAAGAAATCTGAAGAAGTGGAAAAATCTGAACAGCTGGCATCTGTGGAATTTGGCAAAATTTTCCTACTACTGGCCAAAGGGTGGGAACAGCTAAAAAGATGGAGTTTTTTTTTCCCCTGCCCCACCCAGAAATACTGTTTTTCAACACATTTTGACAGAGGAGAAAAATTCCGGCATTAGGATGCCTTCAACAGATCAGCGGAAAAGAAAATAAGTCTTCTTAAGGCTCGAAATTAAGACGAGATAGATCCATACCAGTCCAAAATCTAAAAACACACCTGGGAACCAGATCTTCTACCCCAGTTTTTCTCAACCTTGGCAACTTTTCAGATGCGTGGACTTCAACTCCCAGAATTGGGGATGCTGCAAATGGTTGTAAGGTTACTTTTTTCGGTGCCCTTGTAACTTGGACTGGCACCGAGTTGTAAGTTGAGGACTACCTGGATTCTGTTATTCCCTGATTTATTGGGCTGCAGAGTTTTTTGTTTTTTTCTTCTCCTCCGATGAGGCTCATATTTCTTTCCATAGCCATCTGCCTGGCTGTCTCTCTTGGGTTGAACCCAGCAGCTCTTAAATTATTATGGGCTGCTTGGCTAGGTTCATCGGCTTTTTAGAAAGCTCCGAAGACTCGTTTCCCTCAATCCCTTAAGTGATTTGAAATTGGAATTTAAGCCACGGAGTTGGCTTTTTTTCAACGTTTGTCCTGTTTGGCCTTTAACCGTGGACTTTATAAATGTTTAATTGCTTGCACATCTGCACACCTTGGAAGGAGAGGAGTTTTCCGATCCACTTTTCTTCAAGGAGTTCAGAACTATTTAACTATTTGCACAAGGGCAGGTTTACACTCAGGAGAAAGGTAGAGGGGAAACAGCTTTCCTCATTCTTATGTATAACAGAATAACAGAGTTAGAAGGGACCTTGGAGGTCATCTAGTCCAACCCCCTGCTCAGGCAGGAAACCCTATCCCATTGCAGACAAATGGCTGTCCAGTCTCTTCTTAAAAATTTCCAGTGTTGGAGCATTCACCGCTTCTGGTGGCAAGCTGTTCCCCTGGTTAATTGACCTCAGTGTCAGGAAGTTTCTCCTTAGTTCTAGGTTGCTTCTCTCCTGGATTAGTTTCCATCCATTGCTTCTCGTCCTGCCTTCCGGTGCTTTGGAGAGTAGCTTGACTCCCTCTTCTTTGGGGCAGCCCCTGAGATATTGGGACACTGCTATCATGTCTCTCCAATCTTTCTCTTTGTTTAACAGAATAACAGAGTTGGAAGGGACCTTGGAGGTCATCTAGTCCAACCCCCTGCTCAGGCAGGAAACCCTATCCCATTGCAGACAAATGGCTGTCTAGTCTCTTCTTAAAAATTTCCAGTGTTGGAGCATTCACAACTTCTGGAGGCAGGTTGTTCCACTGGTTAATTGTTCTCACTGTCAGGAAGTTTCTCCTTAGTTCCAGGTTGCTTCTCTCCTGGATTAGTTTCCATCCGTTGCTTCTTGTCTGGCCTTCAGGCGCTTTGGAGAATAGCTTGACTCCCTCTTCTTTGGGGCAGCCCCTGAGATACTGGAAGACTGCTCTCATGTCCCCCCTCGTCCTTATCTTCATTAAACTGGACGTACCCAATTCCAGCAACCGTCCTTCATGTGTTTTAAGCCTCCAGAATTCTGGAGTTTCTCCAGTTGTCTTAAGACTACGGAATCAAGACAAATGGGATAAATGACAGCCAACTACAATTTTGATGCCAAACATCCGCAAATGTTACTGACCCACAAAAAGAGCCTGTCTGGCTATTGCTTCCAATTCTGGACCATTTGAGGGTCACTTGCAAAGCTTTATTGCCTTGAGATAACACCTCTGGCACGTGAGCCCAGAGCTGTGTTAAAAGCCAGCATTGCACCACTTCTCCGAGAAAAGAACCGAGGAAGAAAAAAGGAACTTAAAAAAAAATAATAATCACACGCCACCTGTTTCTATCCGCCATGTAAGACCAATTCTGTAGCTCAAGACTTCGAAGAAAGCCACAGTTTTGAGCAGAAGCTACCCAGGGTATAGAATTAAAGCACCTCAAAAGGCAGTGGGTTCATTGAGTAATAACAGATCCCACTTTCCCCCCCCCATGCATCTCTGATTTTAATATTTAATAATAATAAATAATAATAAAGTTGGAAGGGACCTTGGAGGTCATCTAGTCCAGGGCTTTTCACCCTTTAGAATAGAATAGAATAGAATGAAAGAGAAGATAGAATAGAATAGAATGGAATAGAGTAGAATATAGAATAGAATAGGAATAGAATAGAATAGAATGGAATGGAACAGGAGAGTAGAATAGAATAGAATAGAATAGAATAGAATAGAATAGAATAGAATAGAATAGAATAGAATAGAATAGAGCTATTCAACCTTTTCACCCATTGTACCATTTTTAGGATATGGCAACATCCAAGTACCACCAGTCGCCCAGCAAGGTGTCAAAAACTTGATGACACCCCTCCCAAAAAGGAAAAATGTGATAAAGAATAGGTAGTCCTCGACTTACAACAGTTCGCTTAGTGACTGTTTGAAGTTACAACGGCACTGAAAAAAGTGCCCCCCGAGCCACAGCCGAGCAAGACACCTGCCTGCCCGCCCGGCCGCGCTCTTCCTCCTGTCTGAGGTTTTAATTGTTGTGAGCATTTCTGTTGAGGATTGGCAGCGGGGGTGGGGGGAGTATTTGGTTTTTATCTCCCCCCCCCCCCCCCGTCTGCTGGGTGGTTGCAACAGGTTTTGGTCACTTCACATGACCCTGGGACACTGTGACCGTCATAAATATGAATCAGTTGCCAAGCATCTGAATGTAAATCACAAGACGGACGCATTTAGTACCATATTTCCCCAAATATATAACCCAACTGGAAAATAAGCCCTGATGCATCTTTTGTAGCAAAAATTAACGTAAGACCTGGTCTTTTTTATATATATACATGCACCCGGTCTTATTTTATATATATGCCCAATTGTCAGACAATGCTCAATTGTCAGACAATTCCAGAGAAACGGTTGTCCAATGTCTTCTTAAAAACTTCCAGTGATGGAGCACCCACAACTTCTGGTGACAAGTAGTTCCACTGGTTAAATGTTCCCAGAAAATTTCTCCTTAGTTCCAGGTTGCTTCTCTCCTTGGTTAGTTTCCATCCGTTGCTTCTTGTCCTGCCTTCAGGCGCTTTGGAGAATAGCTTGACTGCCTCTTCTTTGGGGCAGCCCCTGAGATATTGGAAGGCTGCTATTGGGTCCCCCCTCGTCCTTCTCTTCATTAAACGAGACATTCCCAATTCCAGCAACCGTTGGGTCATGAAACGTCTGCAGGAAAATCACCAACCCCAGAGATCCCAAGAATTCTCAGTCTCTCTCCTCCTCTCTGCAAAACCCATTCCCTTCTAACACTGATGATGTTAGCTAGTTGGGTCATGAAACGTCTGCAAGAAACCCACCAAGCTCAGAGAGCACCCAGGACCCCTCATTTCAACCCTCAGCTACAAATATTCTCCTTTAATGGGAGTGGCTTTTCCTGTATGCTTGTATGTAAACAGAGAGCAAACCCCACTCCCTTCTAGCACTGATGACGTTACCTAGTTGGGTCATGAAATGACCGCAACTGAACCCGTAATTTCTGTGGCTAAGCCAGACCGTCGTCAAGTGTGTTTTGCCCCGCTGGATGTCTTTTCTTGCCACCGTTGTTAAGTGAATCCCTGCAGTTGTTAAATTAGCAACCCGGTTGTGAAGTGCAAGCTGGCTTCCCCGTTGACTTGGCTTGTCGGAAGGTCGCCAAAGGGGATGACGTAATCTGGGACATAGCGACCGTCATAAATATGAACTACTTGCCAAGCATCGGAATTTCGACCGCGTGGATGCTGCAATGGTCGTAAGTGTGAAAACGGGTCATAAGTCACTTTGAGTGCTGTTGTAACTGTGAACGGTCAATTAATAATAATAAAAACAACAACAACAAAAGGCGGCCTTACTAGGAACTGCTTCCATCCTGCGACGAGATCTGTAATACCATCAAACATCCACATCTGCCTATCCCAGGTCCTGGGTAAGGACTCGATAGGTAGACAAAAATGCCAAATCCAGTCTGAACATCTGGCTGACTGTGCAATGTTCAATAATAATAATAATAGTTGGAAGGGACCTTGGGGGGTCATCTATTCCAACCCCCTGCTCAGGCAGGAAACCCTATCCCATTTCAGACAAATGGCTGCCCAGTCTCATCTTAAAAACTTCCAGTGTTGGAGCATTCACAAGTTCTGGAGGCAAGGAGTTCCACTGGTTGATTGTTCTCACTGTCAGGAAGTTTCTCCTTAGAATGTTGTAAGCCGAGGACTACAATTAACCGGGCTATTTCTTCCGCGCCTCCTACAAATTCCCTCCAAAGCATTATTTCTATTCGAAAAGAGTCCGGCGTTTTGTTTTAAGGACACCTTAGTCTATTTAACACGAGACACCCTCAAATCACACCTAAATTACACAGCTGACATGATGAATTCCACAAAGCTTTTCCTCTTTTTTCTTGGCTGGATTCTGCCCTTCAAAATAGCTTTTTTATGTTCATGCCACTTGGATAATCTCTTCAGATTCAGCGTGCAAATGTGATTCATCTGCAAATCCCGAAATTCAGAGTATTACGAGAACAGCCTCCAAAGAATCACCTGTTCAGGTCTGACCACTCCGTGCTTTCTACCAAAGGCGACACAAAAGGAAAACAGATTCCCAACACGAATACTCAAGAGTACGTGAGTATATCACAGTGTTTCTCAACCTTGACAATTTTAAGGCATGTGGACTTCAACTCCCAGAATTCCACAGCCAGCAATGCTGGCTGTGGAATTCTAGGAGTTGAAGTCCACATGCCTTAAAATTGTCAAGGTTGAGAAACACTGCTATATCATAAACCTCAGAGGCCTGCCTCAATTGTTGAGCCTGCAGCTTTAGAAAGCTTTTCAGAAACAATGATAGGGCTCGCCTTCTTTTAGAAGCTGCTATTGTGTGGCTTTCAAAACATTCATTCAGGACCTTGGGCCCTTCCTAGGATTTAGCACAATGATGCACAGTCGCTCAATTAACTCCACCAAGGTTGCTAATCTGAGGATTTCCTGGAATGCAGAAAAAATGCAGCACAGGCACAGAATGTAGAATAACACAGTTGGAAGGGACCTTGGAGGTCTTCTAATCCAGCCCCCTGCTCAGGCAGGAGATCCTATCCCATTCCGGAAAAAATGGCTGTCCAATCTCTTCTTTAAAACTCCCAGTGTTGGAGCATTCACAACTTCTGGAGGCAAGGAGTTCCACTGGTTAATTGTTCTGACTGTCAGGAAATTTCTCCTTAGTTTTAGAGTTGCTTTTCTCCTTGATTAATGTCCATCCAGTTGCTTCTTGTCCTGCCTTCAGGCACTTTGACTCCCTCTTCTTTGGGGCAGCCCCTGAGATACTGGAACGCTGCTATCATGTCACCCCCTTAGTCCTTCTTTTCATTTAACTAGCCCAGTGGTTCTCAACCTTTTTAATGCCGCGACCCCCAGCCGGTCGTAAGTCGAGGACTACTCAACCGGTTGTAAGTCGAGGACTACTCAACTGGTGTAGCACCGTTTGCAGAAGGGGACTTTTGGCGGGCTCAGCAGGGCAGAGACAGCCTGGACAATTCCTATGGGCTTTTGAAAGCCAATAGAATTAGACTCTATTCAAGAGAGTCTATTCTATTGGCTTTCAAAAGTGAATAGAATAAAAGGGAGGAGCACAGCTAAGGAAAAGGGGGGAAAAATGGCGGACTGTGTTGTTTGGCGACCCCCATGGAATGGTCGTTCGACCCCAAATGGGGTCCCGACCCACAGGTTGAGAACCGCTGAAATAGACATACCCAATTCCAGCAACCGTTCTTTATGTGTTGGGGGGCTTCTCTCCTCAGGAACCCCCCCACCCAAGAACTCTCATGATTGCTTGGAGAGGAGGAAGAGGCTTAGGCAGCTGGAGGGGAAACCCACACACTTATATTTAAATTTTTATTTTTACAAATAAGGCCGTGAACATATCTTCCTCCTATTTTCCTCACAACCACCCTGTGAGGTGGGTTGGGCTAAGAACAAGAGACAGGCCCAAAGTCACCCAGGTGTTCGTTCATGGCTAAGGCAGAACTTGAATTTATCATCTCTTTGCTTTCTAGGCCCTGTGCTTTAACCACTAGACCAGGGGTAGGCAACCTTGGCTCTTTTATGACTGGTGGACTTCAACTCCCAGAATTCCTGAGCCAGCCATGCTGAGGGGAAAGGGAGAGGTTAACATGCTGAGCCATGCTGGCTCAGGAATTCTGGGAGTTGAAGTCCACCAGTCATGAAGGGGGCCACAGTTCCCCCATGCTGGCTCAGGAATTCTGGGAGTTGAAGTCCACAAGTTATGAAGGGAGCCATAGTTCCCCCATGCTGGCTCAGGAATTCTGGGAGTTGAAGTCCACAAGTTATGAAGGGAGCCATAGTTCCCCCATGCTGGCTCAGGAATTCTGGGAGTTGAAGTCCACGAGTCATAAAAGGCCAAGGTTCCCTACTCCTGCACTAGACCAAATAAATCCTGTAGTTCCAGCTGCCTCTTAATAGCATCTATTGTAAATACTTAATTTAATAGCACAACACACACGCATGTCTTTGGGGCCTTAACTTCCTGCTAGGCAGAGTCAGACCGATACCCTATCTCCCAAGTCTCCCATCGTGGTTTCAGTTTATTTTGCAGTCTAGCACACAATCTAGGCTTTCTTAGTGGTCTCCCATCCAAGAAGGCCCAAAGCTGCTCGGCACCAGCCCAATTTCTCTGTGTCCCCACTGGCTTTCCATTTCCTAACAAGCCCTCCCCTGGATGTGCCCCTATTCTGACAATTCCCCCCCCCTGCCAGTACAGTCATGTGATTAAAATTCAGTGCCTTGGCAACTGGTTCCTATTTATGACGACTGCAGTGTCCTCTTTTGTGATCTTGTTTTTATTAAAAGTTTTACAAATTTAATACAATATAACCCAAACCCCTCCCACCCCTCCCCCACTTCCCAGAGCTGATTACAGGGTAACAAATCAACAATCATAATTTAACTAACATTACCCAACTGTACTATCAATCAAACCGTAATATACTTTAACTCCTTTTCAAAACAAATATTAACAAATTGAAAACAAAAATAATAATATAATTAAACCATAACACTAAAACTAATATAAATTCAATCATATTAAACTATTAATAATAATCTAAAATCTACTCGTAAGCAAGATAATACTTTTCAGTCTCATATTTCTTTTGAATATAATCAATCCATCTTCTCCAAACCGAAATGTATTTTTCTTGTGAATGGTCCTTCAAATAGGTGGAGATTTTCGCCATTTCGGCTAAATTAGACACCTTAAGTATCCATTCTTCCATAGTAGGCAAAGAGTTTTTCTTCCAATATTGCCCCACCAATAATCTTGCAGCTGTTATAAGATTCAGCATCAAATTAATTTCTTTAGCATCAAAATCTACCATGATACCCAACAAAAATAACTGCGGGGTAAACTTTATCTTTCTCTTAAAAATCTTTTGAATATTCCACCACTCTTTTGTGATCTTTTGACAAACAAAGTCAATGGGGAAGCCAGATTCACTTAACCCGGTTACTAATTTCACAAGTGCAGCAATTCACTTAAGAACTGTGGGGAGAAAGATCATAAGGTGCGGCGGTTATAAGTTGAGGACTGCCTGAGTTACAGGTCCAGGACCCTTCCCTGTGTAGGCAAAGATAGCCCACCTCATCTGACTGGGTCCACCTTGGCATTCCAAGACCTGGCACATCTCCTCCCTCCAGGTAAAGACCCCCCATCTTTCTCCCCCTTTATCATTATACCCCCCCATTCACTGGGGCAGCCCATATCTGCTTAACTCATGAAGCCAGCCCCGTCCCCTCAATTCCCCTGCTCCCTTGACTGAAGACCCCTTCCAAAACAGGCAGCCCCCTCCCCAGCAAAGCCCCTCCCCCACCAGTGCCACAGTACTACAAAACCCATGTTTCAAGTGTCGCAAAGCCCATGCTGCCTAGCCTCCAGTCCCTGCCCCCTTTTCATCCTCCCCCCAAACAGGCAGCCCCCTCTCCACAAAGCCCCTCCCCCAAGTGCCACAGTACTACAAAACTCATGTTTCAAGTATCACAAAGCCCATGTTGCGTAGCCTCCAGTCCCCAGCCCTTTTCCTCCCCCCCAAACAGGCACCCCCTCCCCATCACCGCAACAATACTACAAAACCCATGTTTCGAGTGTCGCAAAGCCCATGCTACGTAGCCTCCAGTCCCTTCTTTTCATCCTCTCCCCCCCAAACAGGCAGCCCCCTCTCCACAAAGCCCTTCCCCCACCATCGCCACAGTACTACCAAGCCCATGTTTCAAGTGTCGCAAAGCCCATGCTGCGTAGCCTCCAGTCCTCAGCCCCCTTTTCATCCTCCCAACAGGCAGCCCCTCTCTGCAAAGCCCCTCCCCACTGACATAGTACTACAAATCCCATGTTTCCAGTGCCGCAAAGCCCATGCTGCGTAGCCTCCAGTCCCCTGTCCTCCTCCCCCCCCACAAACAGGCAGCCCCCTCTTTAAAAGACCCTCCCCCACCAGTGCCACCGTACTACAAAACCCATGTTCCAAGTATCGCAAAGCCCATGCTGAGTCCAGTCCCCCGCCCCCTTTTTCTCCCGCCCCAAACAGGCATCCTCTCCATCAGCGCAACACTACAAAACCCATGTTTGAAGTATCACAAAGCCCATGCTGCGTAGCCCCGAGCCCCCGCCCCCTTTTCCTCCTTCCCCCCACAGGCAGCCCCTTCTCCGCAAAGCCCCTCCCCCGCCAGTGCCACGGTACTACAAAGCCCATGTTTCAAGTGCCGCAAAGCCCATGCTGCGTGGCCTCCAGCCCCCCCGCCCCCTTTTCATCCTCCCAGCCCCACAAACAGGCAGCCCCCTCTCCGCAAAGCCCCTCCCCCGCCAGTGCCACGGTACTACAAAGCCCATGTTTCAAGTGCCGCAAAGCCCATGCTGCGTAGCCTCCAGCCCCCCCCTCTTTTCATCCTCCCCCCCCCAAACAGGCAGCCCCCTCTCCGCAAAGCCCCTTCCCCGCCAGTGCCACGGTACTACAAAGCCCATGTTTCAAGTGTCGCAAAGCCCATGCTGCGTAGCCTCCAGGGCCCCCCCCGCCCCCTTTTCCTCCTCCCTCTCTCCTCCGTCCCCCCCAGGCCCAAAGACGGGCGCAGCCCCCTCCCCAGCAAGGCACCCCTCCCTTCTTCACCTCCGCCAGTCCCTCCCCTCCCCCGACCCAAAAGCGCGGCTACCTTTCCTCCTGAAGAAAGACATGGCGGCGCCGGCGGGCAGGCCTGCCTGGGCCGTCCCTCAGGGCTGCTGGCTCGCCTTCCTCTTCCTCCTCCCGCCGCCGCCTCCCGCGCCCCGCACCGAGCAGGAGGAGGAGGAGGAGCAGGAGGCGGCAGCCGCCATGTTGTCAACAGCGGCCGCCGCGGCGCAGGCTCCTTCTTCCGGGCGGCGACGGCGCGCAAAGCCTGTCGGGAAATGAAGAAAAAAAAAAAAAAAAAAGACCGGCCCGGAAGCCTTTTTTAGCCCTCACCCGACAAGGCATCCCAGCGGGCATAGAGCCGGGCGTCCAATCAGAAAGAAGCGAGAGGAGGGAGGAGGCGGGGCGTTCAGGGAAGGCGTCTTGGAACAGGGCCCGCCACGCGCGGGAGGGAAGAGTGAGGCGGAGAGGCCATCTTGGAAGAGGGTGAGATTTCCGGGCCGGCGGAATTCTTGAGGCAGGGCAAGAGAATCCCGCACGGCCCATTCCTGAAACAGGAGCGGATGCCCGTTCAGCCATGTTGGATAAGGGCAAGAGTCCCAAACCCAGGAATAATAGAAAAGAATTGAATAGAAAATAGAATAGAATATAGAAAATTAGAATAGAATAGAATAGAATATAGAAAATTAGAATAGAATAGAATAGAATAGAATATAGAAAATTAGAATAGAATAGAATAGATATAGAAAATAGAATAGAATATAGAAAATTAGAATAGAACAGGATAGATATAGAAAATAGAACAGAAGAGAATGTAGAAAAATAGAATAGAATATAGACTAGAATTCTATAGAATAGAATATAGAAAATAGAATAGAATATAGAAAAATGGAATAAAATAAAATATAGAAAAATGGAATAGAATAGAATATAGAAAATAGAATAGAATAATTAAAATAGAGTAGAATAATAACTTTATTGTCACTTTAAATGTACACTAATCAACAAAACAAATATGAGATTTTGTTGCATACAGCTCTCAAAGGGTAACCACCTCCAATATAGGCTGCATAAACATAACAACAAAAGTACATAAAATAAATCACTCGATATAGAACATCTGCAATTTACAGAGAGAGAGAGGAAAAAAAGAACCTTTGTGAAAGTGATCAGAAATGCCCCAGAGGTGACTCGGACAAGCATTCCTTGCGGTTGTTGGACTACAGGTCTCATTTAACCCCACATTGATGGGAGTTGTAGTCCATACTCCTCAAAGATGCCTGGCTGGGGAACATTTTTAGGCAAAGTGCGTTTTTCCCCCCTCCACATTTAGCAACCCCCTGAAGTGAAGCCTGATACAGGATGGATTCCCAATCCTGGCTCCATCCTGGCTACAGGTGGCTACAGTCAATCCTGGCTCCCCTCTGCCATGTGGCAGCCCGTCAGATACTGGAATACTGCTATCATGTCTCCCCGGTCCTCACATTCATGACTGATGCAGCATCTCCAAGGTCATGCAATCAAAATTTGGGCAGTGGGCAACTGGCATGTGTTTACAATGGTTGCAGCATCCTAGGATCATGTGATCTCCATTTGTGAACACAGCCCAGCTTCCAACAAAGAATGTCAATGGAGGAAGCTGGATTTGCTTAACGACCATGTGATTCACTTAACAACTGCAGGGATTTGCTTAACCCCCCCCCGCCCCCAGGGAAGAGGTGGGTTGTCCATCCCTGGAGCTGTCTAAGAAGGATAGTTGCTTCTCTTGCACAGTGCAGAAGTCAGGACTAAGATGTTTCAAACTTGGCCACTTTAAGATGGGTGGACTTCATTTCCCAGAATTACCTAGACAGCCATGCCGACTGGGGAATTCTGGTAGTTGAAGTCCACATATCCTGAGATAATCAAGGTTGAGAAACACTGGAGTAGATGGTCTCTCAAGTGCCTTTTAGCATCGCCCTTTTAGGATTATCTTCCAAACTGCAATCTTCTATCATGGGGGGGTCTTGAAACTTGGCCCTTTTATGATTCGTGGACTTCAACTCCCAGAATTCCTGAGCCAGCATGGGGGAACTATGGCCCCTTCATGACTCGTGGACTTCAACTCCCAGAATTCCTGAACCAGCATGGGGGAACTATGGCCCCCTTCATGACTGGTGGACTTCAACTCCCAGAATTCCTTAGCCAGCATGGGGAAATATGATCCTCTTCATGACTCGTGGATTTCAATTCCCAGAATTCTTGAGCCAGCATGGGGGAACTATGGCCCCCTTCATGACTTGTGGACTTCAACTCCCAGAATTCCTCAGCCAGCATGGGGGAACTATGGTCCCCTTCATGACTCGTGGACTTCAACTCCCAGAATTCCTGAGCCAGAATAGCTCAGCTTGGAAACCTCTCCATTTCTCCTCAGCATGGCTGGCTCAGGAATTCTGGGAGTTGAGGTCCACAAGTCATAAAAGGGCCAAGTTGGAAGACCCCCTGCTCTATCAAGACCAGTCTAGACAGCAAACTTTTTTGGGTATGACAAAGAAGATTGATTTGCTTCGATGCACCCAAAGACTTTTTTTCCCTTTTAATTAATTAAGTTAATTTCTTTTGTAATCGCTGTTGCAAAAATACTTGGAGCCTGGAAAATATTTGGCACCACTCAATACACTGTCCCAGATAACTCTCTTCATAAACACAAGGGGGCGCCAGGGAATGGGTTTTCTTGCAAGCAAAATAAAGTTCTACCTGCTCAGTTTTACACTTTAGAGCAGGGTTCCTTCACCTGGGTGACTTGACTGTTGGGTGGACTTCAACTCCCAGAATTCCTCAGGCAGCATGCTTTAGAGTAGACTATGTGGACTTCTACTCCCAGAATTCTCCAGCTAGGGAGACCTTGAAGGGACCTTGGAGGTCATCTAGTCCAACCCCCTGCTCGGGCAGGAAACCCTACACCATTTCAAACAAATGGCTGTCCAGTCTCTTCTTAAAAACTTCCAGTGTTGGAGCATTTACCGCTTCTGGAGGCAGGTTGTTCCACTGGTTAATCGTTCTAACTGTCAGGAAGTTTCTCCTTAGTTCTAGGTTGCTTCTCTCCTTGGTTAGTTTCCACCTGTTGCTTCTTGTCCCGCCTTCAGGCGCTTTGGAGAAGAGCTTGACTCCCTCTTCTTTGGGGCAATTAAAATGGATGG
The DNA here is from genome assembly GCF_016545835.1 of Crotalus tigris. Classification (NCBI taxonomy): domain Eukaryota; kingdom Metazoa; phylum Chordata; class Lepidosauria; order Squamata; family Viperidae; genus Crotalus; species Crotalus tigris. The sequence goes on from NW_024097522.1 coordinate 418,364, forward strand.
ACTTTCACTCCCAGAACTTCCCAGCCAACAAACCTTAAGATACGTTGACCTTGACTCCCAAAATTCTCCAGCCAACATACTTTAAGATGGGGTGATTTCCATTCCCAGAATTCTCCAGCCAGCATACTTTAGGATGAGTGGACTTCAATTCCCAGAATTCAACAGTCAACATAATTTAAGATGGGTGGACTGCCAGAATTCTCCAGCCAGCATGCTTTAAGAGGGGTAGACTTCAATTCCCAGAATTCAACAGTCAACATAATTTAAGATGGGTGGACTTCAGTTTCTAGAATTGCCCAGCCATCATGCCTTAGAGTAGATGGATTTCAGCTCCCAGAATTCCTCAGCCAACATACCTTAAGATAGGTTGACTTCCACTCCCCGAATTCCCCAGCCAGCATATTAACCAGATTAGAAAATTAAACTATACAGATATCCTAATCCAGTGTTTCTCAATCTGAGCTTTTAAAATTTCAAACTTCCACTCCCAGAATCCCCCAGCCCAGTTGAAATACGCCCATCTTAAAAGTTACTAAATTTGAACAAAGTGATTTATCAACTATACATCTTTAAAAAAATAAATAAAACTTGTATAATGCAGGAGCAGATAAAGTCTGTTACTCTATTATGAATAGAATAGAATAGAATATAGATTAGAATCTTTATTGAGAATAGAATAGAATAGAATAGAATAGAATAGAATAGAATAGAAGCTGGAAGGGACCTTGGAGGTCTTCTAGTCCAGCCCCCTGCTCAAGCAGGAGAACCTATCCTGTCTCAGACAGGTGAATGTCCAGTCTTCTCTTAAAAAACTCCAGTGATGGAGTGCCCACGATTTCTGGTGACAAGCTGTTCCACTGGTTAATTGTCCTCACTGCTAGGAAGTTTCTCCTTAATTCCAGGTTGTTTCCAACCATTGTTTCTCGTACTGCCCTTTGGTGCTTTGAAGAATAACGTGACCCCCCTCTTCCTTGTGGCAGCCCCATACTGGAACGCTGCTACCATGTCACCTCTATTTCTTTTCTTTAGCCAAACCCAAGTCCCGTGGCCATTCTTCGTATGTTTTAGTTTCTAAGCCTTTGATTATCTTAGTTGCTCTTTGAATTTTTTCCAAACTCTCAACATCTTTTTGTGATATGGTGACCAAAATTGGCTGCAGTATTCCAGATGTGGCCTCACTAGGGTTTTATAAAGCGGTACTAATACCTCGTGTGATCTTCATTCTATGCCTCTGTTTATACAACCCAGGATTTGTTAGCTTTTTTGGCCGCTGCTGCATACAGCTGGCTCATGGTCAAGTGATCGTCCACTAGGACTCCAAGGTCCCTCTCACAGTGGCTGTTTTTGAGCCAGGCCTCGCCCAATCTGTACTTGTACCTTTGGTTTTTCCTGCCTAAATGTAAAGCTTTGCTTTTCTCCACATGGAAACTCATTTTGTTGGACCAGGCCCATTGTTCCAGTTGGTCAAGGGCTCTATCCTTGAAAAGCCCCTAGAGCAGGGGTAGGCAACCTTGGCTCTTTTATGACTCGTGGACTTCAACTCCCAGAATTCCTGAGCCAGCTGAGGAAAAGGGAGAGGTTTCCAAGCTGAGCCATGCTGGCTCAGGAATTCTGGGAGTTGAAGTCCACGAGTCATCAAGGGGCCATACTTCCCCCATTGCTAGCTCAGGAATTCTGGGAGTTCAAGTCCACAACTCATAAAGCCTCCTAGGCCTAGGCCAAGGGTAGGCAACCTTGGCTCTTTTATAACTGGTGGACTTCAACTCCCAGAATTCCTGAGCCAGCCATGCTGAGGGGAAAGGGAGAGGTTTCCAAGCTGAGCCATGCTGGCTCAGGAATTCTGGGAGTTGAAGTCCACCAGTCATAAAAGAGCCAAGGTTGCCTACCCCTGCCCTAGGCTCTCACAGACCTGTGCAAAGAGTTCACCACAACCACACCCGCCTCTTTCCCCCAAAATGGCCCCATTCCCCCATGATGATCATTCAACATCCTACAGCTCAGGTGCACAAATCAAAGCTGCAAAACACAGGCTGGCCGCTAGAGGGCAGCAACGCCTTAGAATACACCTGGTCCCTCGCTGAGCCGCCTAGTGGCCGGGTTAGGTACTAATCCAGTACGGAAAACGCAACCGACCAAGCTCGACCCTCAGGCACGGGGGCTCTCCGCGTGTTTCGCCTCCCCACGTTCTCGCCGCGAGTCTTGGACTCCTCCACTCGCTGCAGCCCCACGGCGGGCGGATCCCGCTGCTTAGGCATCCCACGCGGAGTTCCCAGTCGTGGGAAAGCCTGGGTGGTTGTGTGTATGTGTGGGTGGGGGTCTCTCTCTCTCTTTTAAAGCCCCCCCCAACAATACCCCCCTTCTTCCGCCTGGCTTTTCACTAGTGGGGCAAGGAGACTTTTCAACAGCGGGGGAAGAAGGGAAGGCTTCACTGGGGAAGGGAGTAGGGGAGAAGACCCCCCCCCGTCCCCACGCCACCCCCTCTCTCCCGCTTCGCGGGTGGGTGGGGCCGGCCTGCACGTGATGGGGAGCCGGCTCATGGGAGACGCCCACCGGGAAGGCGAGGCCGAGCGGCCAGGCGGGGGAGGCACCTGCAGGCGCCGGCTCTTGCGGTGAGCCGCGATCACGCGTGGGTCGCTGGCTGGCTGGGGGTCCCCCACCGCCCGGCCCGGCCCCCTCCATGCCTCCGCGCCGCAAGAAGAAGAAGAAGGAGGAGGAGGAGGCGGGCAGCGGCGGGCAAGCTGCATTGCTGCCCGGGCGCCCGGCTCCATCGCTGGCCTCGGGCCGGCTGCCACCCGCCGCGGCGGCTCTGCCCACGATGATGTTCAGCGGCGTGGGCTGCTTCTGGGTCCTCCTGTCCTCCTGCCTGCTGGCCGTCTGCAGCCTGGGCTTCCTCTCGCCCGCCTGGATCGTCCGGCCGCGGGGAGGGGGCGGCCGGCGCTGGGGCAGCCCCGCGCCCGCCTCCGTGGAAGCCGTGGGCGGCGTGGGCGAGGTGAGCTTCGGCTTGCTCTGGCACTGCTCGGAAGCCGCCACCGCCGCCGCGCGGCACGTGGAGCCCTGCGACGGCCTGGGCGGCCTGGGGGGCTTCGGCCGGATCCCCTCCGCCTCCTGGCAGGTGAGTCCCACGCTGCGTGGGGTCGGTGAGTGCGTGGGGAAGGGCCTCGGCGGTGGGCTGGCTGGGTGGGGGGAGTTTGCCCCGCGCTTTTGGGCAAGGCGCCGGGGGTCTTCGCCCAGCCCGGAGAGCCGTGACCATAACGAGACGGGTTGACTTCTGTCTTGTCACCCACCCGCGATCGCCGCGTGTCCGGGCCTGGTGGATGGACGGACGGACGGGAGGATGGATTCAGCGGCGGGCTTTAGGGACCCCTCCCCACCCGCTCCGACCCGATCGGACCCGGTCCAACCCTGAGTCGCGTGTTCTGCTGGCGGCGGGTGGGTTCACGCAAAATTCACGCGTGGGGTTAGCGCGTCGTGGGAACCCGTGGGAACCTCTGGCCGCCTGTCCCGGTTGGAGCCCAGAAGGACGCGAGGCTTTAGCCGAGAGGCAGTTCTTTGTAATTGGCACGTTTGCTGCCTGGTAGCATTGCAGCACCAGTGGACAATAATTGCAACAATACAAAAAAAAAAAAAAATGAAATTAGGAGGACTGGGCAAAAGAAAGCCAAGGTAATCAGCAATAGTCACAGGGGCCTTAAGTGCAAGAAGCCCCATCTGGCATTGACCAATTCGCCACCAGTCAATTGCAAAAAAGGCAGCTTGGTCGGGAACTGCTTACATTCTCCAACCATATCTTAAAAACACCGTCAAACATCCACATCTGCCTATCCCAGGTTCTTGGGAAGGACTGGATAGGCGGATTAAAAATCCCCAATCCAGCCTGAACATCTGGCTGACTGTGAGACAGAGGATAATTGTAATTAAAAGATTAGCCTGGACAGGGCCGGTGAAATCGGCTCGCAGCCACTGGGCCAATTTTTCTACCTTGAGTGGGTGGCACCCCGTTTGGGCTGCCGATGGTGGGTCCTACACGGCGGCGGCGGGACTTCAGCACACTTCACGTCCCCAGTTTTGTGCAAGTTGCGGCACACAGTCGTGTGAAGGGGAACACGGTAAAGCAGCTGTGCCTTTTGCACCCCTTCCAAGGAGTCAAATTGCTGCAAATCAGAAAAAAAAAACAATCCTTCATAAAATCAGAGATTCAAATAAAGGTGTGAAAAGTCCATCCGGTTGCAATATGAGTTTATAGTAGGCTTTAAAAAAAAAAAAAATCCGGATCTCCGCTGAGATTGGGCTGTTAAAACTCCCCAAGGACCCCACTCCTGTTAAGATGAGCAGGGATGGCTTCAACAGGTCGCCTGCACGATGCAGGCAGCTGGGTGTTATTTTCCTACACGTCCTGCTGATGGTGTATTGTTGTTAATGGATCATTTTGTTTTCGCCCTGGGTTCTTTTGTTGGAACGTGCATGTGTGTGTGTGTGTGTGGGGGGTTTTGTGGTGGCAGAGAGAGGACAAAAGAATCTGGGGTCCTTTAGCAGGCAAGCCCATTTCATGGACTGTTTGATTCCACCGAATAGCCAAGCTGACGCCCTTCCTGGTAAAAAATGACAATTATGAATATTATTGGCGCTGGGCAGTGAAATGGCAATTGCAGCTTTTGGTCTTGAGTTTGCCTGGCTGGTTGTGGGTCCTTCCTTCTATCTTTCCTTCCTTTCCCCTTCTCTCCCTCTCTCCCTCCCTCCCCACTCTTTTATCTCTCTTCCCTCCCTCTCTTTCTCTTCTCTCTATCTCTCTCTCTCTCCTTCCTTCCTTCCTTCCTTCCTTCTCTTTCTTTCTTTCTTTCTTTCTTTCTTTCTTTCTTTCTTTCTTTCTTTTTCTCCCTTGTTTCCTTCCTTCCTTTCCTTCTTTCCTCCTTTCCTTCCTTCCTGTTTTCTCTTTCTTTTTCTTTCCTTCCTTCCTCTCTCTTTTCTTTTCTTTCTTTCTTTCTTTCTTTCTTTCTTTCTTTCTTTCTTTCTTTCTTTCTTTCTTTCTTTCTTTCTTTCTTTCTTTCTTTCTTTCCTGCCTTTGCTATTTTTACAAATAACTCTTGGGGTGGACATATCCTTCCTCTTCCTATTTTCTCCTCAAACAACCACCTTGCCAGGTGGGTTGCGCTGAGGCAGGCAGAACTAGAAGCTTTCAGGATTAAGCAGGACTGGAACTCACTGTCTCCTGGTGATTGGTTTAGTCACCCAGTTGCTGTCAGGCCTACGGTGGGACTAGAACTCACCACCTCCTGATGATTGGCCCAAAGTCACCCAGCTGGCTTTCCTGCCTAAGGCGGGACTAGAACTCACCGTCTCCTGGTGATTGGCCCAAAGTCACCAGGTAGGTTTTCATGCCTAAGGCGGGACTAGAACTCACTGTCTCCTGGTGATTGGTCCACAGTCACCCCATTGGCTTCTATGCCTAAGGCAGGACTAGAATTCAGTTTCCTGGTGATTGGCCCAAAGTCACCCACCTGGCTTTCACTGTTAAGGCGGGACTAGAACTCACCGTCTCCTGGTGATTGGCCCAAAGTCATCCAGCTAGCTTTCATGCCTGAGATGGGACTAGAACTCGCCGTCTCCTGGTGATTGTTTCAAAGTCACCTCGTGGGCTTTCATGCCTAAGGTGGGACTAGAACTCACGGTCTCCTAATTTTTAGCCTGGTTCTTTAAGCCCTTAACCACCTATTCAAAGTCTCTCTCAAACTGCAGCTTTTTTGTTATAGCTTCTTAGCCTTGATCTGACGGACAGGAAGAGATCTCTGATTCTTTTCTGGCCCCAAATTCTTGAACGAAACTTCTTCACTCTTTATAATTGGAAGCGACAGGATGCCGTTTTTAGCTTTCCTGAATGGCTAGCGTCAGGGGTTCCCAAATTGTTTTTCATGGCCAAGCGGAAGAGTAATTGAAGTATCTGAAAGTGAGGCCCTTGTAACGGCTAAGAACACACATTCCTAGGCACACAAACAGCAGCCCGGTGTGTGTGTGTGTGTAGGCACACAAACAGCAGCCCGGTGTGTGTGTGTGTGTGTGTGTGTGTGTGTGTTAAATGCACCTTCGGCTGAGGTGGGCATGACATGAGAGCAGTCTTCCAGTATCTCAGGGGCTGCCCCAAAGAAGGGGTGCTCAAGCTATTCCCCAAAGCAGCTGAAGGCAGGACAAGAAGCAACGGGTGGGAACGGATCAAGGAGACATCCAATCTGGAAATAAGGAGAACCTTCCTGACAGTGAGGACAATTAACCAGTGGAACAGCTTGCCTCCAGAAGTTGTGGGTACTCCAACACTGGAGGTTTTTAAGAAAGAACTGGATAGCCACTTGTCTGAAATGGTATATGGTCTCCTGACTGAACAGGGGGCTGGACTTGAAGACCTCCAGGATCCAACTCCTGTTCTGTCCTGTCCTATCCTATCCTATCCTATTCCATATTCCATATTCCATTCCATTCCATATTCTATTCTGTTCTGTTCTGTTCTGTTCTACTCTACTCTACTCTACTTTACTCCATTCCACTCTACTCCATTCTATTCTATTCTACTCTACTCTACTCTACTCTACTCTACTCTACTCTACTCCATTCTATTCTATTCTATTCTATTCTATTCTATTCTATTCTATTCTATTCTATTCTATTCTATTCTACTCTACTCCATTCTATTCTATTCTATTCTATTCTATTCTATTCTATTCTATTCTATTCTATTCTATTCTATTCCATTCCACTCCACTCCACTCCACTCCACTCCATTCCATTCTATTCCATTCCATTCCATTCCATTCCATTCTACTCCACTCCACTCCACTCCACTCCACTCCATTCTATTCTATTCTATTCTATTCCACTCCACTCCACTCCACTCCACTCCACTCCACTCCACTCCACTCCACTCCATTCCACTCTATTCTATTCTATTCTATTCTATTCTATTCTATTCTATTCTATTCTATTCTATTCTATTCTATTCTATTCAGTGTCCATAGAAGAAATCCTCGACTTACGATCACAGTTGAGCCCAAATTTTCCACTGCTGAGCAAGCAAGTTGCTAAGGGAATGGTGCCTCATTTTGCAACCTTTTTTTGCCATTGTCACAAAGTGAAGCACTGTAGTCGTTAAGTGAATTGTGAGGTTGTTCAGCGAACCTAGCTTCCCCATTGACTTTGCTTGTCAGAAGCCAGCTGGGAAAGTTACAAACTGTGACCTCACCCCCCCCCACCCCCAGGACAGTGTAACCATCATAAAGACATGCTGGGTTACCAAGCTTCTGAATACTACTACTACTACTACTACTACTAATACTACTACTACTACTACTACAGCAGAATAGACGAGAAAGAACCGGAGAAGATAACAAAATACAAAGACCTACAAATGGAAATAGAAAGACTGTGGCAAAAGCAAGCAAGGGTAGTACCAATAGTAATAGGCGCCTTGGGTGCAATCCCAAAACAACTGGAGCACCACTTGAACACCATTGGCATTGACAAATTCGCTATTAGTCAATTGCAAAAGGCGGCCTACTAGGAACTGCTTCCATCCTGCGACGATATCTGTAATACCATCAAACATCCACATCTGCCTATCCCAGGTCCTGGGTAAGGATTCAATAGGTAGACAAAATGCCAAATCCAGTCTGAACATCTGGCTGACTGCAATGATCCATAATAATAATAATAATAATAATGAAGTTGGAGCCGGATTCACTTAACAACCTTGGAGGTCATCTAGTCCAACCCCCTGCTCAGGCAGGAAAGCCTATGCCATTTCTGACAAATGGCTGTCCAGTGTCTTTTTAAAAACTTCCAGTGTTGGAGCATTCACAGCTTCTGGAGGCAGGTGGTTCTACTGGTTAATTGTTCTCATTGTCAGGAAGTTTCTCCTTAGTTCTAAGTTGCTTCTCTCCTTGGTTAGTTTCCATCCGTTGCTTCTTGTCCTGCCTTCAGGCACTTTGGAGAATAGCTTGACTCCCTCTTTTTTGGGGCAGCCCCTGAGATACTGGAAGACTGCTATCATGTCCCCCCTCGTCCTTCTCTTCATTAGACTAGATGTGTGATGTGATCATGGGGAATGTTGCAACGGTCATTAGGAGGACTAGTCATAAGTCACTGTTTTCAGCACTGTTATAACTTCAAACAGTTACTAAATGAAGGGTTGTTAAGTGGAGATTTACCTGTCTGTCATAGACAGAGAGTCCTCTATTTACAACTAGTCACTAAGAGGCTGTTCGAAGTTACGATGGATCCCCCAGAGCAGGGGTAGGCAATCTTGGCTCTTTTATGACTCGTGGACTTCAACTCCCAGAATTCCTGAGCCAGCCATGCTGAGGGGAAAGGGAGAGGTTTCCAAGCTGAGCCATGCTGGCTCAGGAATTCTGGGAGTTGAAGTCCACAAGTCATGAGGGGCCATAGTTCCCTCATGCTCGCTCAGGAATTCTGGGAGTTGAAGTCCACGAGTCATGAAGGGGCCAGAGTTCCCCCATTGCTGGCTCAGGAATTCTGGGAGTTGAAGTCCACCAGTCCTGAAGGGGGCCATAGTTCCCCCATGCTGGCTCAGGAATTCTGGAGTTGAAGTCCGCGAGTCATAAAAGAGCCAAGGTTGCCTACCCCTGCCCCAGAGGGTAATTTTCCTCCATCTACGGAGTAGTGCATAGTCCTTCACTTAGAACCATTTCTTTAGTGGCCATTTGAAGTTACAAAGGTGACCTACCACCCTTTTTCACACTTAGGACCATTGCAGCGCTGCCCCCCCCCGGTCAGGTGATCAAAATTCGGACGCTGAGCAATTGGTTCATATTTATGACACTGACAGCATCCCGGGGTCACTGATCCCCTTTTGTGACCTTCTGACCAGCAAAGTCAATGGGAAAAGACAGATTCACTTAAGAACTGCAGTGATTCCCTTAACGGCAGTGGCAAGAAATGTCGTAAAGTGGAGCAAAACTCATGTAAGAATCGCCTTTATTAGCATCAGGAATTTGGGGCCCCAGTGTGGTCCTAGTTCGAGGAGTATCTGCATTTTTTGACTGATTGATTCATTCATTCATTTATAGCCTACCTTTATTATTTTCATAAACCACTCAAAGCAGCGGACATAGCTAATATTCCTTCCTTTTCCTATTGTCCCCACAACAAACACTCTGAAGGGTGAGTGGGGCTGAGAGACAAAGCACTGGCGCAAAGTCACCCAGCTGGCTTTCACGGTTGAGGCAGGACTAGAACTCACCGTCTCCTGGTGATTGGCCCAAAGTCACCCAGCCGGCTTTCATGCCTAAGGCGGGACTAGAACTCCCTGTCTCCTGGTGATTGGCCCAAAGTCACCCAGCTGGCTTTCATGCCTAAGGCGGGACTAGAACTCCATGTCTCCTGGTGATTGGTCCAAAGTCACCCAGCTGGCTTTCATGTGTAAGGCGGGACTAGAACTCACCGTCTCCTGGTGATTGGCCCAAAGTCACCCAGCCGGCTTTCATGCCTAAGGCGGGACTAGAACTCACCGTCTCCTGGTGATTGGCCCAAAGTCACCCAGCTGGCTTTCATGCGTAAGGCGGGACTAGAACTCACCGTCTCCTAGTGATTGGTCCAAAGTCACCCAGCCAGCTTTCATGCCTAAGGCAGGACTAGAACTCACCGTCTCCTAGTGATTGGCCCAAAGTCACCCAGCTGGCTTTCATGCCTAAGGCGGGACTAGAACTCACCGTCTCCTGGTGATTGGCCCAAAGTCACCCAGCCAGCTTTCATGCAAAGCTGGGACTAGAATTCACAATCTCCTGGTGATTTCTAAACTGGTGCCTTAACTACTAGATCAAACCATCTCTATTATTAAATTGATAAACTGCGCATCTTATTGCCAGGCGACTCTTGGCACCTAACAATATACCTGTAAAAGAGAATATGGAACAATAGGAATGTTAAAAGATTGAACGTTAAGAAATGCAATACGAAAATGAATGCCGTTCTTCAGGGTTCCAGTCCTGAAAGCCAAACGCTGAACTTGGTCGCATAACAGATTGACAACCAGTGTTGCTGCACTCTTTATAACCTCCATTCTCAGTTCAAAGAAAGCCGCCGGTTAAAGCATCCAGGAAGTCCTCGTGTTGCAACCATTTCTTTGTTTGTTTATGTAACCCGCCCCCCCTCTCTCCCAGTCATGATAGATTTATGATTTATTTATTATCAAAGATCTATGAAGAGGCCGCCTGGCCATTCCGGTTAAGCTCTTTTATGTCTCAGCAAAGATTTGCTTCTCGCAGCTGTTCCAATATCCCCAAAGAGAAAAGGGTCTTCTGACACCCCCATTGATGGGAACAGGTGGTGGGGTGGCCCAATTCATAAGAGGAGGTTCATAATTGTAACTCAAAATGGCGGCTTTTCTGGGCCGTGATTTATTGTAAAGCAGATCGGTCTTACTAAGAGAGTGACCCACTACGGCAGGGGTAGGCAATCTTGGCTCTTTTATGACTCGTGAACTTCAACTCCCAGAATTCCTGAGCCAGCATGGGGGAACTATGGCCCCCCTCATGACTCGTGGACTTCAACTCCCAGAATTCCTGAGCCAGCAAGGGGAACTAGGGCCTCCTTTATGACTTGTGGACTTCAACTCCCAGAATTCCTGAGCCAGCATGGGGGAACTGTGGTCCCTTCATGACTCGTGGACTTCAACTCCCAGAATTCCTGAGCCAGCATGGGGGAACTGTGGTCCCTTCATGACTCGTGGACTTCAACTCCCAGAATTCCTGAGCCAGCAAGGGGAACTAGGGCCTCCTTTATGACTTGTGGACTTCAACTCCCAGAATTCCTGAGCCAGCATGGGGGAACTGTGGTCCCTTCATGACTCGTGGACTTCAACTCCCAGAATTCCTGAGCCAGCATGAGGGAACTATGACTCCTTCCTGACTTGTGGACTTCAACTCCCAGACTTCTCAGCCAGCATGGGGGAACTATGGCCCCTTCATGACTGGTGAACTTCAACTCCCAGAATTCCTGAGCCAGCATGAGGGAAACTTTGGCCCCTTCATGACTCATGGACTTCAACTCCCAGAATTCCTGAGTCAGCATGGCTCAGCTTGGAAACCTCTCCCTTTTCCCTCAGCATGGCTGGCTCAGGAATTCTGGGAGTTGAAGTCCACCAGTCATCAAAGAGTCAAGGTTGCCTACCCCTGCGCTAAGGAAATCATGTCCAGTTTGATGCATAAACTCGCCCTGGTGTGAGGACAGCACATTTGATACGGGTAGGTCCTCATCCTACATCCACAATTGAGGCCAAAACTGACAGCTGAGCAAGACCATTGTTAAGCGAGTTTTGTCCCATTTTACAACCTGTCTTGCTACGCTAGTTAAGCGAATCACTGTCGTGGTTAAAAGAATGGGGGTTCCCCCCATAGACTTTGCTTGTCAGAAGGCCTCAAATGGGGATAGCAGTAGCCATAGCGCTTATAGATTTATATCCTGCTTCACACTGCTTTACAGCCCTCTCTATGCGGGTCAGCATATTTGCTCCCAACAATCTGGGTCCTCATTTTACCGACCTCGGAAGGACGGAAGGCTGAGTTAACCTTGGGATGGTCAGTATTGAACTCCTGGCAGTGGGCAAAGTCAGCCTGCAATACTGCATTTTAAGCACTG